>NC_138769.1:490481803-491048443 GCF_965119305.1 Pelophylax lessonae | reverse complement strand
AGGTGATTTGTGCTTGGGGAGGACAAGGGGAAATTTTCTGTGGGGCACAAAGGATTTTTGTCTACTTGGGCAAAGGTGCATTTTGGTGCCCCCAACTGTCCTCGTGCCAACACACTCACCAGCAGCAGAAAAAAACATATATTCCCAGGGATGCACAAATCATATCACCCAATGCCCCCACCTGCCCAGGCCCTGGGCAGGTGGGGTTTTTTTACATTTAGAACCTACTGCGGGGCTGCAGATGATTTATTTTTGCCCCGCTTCCTGACCACACTGCATTTTTACATGACACACACCATCACTCATGTATGGTATAAACAGGGCACCATAGAGAACAATTGTTTTCTCTGTGCTTTTGTGTTCAGCCTGTGTTGATCAATGCAGATCAATACACCACAACACATCTGGTGTAAATGAGCCCTCAAAGCGAAAAGAAAAAAAAATCACTTAAACATCTTTAAAATATAACTAAAATACATATATGTATATACTGTATATATATATATATATATATTTCGTTTTGGATGGAGTGGAGAGGCATTAGAACACCCGTCAGTTTTTATTGCTGTCTGTACCCCCGTTAGGGAGGTATACCCTCTCTATTTGTCCTGTTTACTATTATCATTTTAAAGTAAAGAAAGACCCAAGTTTTGGGTTGTCTCCAGAAAATAAATAGAGGGCAAATCTTCCAATGGGGTCACTAGTTCTGGTGATCTAGGGGTCCCTAAGGGATTTCCCTAATATGCAGGGATTTCCTCCACTTCCTGTTTTGGCTATGGGACAGGAAGTGAAGGAAAATCTCCAAAATGGGACACAGATGGTGATAAAAAAACCTGGCAGAAGTTATAACCTTCACTTGCTCTATCCAAAATGCCTATAGTTCTACTTAATCCTAAGGGCTTGCTCTGACAAACTGCAGTGCAAGAACATGCATGGATGCATGTGTTTTCCCTAACCGCACAGAAATGCACTGCCATCTGCAGACACGTGTGGGTGTCATTAATTCCTGATGGCACCCCACACATCTAGCAAACATGGATGCATGTGCAGCCAACAGAAAGCAGAGTACCTCAGTACTGTGGGGTATGGTGTGATGCAATTTTAAAAGTTGTGCCTGTGTTTGGCAGCCAATTTCAATTATTAGAGTGACAAACATGCACAAAAACTGTGCACACTTGGATACGCCTATATTATTTTAATGTCTACCCCAGAACACCTCTACCTCTAATGTCTCCCCCAGAACACCTCTACCCCCAAAGCCTTCCCAAGAACACTTTTACCCCCAATGCCTCCCCCAGAACACCTCTGCCTCTAATTCCTCTTCTTAACATATATCCACCCCAACCCTTCCCCCCAGCACACCTATGCTTACAAACCCCCCCCCCTCCCCAACATACCTCTGCTTTCAACCATCTCTTTAAGCACACCTTGTCTCCCATCCTCCCCTCTCCAGCACACCTATGTCCCCAATTCCCCTCCATCCCCCAGCAAACCTATGCCCCAAATCCTGCCCACACCCCAATATTCCAATATCTCCCCTCCTCTTCTCCAGCACACCTCTGGTTTCATCATCCAGCAAACCTATGGTTCCAACCCCCCCCCCCCAATCCATCATACCTATGCCTCCAATTCCACCAGCTCCACCCCCCCCCCCCCCATCATGCCTATGCCTCCAACACTTCCCCTCAAACCAGCACATCAGCATATCTATGCCTTCAATCTCCCCCCCAGAACACCTGTGGTTCCATCAACATACCTGTGCCTGCAACCCCCCCCCCCCCCAAATCCAGCACATGTACTCTAATCTTCCAATCTCTTCCACCCCTCATCCTCCCCCAGCACACCTATACCACTGCCATTCTCTTGATCATCTTTCTGGTCTGGTGTAGCGGCTGTTGGTCAGGCATGGGTGCAGACTGTGGGTGGACCAGGAGGGTTTGAGCCCACCCACTTGTGAATGCCTTGCTCAGGCACTCCTCAGCATGTAGAAGCCGAGGAGTGCCCACGAAACATGCACCTCCCCACTCCCTAAATGTACGGCAGGAGGGAGGTTCCAGGTGGCTCTACTGAGTGCAGGTATGCTACACTGAAATACTCATGCTGCGAGTCTGTGCTGTGGGGGGGGGGGGGGCAAGGGCTTTACAGTGCTCTGAGAGAGGGTAATCCCACGCAACAAAGTAAGCTGCTTGTCACGTACAGGAAAAGTGTGTGGCCGCGCTCATTCCTGGGATGACACAAAAGGTGGGGCAGTTTTCAAGTATGGAATATCCAGCAAGTGACTAGGGATTCACACTGTATCGCTGCCCCCCCCCCCCCTCATGTTGGTGCCCCAAGGCGGCTGCCTAAGACGCCTTATGTTGGCGCCGGCCCTGGTGGTCAGGATTTTGTAACATACTGTACCTTGTATATTACACAGTCAGAACCACTATACTCTGTATGCTGTGATATTTGTTAGATAGCTCTTACAGTTTTATGCTACATATTAATGGTCTCCGGACAGTACTCCTCAAAGTACAATGGGTTTTACGTTACATATTCCTGATCACTGCACTCTTTATGCAGGGTGGCATATTACATACTCTTTATCACTGCACTCTATATGCTGAGCTCTATGTAAAGCTGGCCATACATGGATCAGTATTGGGTTGGTTCTGCAGGGACTGGCTGAATTTGGATCCATGTGTGGCTGTCCCTGTTTGACTGAAGTCGACCGATAGATCAACTTTTGTTGAATAGGAATGTAGGAAAACATTTCTCAATCAGTGGCTGCAGTCAATTGGCTATATTCTGACTGATCAGTGTTTTCTGACATTGGAGGAGTCCCACTGCCAAAATACAATTTCTCAGCAGGTGTCCTCCATCCACCTTGTTTGTGTGAATGGAGGAGTCCATTTATTTATTTTTTTCACTGGATGATCGGAAAAAAAAGAGTAATCTATGGTCACCTTAACATATTCTTGACCACTGCAGTCTGCATAATAGGCTAGTGACAATCAGTATGTAATATACAACCTAGTATAAAGAAACCAGTGGTCACAATTATATAACGTTTAGCACATTATACAGTGGTAGTGATCAGGAGTGTGCATCATATGCCACAACATGCAGGTTGCAGCAGGCAGTATTATGTACATATAGTGTACATTGCATACTCCTGACCTTACTTTCTATGCTGTGTCGTGTGGCACATACCTTTCATTGTTGTATCCTCCATGTTTGTGGCTGCTGAATCTCTGCACTGTATGTGCTATATTGTAAATACACACTTTTGACAAAACTGTTTATTGTCTCCACAGTTTACATTTGCTAAGTAGTCTTTGACTATTTTATTGAAGTTCTTCTTGAATATGCAATACCCAACATTTCAATTTGATATCTGCCTGCTATACCATATACTTGTATCAAAAAGTAATATGTTCTCTTTGTATTGCTTCCTTTGTGTGGAATCCCTGGTGTTCCTACCAGTCCCTCTGCGTTCCTATTAAAAACTGACCACACTAGGCATGAGTGTGGTCAGTTTTCTAGCTGTGTTGGAACTCAGCTTGCCCTCATCCAGTGATCAGATTTCTGCTAGCATGCCCCCTCTGCACAGACATTCACTGGGATGATCAGTGTACTGCAGTTTCATTTTTTTTTTTTCTTTTTAAATAATTGTACTGGGGTTTATATGTTATCAAAAGTAGGCGCTCAGTCAAACATAATAGGAATACCCAATATATCAATAACAATTTTCATTCTGTTCTTAAGAATGAGTCCATATCACATAACAGTGAGCTTCCTGGAGACATGCAAAATGCATAGAGCTGGCTTGGTGGCCATGAGCGGCAGTGTGAACACATCTTGCCAGTAGAACTGTTGTGCTGGTGCCAATCAGGCACCTGCAGCATGTGAGTAGGCATTTTTTTTTTTTTTTTACACTTTGCCCACATTTTTTTATTAAACTTATTACACTATGATCCTCTATTTGGAACCCTTATTTAATCCATGTTTGAAAGAGAGTTTTTACTAGAAGAATTTTCAGACGGAAAGTAATGGGAAAGCAAGAAGAAGAGTGGGTAAAGACATGTAAAACCCAAAAGGCACAAAGACTACTTTGTCAACCACATAAATCTGGCGAGTGCACATTTCACCTGAACACTAGAGATGATCGAACTTTTGAAAAGTTTGGTTCGACCAGAACACCCGAACTTTCCGAAAGTTCGGGTCCGGATTCCAGAACCCCATTGAAATCAATGGGACCCGAACTTTGGTAATCAAAAAACACCATTTTGAAGCCCTAAAACCCAATAAATGCCCCTAAAAAGTGCCTAGGGTTCTGGGTCATGCCCCAGGGACTATTAATCACACAAAAAAAGTTCTTAAAAATTGTCGTTTTTGATAGAGAGACAATTATTGAAAAAATTATTGAAAAAAAAAAAAAAGAGATTTCTTTGGATTTAGTGTCTGGGGGGTCTAAAAAGTGTACCTGTGAAGTTTCAGCTCTGTAGCATGTCCAGAAACCAAAAAGAAGATAATTATTCTTAGAATTTTTATTAGCGCAGGGATGTGGCTCCCTCCTATCACACCTATATGTGTGTATGTGTATATATACATATATGTGTGTGTGTATATATACCCCTATACAGAAGTTCAGATGTTATGCCTGCCTCCAAAGACGCCTAAAAAATGCCCAATAAACACCTGCAACAACACCTGGGCGTTTTTGTTGCAGGCATTTATTGGGCATTTTTTGGGCGTCTTTGGAGGCAGGCATAACATCTGAACTTCTGTATAGGGGTATATATACACACACACATATATGTATATATACACATACACACATATAGGTGTGATAGGAGCGGAGCCACATCCCTGCAAATAATTTAATTAGCGCATGGATGGGGTTCCGCTACTTTTACACCTATATGTGTGTATGTGTATATATACATATATGTGTGTGTATATATACCCCTATACAGAAGTTCAGATGTTATGCCTGCCTCCAAAGACGCCCAAAATATCCCCAAAAAACGCCTGCAACAAAAACGCCCAGGTGTGTTGTTGCAGGCGTTTATTGGGCATTTTTTGGGCGTCTTTGGAGGCAGGCATAACATCTGAACTTCTTTATAGGGGTATATATATACACACACACACATATATGTATATATACACATACACAGATATAGGTGTGATAGGAGCGGAGCCACATCCCTGCAAAAAATGTCATTAGCGCATGGATGGGGTTCCGCTACTTTCATACCTATATGTGTGTATGTGTATATATACATATATGTGTGTGTGTATATATACCCCTACACAGAAGTTCAGATGTCATGCCTGCCTCCAAAGACGTCCACAAAAAAGCCCAATAAACGCCTGAAACAAAAACGCCTAGGTGTGACAGGAGCGGAGCCACATCCCTGCTCTACTGCAATTCTAAGACAAACAATCTTTTTTCTTATGGCGGTGTAACGTTCATGCGTTTTTGTTAATGGATGGATTTTCAGCTGCAGAATTATCACACTCAGTAGCCTTGTAGAGATACTGTTGAATAAACCTATCCAACTCTCAGGACTTCATCACGGTGTACAGCCTGTTATGCAATATACATATACTCAATCAGATGTTTTAGTGGAGGGATAGAACATATGAGAATGTATAGATGAGAGACAGGTTGTATGGTGATTACTAGGAGTAATATTAGGAGAGTTGCAGGTGATGGTAAAGCAGATAGGTTCTGATGTCTAGTATAGTGCAGATGGTAAGAGGACACAGATGGAGTATACTTAGACAGAGTAACCTAGTGCAAGGATAGTTGAAGGTAGTCCCAAGAGCTAACAGTCTATGCAGATGGTATGGAATAGATAGATAGGTAGTCCTGATAATTGCAGTAGATGACAGTAGGAGATTAGTTAGTAAGGAATCCCCTGTGGGGTACTTATCACTTAGATAGGTTAGTAGTAGCAATGTCCATAGATAGAGAGGTGATCCCGTAGCGAGATACGGATCAGCGGCGAGGTTCCGGCGTCAGTTCAGCAAAGGAAATGTCAGCAGCTCCGACTTCACAGGAGAAGGTGCGGTGAACATGTGGTTTGAACGAGCGATGAGTGAGAGAAAGCCGGCGATTGAAATAGCCGCTCATAGCGGCGCTCGGCAATGATGTCATCCGGTCTTAAAGGTATATGCGTCTCTTGTTACACAAGATGGGACGCAATTAGCAAAGGAGAAATATGGAACAAGGGTACCAGAGGTACCAGAACATTACAGTACCCCCCCCCCTTAAGGCCGGCTCCGGAAGGCCTCTAGAACTGGTTTTTCTGGATATTTTGAGTGGAAATTGCGAATCAGTCTAGGGGCATGTATATCGGAGGTATCCAGCCAGGTGTCATCTTGGGGCCCATAGTTCTTCCATCGTACAAGATACTGGAGTCTTCTTCTATTGAAACGGGAATCCAAAATTTCTTTTATCTCAAATTCTTCTCCACCTTCCACTTGTACAGGAGGTGGAGGTGAGATAGTAGGCCTTATTCCTTGGTTAGGAACATGGGGCTTCAGTAGAGACACATGGAAGATAGGATGTATCTTGAGGTCTGTTGGTAATGTGAGTTGTACTGCAGCTTTTCCAATAAGCTTCTCTATTGGGAAAGGTCCCAGAAATAGAGGTCCAAGTTTTTTACTAGGGATTTTTAATCTCAGATTTTTTGTAGAAAGCCAAACAAGATCCCTAATGGCATATTGGGGAGAGGGTTTCCTACGGAGGTCGTAGTACCTCTTTTGTTGGCTATGAGCATGTGATATGGTATTGTTGAGTAATCCCAGAGAATCCTTTATCTGGGCAAGATAATCAGATGCCACTGGATTACTTGATGGCAAGATACGTGGTGGAAGGAGTTTGGGATGAAACCCGTAATTTAGGTAAAATGGACTTTGTTTAGTAGTGCTATGAGTCGCGTTGTTATAGGCGAATTCCGCCAGCGGGAGGAGATCTGCCCAATCGTCCTGTAGATACGAAGTATAGCAACGCAGATACTGTTCAATGCACTGGTTAACTCTCTCTGTCTGTCCGTTGGTCTGAGGGTGGTATGGAGAAGTAAGTTTACGCTCTATTCGTAGTATCTGACATAGAGCTAGCCAAAACTTTGAGATGAATTGTGAACCACGGTCAGACAGCAGTGTGTTTGGAATACCATGTAACTTAAAGACATGTTTCACAAGTAATTCCGCTGTTTGTTTGGACGAAGGTAGTCTTCGGATAGGAGTAAAATGTGCCATCTTGGTCAGATGGTCCACTGATACCAAGATGGTGTTGAATCCTTTGGAAGGTGGTAGTTCCACTATGAAGTCTAAGGATACCACTTCCCAAGGAACCTGGGGTATCGGTAAACTACAAAGTAACCCCGATGGTTTCGTGTTGTCGATTTTAGACCTTGCACAGATTTCACAAGATGAAACGAACTTTTTTACGGTTGTCTTCATGTCTGGCCACCAAAACTGCCTAGTAAGTAGATTTAAAGTTTTAGTCATACCCATATGTCCTGCCATAGGTACATCATGCGACAATTCCAAGATCTTGGTTCGCATAGTAGGGGGTATGTATAATTTATCGTTGTAATAGAGGAAGCCTTCTGCATCAGTAGTTAGTTGTGGTGGAGGTGAGTCCAGTCCTATGCTGTGCAAAATCTCTTCCTTCAGGGAGCGAATGACACCGATAATACGTTCAAGTGGTATTATAGGAACTGAGGGAACCTCGGTAGAATCTTTCTCGGCTAGTCGTGAAAGTGCATCCGCTTTTTTATTTTTGTCTGCGGGCGTATAAGTCACTAAAAAATTAAACCTCAGAAAGAATAACGACCACCGAACCTGCCGGTGGGAAAGAGTTCTATTAGTCTGAAGGTATTGAAGGTTTTTGTGATCAGTATATATCAGGATTGGCAATTGAGTGCCCTCTAGTAGATGTCGCCAATTCTCTAATGCCAGTTTTATGGCTAATAACTCCTTCTCTCCTACTGGGTAGTTCACCTCGGGGCTGCTTAATGACTTTGAGAAGAAAGCAACTGGGTGAAGAGGTGAGGTGTTTGTTGGTCGTTGTGAGAGAACTGCTCCTACTGCCATATTTGACGCATCTACCTCCAAGATGTATTGAAGGGATGGGTCTGGATGGCATAGTATGGGGGCAGTAGTGAAGCTTGATTTCAGCAGACAGAATGCTCCATCTGCTTCTTTTGACCAATTAAATGGTTTCTTCGTGCTTGTGAGTTGTGTGAGAGGTTTCACAATCGCAGAGAAGTTCTTAATGAATTTCCTATAGTAGTTAGAGAATCCTAGGAACCTTTGCAATGCTTTGCGAGTGGTTGGCACAGGCCAATCTAGAATGCAGGATATTTTGCTCATGTCCATCTTGATTCCATTTTTTGATATAATATATCCTAGGAATAGTACTTCCTCTTTATGAAACAAACATTTTTTTGATTTAACATATAAGTTATGTGCAAGTAGTCTTGACAACACAAGTCTCACATGCTTTATGTGCTCAGGTAAGGAATGAGAATAGATAAGTATATCGTCCAAATATACTACAACACAAACGTCAAGCAAGTCTCTGAATATCTCATTTATAAACCGTTGGAAGGCTGTGGGAGCATTACATAGCCCAAATGGCATTACAAGGTACTCAAACAGTCCGTATCTGGTTCTGAATGCCGTCTTCCATTCATCCCCTTTACGGATTCGAATTAAATTGTATGCCCCTTTTAGGTCCAATTTTGAAAAGAGAGAAGCTCCACGCACCTGTTCGATAAGTTCAGGAATAAGAGGTAAAGGATAATGATCCTTTATTGTAATGGCATTTAATTGTCTGAAATCAATGATAGGCCTAAGGCTAGAATCCTTATTGCGGACAAAGAAGAGTCCAGCAGCAGTGGAGGAAGTAGAAGGTCGGATGAATCCTTTTGCCAAGTTCTCATCCAGATACTCCTTAAGATGAGAGAGTTCATCCTGTGAGAGAGGATAAACATGTCCGAAGGGCAACTTGCTATTAGGGAGTAGATCGATACAACAATCATAGTCCCTATGAGGAGGTAGCATTTGAGCGTTTTTTTCAAGGAAAACCTCCGATAAGTCCTGATAACACTTGGGTATAATGTCATCCGGCAATACAGACAGGATCCTATCATATGTGGGGAGATTACACGTCGTTTCACAATAGTGAGAAGAGAACGCTAGCGTTCTTGTTTTCCAATCGATGATTGGTTGATGTATGTGTAACCAGGGAAGTCCCAAAATGATTGGGAAATGTGGTGATGTTAACACATCAAAGGTGGTGGTCTCCCCATGAGACTCGTCAGCAGTTACAAGGAGTGCCTGTGTCTGACTGGTGATAGGACCAGAGGATAGGGGGTTACCGTTAATAAAACTAACGGAGACAGGTTTGGGTTTTGAAACAATAGGTATTTTATTAAGGGAGACAAAACAAATGTCAATGTAGTTTCCACAAGATCCTGTGTCGATCATAGCCTTGGTGGTGATCCTAGTTTGGTCCCACTGCAATGTTAAATGAACAAAAAGATAAGGATTAGAAAAGGAAGTTGTGAGTCCGCCTAGCAAGACATTTGAACACTCACCCTCTTTTCTGCGGACAAGGGGACAGCCGCTTATCAAATGATTCGGGGATGCGCAGTACATGCAGAGATGTTCGGTCTTCCTTCTGGCACGTTCAGAAAGGGTCAGAGGTGGGTGTATCATTCCTACCTCCATAGGAGTAGGGTCAGCAGGCAACATCCGAGAAGGACTGGAAAATGGTGAGCCCATCTTCTCAGCCTTTCTTTCTCGTAGTCGTCTGTCAATATTGATACTGGTCTGTATCAGTCCCTCCAGAGTGCCAGGTAAATCCGCTCGGGCGAGCTCGTCTTTAACGGCCTCAGATAGGCCGAGTCTAAACTGCGTTCTCAAAGATGTGTCGTTCCACCCTGAATCAGGGGACCATCTTTTAAAATTTGCCACGAAATCTTCAACGGGTCTCCTTCCTTGTTTCAAGGCCCGTAACTGGGTATCAGCGGTACTCTGCTTATTGGGGTCTTCATATAAACTAGCGAGTTGTGCTAGGAATAGAGGGTAAGAATTAAGGAGTGGATCATCCTTTTCAAAGAGAGCGTCTGCCCAGGCCCGGGGTTCACCCGTTAAATAGGAGATGATGGTACAAACTTTAATTTGGTCAGTGGTGTAGGTTAGAGGTTTTAACAAAAAAAGCAAACAACATGCGTTTTTAAATTCACGAAATTTGCTCCGATCACCAGAAAACACTAGAGGAGGGTTTATCTTAGGCTCACGGGGCTGAGTAGCAGAAAGCTGTGTGAGACGGCCAACCTGCTGTCTCAAGGTCTGATTTTCGTTTTGTACCTCTGTAAGCGCAAGGATCAATGCATCTACTTGCTGTTTTAATTGTAGTACATGAGTGGGTAATTCTGCTGAATCCATCTTTTTTTTAAGGCTCGTTCAATCTGTAACGTTCATGCGTTTTTGTTAATGGATGGATTTTCAGCTGCAGAATTATCACACTCAGTAGCCTTGTAGAGATACTGTTGAATAAACCTATCCAACTCTCAGGACTTCATCACGGTGTACAGCCTGTTATGCAATATACATATACTCAATCAGATGTTTTAGTGGAGGGATAGAACATATGAGAATGTATAGATGAGAGACAGGTTGTATGGTGATTACTAGGAGTAATATTAGGAGAGTTGCAGGTGATGGTAAAGCAGATAGGTTCTGATGTCTAGTATAGTGCAGATGGTAAGAGGACACAGATGGCGTATACTTAGACAGAGTAACCTAGTGCAAGGATAGTTGAAGGTAGTCCCAAGAGCTAACAGTCTATGCAGATGGTATGGAATAGATAGATAGGTAGTCCTGATAATTGCAGTAGATGACAGTAGGAGATTAGTTAGTAAGGAATCCCCTGTGGGGTACTTATCACTTAGATAGGTTAGTAGTAACAATGTCCATAGATAGAGAGGTGATCCCGTAGCGAGATACGGATCAGCGGCGAGGTTCCGGCGTCAGTTCAGCAAAGGAAATGTCAGCAGCTCCGACTTCACAGGAGAAGGTGCGGTGAACATGTGGTTTGAACGAGCGATGAGTGAGAGAAAGCCGGCGATTGAAATAGCCGCTCATAGCGGCGCTCGGCAATGATGTCATCCGGTCTTAAAGGTATATGCGTCTCTTGTTACACAAGATGGGACGCAATTAGCAAAGGAGAAATATGGAACAAGGGTACCAGAGGTACCAGAACATTACAGGCGGTCACCCTAACATGGATGAATTCGGTCACCCTGGCATGCAAGGAGCGGAGCCCCATCCCTGCTCTACTAAAAATTCTAAGAAAAATTATCTTTTTCTTATGGCGGTCACCCTGACATGGATGAGTTTTGTCACCCTGGCATAGCAGTCAGAGTGAGTTCACCCTACACTACACTACAGTCACCCTGACACTTAACACTTTCCCTACAGAAACTAGATTATTGAATCTAACTATAGTGGTATATAGTACCCTAACTACACTAGATATCCCTTTCCTCACACTAATAATTGCTAAATGACACTTTTGCAGTAGGAGTAACAGAACTGCTTCCACTCTCTTCCACAGCCCCTTTATTACAGTGCTAGAGATTTGGCGGGGCTATGTTATATACTGGGGGGCGTATTCACTACTGATTGGCCTCTGGACCCCCTAGTCACTCCAATCACATTCCTAGCATCCTCCTGCCCCCTCAATTGGCTTTTACTGATGTTTCTGGTCCAATCATTGGCTTTTAAAGCCCAGTTCCTGTCCCATTGCATTTTGGTTGGTTCTGGTTGCCGAATTCGGCCGAATTTTGAACAGTCAATGTTCGGGTCGAACCGATGGTCGACCCGAACCATTCGATCATCCCTACTGAACACGTAGAGACAGCGCTATTAGGTTTATTAAGATGTATTCGGAAGAAACAACTACCTGACACAACTTTTCTAAAGAGCAGGGTGGATTGGGACTGTTTATATCTTCTCTCATCCTGTTATGTGAAGATTGTCATGAAAATTGTTATTGATATATTGGATATTCCTATTATGTTTGACTGAGCGCCCACTTTTGTTGATTTCTAATAATTGGCATTATTACACTTAAAGGGGCAGCTGGTAACCATTGGTATAAATTTGAAAAGAGGGCCTTTACTTTGTTTTTATATGAGGTTTGTAAGTGTCTGTAGGACTCTGTTATTTGTGGAACACACAATACTTACATTCAATGTGAAGTGTCCCTTGTGCTGCTTTTTTAGTTGAAATCCTAAGTCCTCTTCCAGCTTTCCCAACACACAGCTTCTCGCAGCTGTGATCTTCTGATGCTGCGGGGTTAACAGAGCCAAATAAACTGTCACAGGCAGAAAACCTCTCACAGGGGCAGAGGACATCAGATTTTAACAAACAGCAGCACAAGTGACACTTTGCATTAAATGTTAGTACCGGGGGATGGTGGGGATGACTTAGCCAGGAAGGATGAGTTCTCGAACTGAGAAAAAAAATCAGATCCTTCTCTTATTTATTACAGGTACTTATATAATGCTTTCAATTTACACACCCAGTAACTTGTACAGTCACATCAGTCCCTACCGTCAAAGAGCTTACAATCTACGGCAGTGGTCCTCAACTCTGGTCCTCAGGGCCCACTAACAGTCCAGATTTTAAGTATTACCTTGGGAAGATGCAGACTAGAGTACTGCAATCACTGAGCAGCAAATTATATCACCTGGGATGTATTTCAGTTATCTTGCAAACCTGGCCTGTTAGTGGGCCCTGAGGACCAGGGTTGAGGACCACTGATCTACGGTCTCTGACTTCTATTCATTCACATACTAAGACCAATTTAGACAGGATCCAATTAACCTACCAGCATGTCTTTGGAGTGTGGGAGGAAAACAGAGTACCCAGAAGAAACCCACACACACACACAGGGAGAACATGCAAACTCCAGGCAGATAAGTGTCGTGGTTGGGATTTGAACCTACGACCCTAGTGCTGGTAGGTGGAAGTGGTCCACAGTGCTGCCCACATTTCTATACCCAAAAAAAAAAAAAATTAGCATTATGCAGCTTACCAGTCCTTAAACAAGGTGGCTGCATTCAATTTCTTTCTTTAGGCTTTTGCTCTTTACTTTTACCTGGTATATATGGTATACCTGATAATACACTTGCAGTCCCTGGATGGTATATGCACACTTCTCCAGTGTATCTATGGAAAGAGCTATGGTAGAAACCCAGGCTGCAGAAAAACATGTCTGCCTTTGTACATCTTCATTACATGGGGGTGGGGAGATTAGTAGTTTACTCAAGGAAGGTAATATTATTGCATCTTATGGGAAGTGACAACGATGCTGCATTTCTAGTAAGATCGGGTATATTTTCTATATGTGCTAAGAATGTTTTCAGTCTGAAAAATTAAAACAAATGCAGTCGCCACATTTATAGACCTGAAAGCTGCAGTAATTACATTTTTGTCTTTGGGTTTAGTTATGCTTAAGCAGGAGATGTGGACAATGTCTTAGAATATGTGTACTTGCTGCTGCTCTATTGTTGCTCAAAGTTTCTCTGGTAGATGCACTCTTCTCTAAAATAATCTAGCATTGATTATGCTACAATTGCCTGCATATACCAACATGCACAATACAGCCTCAGCAGCCAATGGCTAAAAGGCGTAAATCCAAGCCATTCAGATGACGGTGATATGTTATAAGTTATCACCAGTGTAAGCAAATTACACAAGCTGGCCCATGGATTACAAACCAAAACATTGTTCGTGGGGGCACTGGTGGGCCCAACACATCTGCTGTTTTTGCTGCCACTTTTAAAATGGCACTGTCTGCTCATACAAAGTATGTGTAACAGTTAGCCAGCATTTGTCCAGATTGTATGATCTGGGGCTGTTACAAAAAGCTTTGAGCTTGGGAAGGATATGCTTGTCTGGAAACTGTAGATGCAAAACATAATGGGACCCGAGTGTAAAGTCTAATGAGAGTCCTAATGAAAATGAACTCTAATGCACATGGGAGGCACAGCCATTTCTCAGAGAGGATGAGGAAGATATGTTGACTAACAAAGTCTAACAGAAAATAGAGTTCCAAAAGGCAAACTGCCAGAAATCAAAATACTAAATAAGCTGACTATACATGCTGTTATGATGTCTGCCTTAATATGACATTGTTTTTAGTTTTTGTCTCAGCTATATGAAAAAAAAATAATAATCTCATTATACAGGCTTGGCGTTTCATTTCTTCTATCCCCCTGTGTCTAAGTTGATTTCATGCCTTATTTATCCAATTAAGTTTATTTTCAGATGACTCAAAATTAAGGGTTATCATAATGGTAATTAACTTGAAGCATTGCTTATTCTGACCCAGTGACAGATGTTCAAGTATAATGTAATTATTCAATTTATACGTACAAGTAGTCATCACTTATGTTATAGATTGCTGGCATTGTATAAAGCAAAAAAATAAAAAGAAGGTAGCATCTTTTTTTTAGCAACTATATTTTTAAGATAGAACAGTATGTGTAGCTGTCCGTACACAGGTAAATTAGCGTAAAGAATGTTCCGAAGCTGCCATCTTGTCACAAATTAGCACCCAATGCATTTGTAAAACAGTTGCTATCAGATATGATGTATTTATATGCCGTATTGCATATCAATTGGTCTCTTTTTTTTCTGGATAACATTTAATATTCTTTCACCTTTTCACAATTCCTTCACCCACTAAATGACACATGGCACTCTGGAATGGAAGGATTAATCTTTCCGTAGAAGCATTTACAAACAAATTACACAGCTCTCTATTATAGGGGAACCTCTTCCTCTCCTTTAGTCCACATCACACAGTTCAACAAAGGTCCTTCTAAGCCATGAGGCATTACAGTCATACATCTTCTCATTGTACCGGATCCTTGGTGGTAAATTAGCAATTCAAGATATGCACATGAACACATCAGTTTACAAAGCAAAAGACCAATATTTTAGCAGGGTAGGTTGAAGTACCTTACTGTATCATAATCATGGTCAATTTGTGGAAAGTGTTGAAGTTCTCTCTGTCACCTAGGGTACCAAGCTGCCTTTCATTGTCCTCCCTATGCCCCTCCAGAGGTAATCACAAAAGTGAAGGAGTTAGTGAGCATCTCTGTGGTCTAACTTCTGTGCGCTGGCCAACAACTTCAGAGTTCACAGTAATCCCCTATGTCTTAACATTGTAACCTGTACAATGGTGATACCTAGGAATGTCTACTGCAGCATTATCCTCCCCACACTTGCCACCAATCTGGGGGATATTTCAGGATGTTTTTAATAGATAGATATTTTGATAAATAGATAGATAGATAGATAGATAGATAGATAGATAGATAGATAGATAGATAGATAGATAGATAGATAGATAGATAGATAGATAGATAGATAGATAGATAGATAGATAGATAGATAGATAGATAGATAGATAGATAGATAGATAGATAGATAGATAGATAGATAGATAGATAGATAGATAGATACTGAGATTGATACATATTATTGTGTGTATGTACGGTATACTTTCTCTTGTTTTTGTGCAATGTCTAATATGTAAACTCTAGTAGAAAGAAAGAGTAATGGCTGCTTCTCTTTTCTTCAGTACAAACACAAACAAGTTTATCTTGGCAGATGTTGCATCCCTTCCAGCAGAACAATTGTGGTGGAATACCTGCAGAATGAAGATAAGCTTTACTTGCTTTGGCTGCAGGGTAATCAAATATTACTCAGTGTCCTAGGGAGACTGTCACAGGAGCTATTACTAATTCACTACAAAGGAAATACATGTGCCAGGCCTTGCAACAATTAAAAACTGAAGTAGAGGAATAAGTCTTCGTTTACTTAATAATGCCTATAGGGTTTCATCAAGGATAAAATATAACACACTAAACACAATAATTTCTCTTAGGAGCGGCCATTACGTATACATAATCTTTACCTCTAGCCATATCATCAAGACATTAAATCAAGTTCTTAAAATCTAGACTCTATAAAATTGTATAAGTAGAAGAAATGATAATATATTTTATTGTATTTTTATTAAGAAAGAAACATAGGGGTGTGAATAGGTAAGTGTATTTTGATGAATTGTAGTTGTTATTTTTGTCACTGCCATAACTGGAGACTGGAATCTTTACATGTCTGATAAGTAGAAGGATTTATTACTAAAATGTCTGTTAAGTAACAGGATTTACCACTAAAATCCTACCTATTATCCTGGTCAATACACAAGTTCAAAGGTGTAGCACCTGTAGTTCTGGCAGGAGCGTACACCCTAACCATATCCCCTTATGAGCTTTTACACTTTTTATCACCTTATACACTTCTTTAAAAAAAAAGAGAGATTGCAGGACCTCTCTTTTACTTATCTCTACTTTTGCAATCAACTTCCACTGACCAGATAAGCCTTTTTCTTACTTCTCTTGATACACTTCCTGCACTGAATCAGTTGTAAAATCACTTAATCTCCTTCACTGAAAGCAAAAAAGAAAGGGACTCGAGGGCCTTCTCCAATTCATGGAGATAGTGCAAGCCTTCAACCAAGTTGCTTGGAACTATACAATATGTGAGCAGCCACGAAAAAAGTTGGATTACACCCAAACATGATAATTTATTTATACACTTCACCCACAGTACTCTCCAGGGATGCCCACTTACCCCTTTCCTTTTTATCCTGATCTTAGAACCCTTCAATATATACATCCCTTCTACCATTCTACACCCTTCTATCCATGTATATGTGTAAGTCACAAGGAATTCCACATCACTGATTTTGCTGATGACCTCCTTTACTGATTGTGCTTTGACCATTCTAGCTATATGTCCAATTTAAAGATGTTCTTAATTTTCATCTTTAAATATTTCTCTCCCGTTCTGACAACTAGAAGCCCTGAAAAAATCCTTCTCTTTCAAATGGGAACCATACTCCATATAATACCTAGGCATATTGCTCTTTTCAAAAACAACAGTTCTCTATCCCCTGAATTATCCTTGATCTAAAGAATTGGACAACCAATCCTTTTTCTTGGTTTGGGAGCATGGAAGTCCTCTTCATGAATATCTTGCCATAGCTTGCCGTATTTCGTACTATACAGTCCTTGATGTCCAAATTTCTATGAAGGGTATGCCTTGCTCATCTTATTCAACCAAACACACTGGAGGAATAGATGTCACAAAATGCCATCAAGCTTGTCTGCTTAAATGTATCATAGGCTGAAACTGTCACTCCATTCAGAAAGACTGGGTCTGCCTAGAGAGAAACGTTTTTGACATTCCTATTCCTATAGAAACCACTAAGCAACTTGTTCACTCTTTTGTTATCTTTCCCCTTGACTTTTGCAACTCCCTCCTCTATGCAGGCTATTTCCCTTTCAGTCTGTCATAAATGCTGCTGCAAGACTCATCCACCCTACCAACCATTTAGGGTTTGTCACCCCTCTCTGCCTCTTCCTCCACTGGCTTCTGATTGCCATACAAATACAATGCAAAATACTAACAACATACAAAGCTTTCACCAATCTTGTCTTAATATATCACCCAAGCCATCCTCTTTGCTTCTCTCAAGAGCTCTTGCTTTCTAGTTCCCTTGTCTCCTCCTCCAATGTTCATCTTTAGGACTTCTGTAAAGTTTCCTCTGGAACGCTCTACTCCAATCTATCCAGCTATCTCCTACTCCTAATTATTTTATTTTTCCTATCAGCTCATTCTTTAAAGTTATTGCCTTTTTTTCCTCCTACCCCTCCCAATTAGATTCTAAGCTCCCAGGAGAGACACCCTCCTAACCCTCTTGTACTAAATTGTTGTGTTACTGTACTGTCTCTCACTGTATTGTAAAGTGTTGAGAAAATTCTTGCCACTATTTAAATTCTGTATAATAATAATTCCTATTCAGACAATATCACACAACATGGTATCCTTAATACCTTTCTCACACAACACATCAAAGCTCATCCATTAATGGGCCTATAAATGTTTATTTAGTACTAAAATTTAAGAGACTTCCTATAAATGACTATTCCAATATTACCTTACTCCTGACACACTAAACAAGTAATCCCTTAACATCTGACTTATATTTGATGTGCTTTAAAGGGAAAGGAACTATTGTCCATATCTGATGGGAATGTGACCTAATAAAACCGTTCTAGAATTCATTCTATCAATTCTCCCCAATATTATAGGCTCTGGTGTTGAACTTGTCCCATAACTTTGCATTCTTCATATGAACACATAGGGGTTTATTTACTATAGTTGGAGAGTGCAAGATCAGGCTCACTTCTGCAAAGAAACCAATCAGCTTCGAGGTTTTGTTGCCAAAGCTTAATTGAACAAACCGAGGTTAGAAAATGACTGGCTACCATGCACATTTGCACCAGATTCTAAGTTCACCAGTTTTAGTTAATCTATCCCATAATCTTTCTTCAAATACCAATACCCCCTGATTCTACATTAAATACAGCAAAAGGGACTTATCCCATTACCTTGGAAATCTCCACATCCACCTGCCCTGACAAATTAGATCAATAAATCAAACATGATTTTTAAGATTGAGGAAGGCGGGTATTACTACTGTGTCCATGGCTAAGTTTCTGTAGACAGTACTTGAATGGCCGGGGCTTCTTTCGAATGCATAAGACAATATAATTCCATAATAGGTGTCAAATTGCACCTCTTTTCAAGTCAATACATCCCCTACCACCTATATTCTAGACAAGTAACCTACAATATGGTTGTACACCTTAGATGGAGCTCTCTTATACCCCAGGAGCACAGGATATGTCACCAGCACACCAGGGATCTCCAAAAAAGGTCACAGCAAAAAAAATAGCAATGCTTTAGGGCACCACAGGACCCCTTCATCGGGTATGAGACACATGCCTGCTCTTATACTCTAGTACTCCCTCTACCCATGTCCTACCTTCCACCCTACCCATTCACATCATTCATATCCCCCACACTCCATATGTTTCCTACTTCTTCCCTACTCCCTCTCCTTAAACCCTATATTCATTTTTTTTTCTTTTACTTTCTATTTTTTCCATAAAATTATTACTATAAGCCCCAGGTCCTCTTTAAACAATACCAAATAACAACTAGTTTTCTTTTTTTTTTTAACTATGTGAGGAAAATAGTGTAAAACTGAATGATATCCACCATAACTTGATAGTATATAGTTGCAATATGCTTTCAAGTTTTCGCTATCTTTTTAGATGAGTTTTCTGTACATTTAACTGTACTGCCTTGTGGTAGCAATGCCACTTGACTACATGTCTAAACGACTTGTACCACAGCCTTTTCTTCAGTGATGTTTGTGTTACCCTTTTTTAAATAAAGGTTGAAAAAAAAACACCTAAACTTATTACCTAATACTTCACTTCAGTTAATTAACCACAGGAATTCTCACTTTTTTTCATACACTATATAATTTTCCACGTTCACTAGGTCTTTGTCACTGCAGCACCAATAAAGTCACTTTTCAGTGGGATACATTTTTCCAAGCCTCACTTTTGAGCAAACTCTCCATTTCCACTTTCCATCTCAGCAAGGTTTCAAACAGCCCTGGTTTGTACCAAACTCTCCTTTGGCTGTAGACTCCACACTGCCTTCCACCCTCACTTAGGGTTGTCACCATCTTTAAAAAAAAAAATGAGAAAAAAAAGCTTCTGCGCAAAGAGAAGTTTATTTATTGACCAATAACATTCATTATTTACAAACGCAATGCAAAATAGTGCATTGAAAGGAATAGACTCCCCAGTGGTAACATCCACCCAAGGCTAGAGCCTGAAACAGACTCCAATGGGTGCTTAGCAACAAATATGTTTTGAAGGGTATAGGACCTTCCTAATCAGGAATCGATCACAATCCCTCTTCTCAATTGTGTTTGATTCCCACCATGCAGCACCCATTGTGTTTTGAAGGGTATAGGACCTTCTCTATTAGGAATTGGGGGCCAAACTCTATTGGTGGGTGTGAACTGGGACTACAACCCACACTGAAGGTTTCATATTAGATGCAGCTTTTGCCCCCTGTATGGCAGAGTGGGTAAGTATACTTTGATCCCAATGAAAAGCAGCTGTTTTCTGGTGCTGCAGTTAACCAATAAACTTAGAAAGTGGTAATACAATTATGTGATTTCTAACTACTAGAGTTCTGTGAAATTATTGCTGGGAATAAGAAAAATGTTTTTCTAGACTGTGGATAGTGACTGTAAAAGTAGAGAAAAGAGAGTGACTATATTTTCTTTCTTTCTTTCTTTCTTTCTTTCTTTCTTTCTTTCTTTCTTTCTTTCTTTCTTTCTTTCTTTCTTTCTTTCTTTCTTTCTTTCTTTCTTTCTTTCTTTCTTTCTTTCTTTCTTTTTTTCTTTCTTTCTTTCTTTCTTTCTTTCTTTCTTTCTTTCTTTCTTTCTTTCTTTCTTTCTTTCTTTCTTTCTTTCTTTCTTTCTTTCTTTCTTTCTTTATGAAACATTTACCCTACTATTGGGTAAAAACAAACCCACACAAGCACAGTAGAACATGCAAACTCTAGCAGATAATGTCCTGGCCAGGACTTGAACAGTGCTGCAAGGCAGAGCAAGTGCTGTAAGGCAGAATTTCTAATCATCAAACCACTGTGCTGCCTTGGAAAAGCATTACTATCTTTTTCACTTTCTAGTTAACAAAGACTTATGTGAGGATCAGAAAGAACAAACAAAAAGTTGCTCAATTTCATATCTGAGCTGAATAACCAAGTGTCGTCTGGCAACTATAGATAAACAGCAAGATGGCTGTCTTCTAATTAACCAGAAACGGTTTTCCTTGTCCCTGATTACACCAGTCCCTGTTCAGCCACTTCCGAAATTGTCTTAATATAGTACAGTGAGGTATCCTTTCGAATTCAAATTAAAGAGGCTTGAGGAAAGCAGCAGTTCATTAATGGCCACCTCTGACTAAGAGGAAAAAGGCGTCCCCTGCTAAAAGAGTCAGGCGTGCTATATGCCCATATTGTGTGTTAGAATTATACACAATATTTCACAATTCACAATTATACACAATAATTACCCCAATATTTTTGTATAATGTGAAAGATGTTGTTACATTGCGTAAATGGATACTTAACATGTCACGCTTTGAATTTGCGCACACTCATGGAATGGCGCCAAACTTTGGTACTTAAAAATTTCCATAGGGTACGCTTTAAAAATTTTTTACAGGTTTACAGAGGAGGTCTAGTGTTAGAAATATTGCTCTCACTCTAAAAATTGCACTAATACCTCACATGTGTGGTTTGAATGCCGTTTACATATGCAGGGGCAACCTACGTATGAGCCGGGGCACTTTAAAAAAGTATATTGTTTATTTTATTTTTTTTTTTATTTTTACACTTTCCATTAAATTGTATTTTTTTATCACTTTTATTTCTATTACAAGGTATGCAAATAACCCTAGTAATAGGAAAAGGGCATGACAGGTCCTCTTTCCAGAGAGATCTGGGGTCTTTAAGTTCCCATGTATATGCTGGAAAGCCTGAGATTGCTGCTGGCCTCTGAGGGTCATAGAAATGGCTGGGGGCCATTTGGACCATGGCTAGCTCTATGGTAAAACACCGCTGCCACCGGCAGATATATTCTCCGGCTCCCTGATTGCATCGGCGAGACCGGAGAAGCACCAGAGGGCAGAGGGAGGGGGTTGTCCCCTACTGCTGCCTGTAAAAGCAATTAAGTGGCTAAACAGTCACTATGATGGCTTTTACATTGTGAGGAATCACCTGCTGAAAAACAAGATATATGAATGATACCTGTAGCTGTAGATACCGGCACTTCAAGTCCCCAACGTCATATGACGTCAACCCGGGGGAAATGGTTAAGCAGCAAGCACAACAGTATGCTGCATACAGGCAGAGTGGTGGTGCCTATGCAGATTGGTGGTGCCTATCCAAAGTGGTTTAAACCCTCTTATATATCCAGTGAAGTGAGCAGCCTCAGATGATACACAGAGAGAAATCTTCCTACATAGGTTTTGTATTAATTTATCTGCAGTCTTCTCTTCCTTACACTCCTTCAAAAGAGCAGATTGTGTTAAAAATCTTTCTTCATTTGTCAAGAGCACAGAGGAGGGGCGGAGAGGCTGCAGTTACAGTGTGTGAGAGCTGATTGGAGGAAAGGAACAACCCCCCCCCCTTCACACAACAGAAGAGCTGTGCTCTGAATAGACAAGCTTTGTTCTGAGCTCCCTCCCCTACACAAATTTTATCTTATCCCCGACACAAATTTTATCTTATATATCGGGAAAACTTCTCAGAAGTGACCAAAGCTATAATTTCAAGAATATGATTGTGCCACGATTAGCTAGCTGGGATGTCAATCAGCGCGTGGCCAGCAGAGACGATGTCCGCCGGCCACCCATGATCATGCCCAGGAGAGGCAGAACGGTGATCTGCCTATGTAAACAAGGCAGATCGCCGTTCTTCAAGGAGACAAGTTAGGGATCTTGTGTTTCTGCTAAGCAGGAACACATATTTCTGTATTCCCCCAATCAGTGCAACCCCCCCCCCCCACAGTTAGTAAGCACCCCTTAGGGACACATTTAACCCTTTGATCACCCTTTATGTTAACCCCTTCCCTGCCAGTGTCATTAGTGCAGTGCCAGAGCATTTTTTTTAACACTGATCACTGTTTCAGTGCCACTGATCCCCAAAAAGTGTCAAAAGTGTCAGATGTCTGATTTGTCAGTGGCAATGTCACAGTACTGCAAAAATGCAGATTGCCGCCATTACTAGTAAAAAAATAAATTAATAAAAAATCCATAAAAATATTACATCGTTTATAGACCCTATATCTTTTGCGCAAACCAATCAATATACACTTATTGGGATTTTTTAATCAAAAATATGTAGCAGAATACATATTGGCCTAAATTGATGAAAAATTTAGATTTTTTAAATTTTTTTTATTGGGTATGTTTCTTAGCAGACAATTTTCAAAATTGTCATTTTTTTTTTTTTTTTATTTATAGTGCAAAAAAAAAAAATACAGAGGTGATCCAATACCACCAAAGGAAAGCTCTATTTGTAGGAAAAAAAGGACATCAATTGTATTTGGGTATAGCATCGCACAACCGCGCATTTATTAGGTAAAGTAACACAGTGCCGTATCGCAAAAAATGGCCTGGTCATTAAGGGGTAAAACCTTCTGGTATAGGGGTTGACTAGCATGCATTGCCTGAAGCTCTGTACGAGTGATCTGCTTGGCATTATTCAGTTATTTTTGGCACGCGGTTAACAACTGTTAGGACCTATGTAGTTAAAACAGGCGTATGTGAGTTTTTCCTTTTCAAAACTGCCACTGGTGATTGGATACTGAGGTTGGCAGCAAACTAGTGTGAAATCTGCCCAGATGCTTGGAAACCTATTACTAATTTTAGTTATTATTATGAAACAAAGCAGTTTTCTTTTAAAAACTATTAATTCAGATATTAGTGCCAGAATACCCTTTTACTTTAAGCAGGGAGCACTAGAGAGCAGAACCAATTGTAGGTCTTGTTTCACCCTGCTGATTAAAATTTTGCGCATTTTAGGGTTGATTTACTAAATGCAAATAGACTGTTCACTTTGCAAGGAAAGTTGCACTTTGCAAGTGATTTCTACTCAGAGCTTAGTGAATAAGGTGAAGCTCTGCTGACTTCCATAATCAAATTGTATGCAAGCAAAGATATTTACATTTTTCTATGTTCTAGGCACTTGATTGGGCATTACTCACAAAGTTAATTTTTACCACATTCACTAAGTTCTGGGGAAAAATCCCTTGCAAAGTGCAACTTCACTTGCAAAATTAACAGTTTATTTGCCCTTAGTAAATCAACCCCTATGTCTCCAAGGCGTGTGCATGCTGGAAATATATTCAAGGTTGTAGAAGGATATACATCTTCTCACATAACCTCTATTTAATTTTCCCCATGCTAGTCACAACATTCAGTATGTTGGATGTGTTCAGCTTAATCAACCATTTTATTTCAGAGTCTCCCTTAGTCTTGAAAATTCAAATCCCTCCAACACATCTGTATATTTTTTTTACTCATGCACAGGTTGAAATGATTTGACACTCAGTGTAAAAAAAAAATTATGGTGCTTTTTTCTCACTGGGGAGGTTTTCTGAAAAGCTTTAATATCAGTTCCATGAATGATGTAACCTAAATTTACATAGAATGCAAATACCCTTTTTTAGCTGGTTTAGATTACTTTATATACCAGCATATTAGTTAAATATTTTGAAATGTTACATTTTATATTATAAATTATGCTATTAAACTAAACTTTGCAATAAACTATTAATATTTATATGACAGAAGTGGGCATGTCATCGTTACCAGCTACAAAGGTTATTTACCAATCAGTATCATGCTTGTGGCTAGCTTTAGCATATCAGGTTCCCTCGATCTATAATGTTTGTGTAGTCTATGACTACTGTCTTTGATGTACAGATCATGCCCCATATATTTTACAAAGTAAAGTTTCTCCATTTGACATCTAGATTCTTGGATTCATTACTGTCTAATAGAGATATGATTTCAGAAATAACTTTGCCCAGTGGCAGAAAGAAAAAATAATAATGTCTGTCAGTTTGATTTAATTTTATGATGTTAATGCAAAGATAATAATTCTCTTGAGAAAAGGGATTAGGCAGATCATTTACCCACTTAAATAGACTCAAGATATGGAAAGTAAATGAGTTCTTATCAGGTAGAGATAACATTCATTTATACATTAGAAGTTACAAATAATACATACAGTACTTATTATAATAAAAAGGGCAGTGTTGTCTGTACAGTGAAGGGCTTGTTCACAATATACCATGTAATTAAATCTTAATATTCCATGTTAATGTCTTTATTTCCCTGCCATTGGAACTGAAATATATGTAATGATTCACGAAATTGCATGTAAAGATGAACAGTGAAAC
This sequence comes from Pelophylax lessonae, assembly GCF_965119305.1. NCBI lineage: Eukaryota > Metazoa > Chordata > Amphibia > Anura > Ranidae > Pelophylax > Pelophylax lessonae. The sequence goes on along the minus strand of NC_138769.1, from coordinate 491,023,449 downwards.
CAAAATAAGTTATTTCAGGTTAGGGTATTGGCCTAAATTTGAAGCTGAACTCCAATTAGACATGTGCAGTTCGTTTCGTTTTGAATAAATATTCAGACTAATTTTTTGTTATTCAGAGATTTGGATAGATCCGAATACCCAAATTGCACTGCAGTATAAACGACGTTTACCGAATTTCATAAATTCAAATTGAACTTCGAATCAAATTTTACATCGAATTTTACATCGAATTCAAAATCTAAACATATTTCTGAAATCAAAGACTGTGTGTTATTAGAGTACCATTTTGAAAAAATGCTGTTTTTGTTAAGCCAAAGATGATTTAAAGAATCATAATCATTTGATGAATATTATTCTTTTGTTTGTTTTGAATCAAAAAACTCTGTAAATTCTAAGAAAATTTGAAAAAGACATAAAATAAATTCTAAATACGAATTCCGAATACAAAGCCCGAATACAATTTGCATTAGGGAAACAAAATAACTAGATTACCGAATCTTATCAAAACTAAACAAATTTGTTCATCATGCACATGTCTAGCTCCAATCGTATGTTCAGTCTTACACAATTGTACAGGCCTCTCTCTCTCTCTCTCTCTCTCCCAATGAACTAAGCCCTAAAAAACTTAACACTGTCCAAGCCCTATTCTTTTTTTCTTACCTTATTTTGCTTTAGGAGCATCTCTGCACTGAAATAATGCAGGTTGTATGCTAAAACCGCAAAATTCTAAGGTCCCAGGGCCAGAAAAATCAAATGCATTAAATTGTATAGTTAAACTTTTTACTTGGGTAGCAAATAAAAAAGAGATAAAGACAACTTAATGTTCATTTTTTTAATGTTAGCATAGTACATCAATTCATGTTAAACCAAACTATTATTGTTTACCTTTTGGTTTTCTAACACATTTTTTGTTTTTCTTATTTACAAAATTTTAAAAAAATTCTTCACGTTAACCCTGATATGGACACATTTACATATTACAATTCATAATGTTTTATTGATAACTAGACATTAAGCCCGTTAAACATATGTGGTCAAACATTTGTAAAAACAGACTTGTTCCAGTTAAGCGAGAGCCTCTGTTAGCTCTGCGTCCCTGTTGCCCTAGTAACGTTGAGGACATGCACAGAGCTGACTGAGCGGCTCTTGCTTATCTCGTTCTTTTTTTCTAACAACGCGAGAGCCGCATGACGTAGTCAGCTCTGCGCATAGCGTCCCTGTTGCCCTAGCAACAACGGGGACACGCGCAGAGCTGACCGAGCGGCTCTCACGTGACATCGCTCGCCCGCCGCCACTTGTAACACCCTTTGGCGCTTAGCAGTAAGTCCGCGCGAGCGCACATCCGCCGCGTGCCCACGCACACCCACCGCTTCAACAGTTTTGCCCGGTGTCCTATCAGATTTCCCTACCCCACACCCGCCGCTTCAACAGTTTCGCCCGGTGTTCTATCAGATTTCCCTACCCCATCAGATTTCCCTATCTACGTCATTTCCGATTGAGATCAGTTGTGGATTCGTCATGCAGCAGCTTGTACCTGCGTCACACGTCCTATTGGGAATGCGCAGAATAGGTAGGGAACAAAAGGGGTAAGACAAAAGTCCTAGTATGCATGCACCAGCGCATGCGCACCAACGGGTCGGGCAGCGGGATCTCTTATAACAAACATCCATCCAATCTCCATGGCACACACTGCGCTGACCCGACACTGCGCCGACCCGACAATCCGATCCCCATGCCCCACACTGCGCTGACCCGACAATGAGACAGTGGGTGTGTGGGTAGGGAATAGGATTGTCCGATCGGCGCAGTGTGTGCCATGGAGATGGGATGGATGTTTGTTATATGAGATGGTGCTGCCCGATCCGTTGGTGCGCATGCACCCGCTCATGGGCAGTAGGACTTGTGCCTCAGCCCTTACGATGTTATCAAAATTCCCTACCTATTCTGCCAATGTTCCCTCTAATTTTTTACTGTGCTGAGCAAGTAAAAAATTTTCTGAGCGCAAACCTTTAGACTGAGCAATTGGGGGGGGGAGGTCAATGCAGAGTGCCCACAGCAATGCCCCCAATCGCAGAGTGCCCACAGCAATGCCCCCAATCGCAGAGTGCCCACAGCAATGCCCCCAATTGCAGAGTGCCCACATCGATTCCCCCAATCGCAGAGTGCCCACAGCGATGCCCCCAATCGCAGAGTGCCCACAGCAATGCCCCCAATTGCAGAGTGCCCACAGCAATGCCCCCAATCGCAGAGTTCCCACAGCAATGCCCCCAATTGCAGAGTGCCCACAGCGATGCCCCCAATTGCAGAGTGTCCACAGCGATGCCCCCAATCGCAGAGTGCCCACAGCGATGCCCCCAATCAATGCAGAGATGCCAGCGTTCCCCCCCGTGCACTTACCTCATGGTCACGGCAGCTTCTCATCAGTTCAGTCCCCGGAAGCGGTCTCCTCAGTCCTCCCGGCGCCTCCTCCGCAGAAGGGGGAACTCCGTAGGGTGTCCGTCATCCTGGGCGCCCCGTGCCGGCCCGATCCCCGGCCTCTCCTAAAGGCCACAGGCCGGCCGCAGTATCCGCACTCCGGGGGGTGGCAGTTTCCACAGACCGGAACGCCACCCCCAGCGCCGGCCTACCGGCTGGCCGCCCGAACTCTCTCTGCGTCCCAACGGCTGTCCTGTGGCACATGCGCAGTAGCGCATTTCCACGAACACAGGGACGGACGCAGAGACACAGGGCTTTTATTAATATAGATACCCATGCTTTAACTCTGGATACTTACCGTTTACCAGTATCATTGCACATCTCCGCTGTCATGACATAAAACTGTGCATTGCATACTTATTAAACATAAAATAATCTTGCACTTTAAAAAAAAAAATGATCTGTGCACCAAGCCAAAATATATCTGACTTGTCCGTCAGCGGGAGTTTCTTCTGATTAGTTAAAGTGATTGTAAACGATCAACTTGTAAAACAACCCATTCAGTTTGAAATAGAAATGAACAGCAACAAACAAACGTTTTTGTATAGATATAAAAAAAAACATTATAAATGCCTTTTGTCCCTTTTTTATAAGTGATCCCATTCCTTGTGTTCTTAGCTGCATAAGAGCTGGGGGAGGAGAAGCAGCAGGACACTGAGCTAGCCAGTGAATGGCTGTGCACCGGGAGCATGTCAGAACATGTCTGATTATTGGAGGAGAGTACACTGAGTTCCTGGAATAGCTAGAGAACTAGAGAACTGACCATGATGTACTCTCCTGCCTGGTGTGGTCAGTTTTGTTTTGTCAAATTACTTTTCATTGCTTTAAAACGAGAAAAAACTCACCATGCAGGGCAGGACATACAAAACAAAACAAAAAAACTCGCCACACAGGGCAGATTATACAAAAAAAACCCATCAAAAGCACCCCCCCAACTCCCATTCCCTCTCCAACCAGGTTCACCACCCTACAGGCATCCTCACCACCCCAGGATTTAGGAGACACGAATAATCAATGCTATAATACATAAAATAAAACACATACATATGCAGCCTCTAGGATGATAATGTGATGGAGCACATAGTCAGGCGCCTCCTACATCACCTTCAATCCAAGTATCCATTATTTAGATTATCTTTTGCAACAGAGGCAGGTCTCTCCAGCCAAATCTTCCACACCTTATCAAACTTCTTAGGGCAGCCTCTGCTCAAATACAGTATGTGGCTTTATAGAACGTAGTCACTTTATTCACAAGTCCTTTCCAATAAGATATAGAGGGTGTCATTGGCTTTTTTTCAATAGGGGATATGCGCCTTGCGAGCATAGAATAGAAGCAGACTAAGTAAGGTGCGCTGGGCCCTAGTTGGTGCTAGGTTCTCCACTAGACCAAGCAGACAGGTGAACACGGTCATAGGCACCGGCACATAGGTGAGCTCCACGACACAGTGCACAACAGCAGTCCAGAACTCCTGATCTGCCGGGCAGTGCCAAAATATATGACTAAAGTTGGCCGGAGCGTATGAGCATGCCAACTATCTGCCGTGGTCCCCGGGTAAATTTTAGATAGTCTTGCAGGAGTATAGTATATCCTATGCAGGAATTTTAATTCAATTAACTGATCCCTTGAAGATATTAAATGTGCAAAGGGGAAACTCCATGCATCATCCCAATTTTCTCCTCCCAAGTCCGGAACCTCCATTACCCATTGTTCTTTACACCTGGCTACCGAGGGGGGAGAAACAGGGACCCAATGTCTTAACCCCTTTGGATGCCCATATAACAGGATCAGATATGGAGAGAAAATGAGGAAAATGGGGATTCAACCACAATGACGAGGCCGGCGATAAGGAGCCAGACGCAGGCGACAGCAATTCCGGAGCATTATCCACCGTTGAGGGAAATTTGGCCCCAGGACCACGATACACCAGGAGACGAAGCCTCTCATATGAACCCAGCACCTATGCACCATATGAACCCAGCACCTAGTGTGGCAGAATCCCCATCATCTCCAAGGAGCCATCTGCGTGCAAATATTCTCTGGCCAGCCAGAAAATATTTTTACACATCCCCTTGTCCCCAGGGCTTCTGAAGAGCCTGGAGACCTATCCTGGGAGGTGAGTTTCCCCATATGAACAAACCAATTAAGCCATGCACCCGACGGAAAAAGGAGCGCAGGACCCATATAGGAGATTTGCAGAGAAAATGTAGAAAAAACAGGAGGATCTTCATTTTTAAGAGGTTTGTTCATCCCAAAACCGACAAAGGGAGATTGTTCCATACCTCCACCCTTCTTTAAAGGAGGTCCAGCAGAGGCAGTAGATTCAGATTAAGGTAATCCACCACCCTTTCCGAAATGCGAACACCTAAATATGTGAAGCTAGTAACCTATTGCAATGGCAACGCTGCATCGGCTGCTGCCCTAGTGCCCAGGTCAAGTGGAAGAATGGTCGATTTGTACCAGTTCGCTTTATGGCCAGAAAATTTCTCCAAATGTATCCAAAATGTCAAAAAACTGCTTGCGGAGATGGACACGGATCCTGTAAAAACAATAACATGTCATCCGCATACAACGCCAGGCATTACCTCATAGAGCCAACCTCCAATGCACCTACCTCAGACGAGGAGCGCAACGCCACTGCCAATGGTTCGATCATCAAAGAAAACAGGAAGGACAACAATGGGCAACCCTGTCTGGTCCACCTGCCAACCTTAAAGAAAGGAGCTATCGAGGACCCTATTTTTAATGCCATCCGGGGCTCATTATACATAAAGGCACCCACTTACAGTAACTCGGGCCAAATCCCATACACTTCAACTTTGCCTACATATACCCCCAATCCACGGAATCAAAGGCCCTGGCTATGTCCAGCGACACCACTGCCCTAGTCCCAATCGTCTTATGTGAAATTTGCAGGTGAGCAAAAAGACGACAGAAAATAGTGTCAGTGGACCTCCCTGGCATGAAACCCATTTGATCAATGTCTACTAAGGCTGGAAGCACCACTGACAGCCTAGTAGCCAGGACTAGTAGTAGGTAAAGGATTTTTAGATCAGCATTGAGAAGGGCTCTTGGCCTATAGGAGGAGCAGTATGTATGATCCTTGGCCGGTTTAGGCAGGAGAACCACATATGCTTCCAACATAGATGATGGCAACACCTCATGTTCAAATCAATATGAGTATAGTGATTGCAATCTGGGTGCAAGGGTTTTAGAGTACTGTTGATACCATTCTACCGGGAACACATCAGGGTCCAGAGTTTTGTGTGGGGGGAGCGAAAGAATAGATGCCTCTATTTCTTGAAGAGTAATATCCCTATCAAGCCAGGCACTGTCATCAGCTTCCAAAACAGGTATAGGAAGATCAGAGAGAAGACCCATCAACTCTGCCTCATCATATACAGGTATTGGAGAATATACCGCTGAGTAATACTCTACAAAGGTATTCATAATGGCCTCAGGATCCTTAACCAAATCCCCACTTGGGAACTAATACAGGGAACACTAACTTGTGCCCTCTGATCTGCCACAAGCAATGCCAATAATTTGCTATTTTTGTCACCCTGTTCAAAAAGGGACTCCGCTCTATGAAGCAAGGTAGTATGCGCCAAGTTAGTATCAAACAAGACAAGCTGACACTTGGCTCCCTCTAGGGCTGCATAAGTTACATCACCCGGGGCAGCTGCATATTCCCCCTCCAGCCTACGTTGCTCCATCCACAAGGCCGCCCTCTCCGCATTATAGTCTTTACGGACTGCCTTAATGGCGATATGAATGGTCCCGAATTACAGGTTTGAATGTGTCCCGAACCACCATCTGCCGCAGAGGAAGAGTTTTCATCCCAAAAATTTGTCATAGGAGATTGTACCTTCTGTACCACCTGCTCTGTTTGCAACCAACCAGACGAAAAGCGCCATGCACTTCCTCCACTCCCAGCTGTCAGCGAGAGAATAAAGGGTCGTGATCCGACAAACCACCCGCTAGATAGGGGGCAGCATAAACTAAATGCAAACAACTGGTGTTAGAAAAAGGGGAGATATATGTTTTGGGAATGCCCTAAGGTGGTCCAGTTCTGGTTACAAGTTTTTGATGTCATTAATCACAGGTTGGGGATGACTCTCCCGGTATCGCCAACTTTGGCCCTGTTGGGCATTATGGATATTCTCCCCCCTCGGTGGCTTCCTGGGAGCAATCTATTGATGAGGTTCTACCGTTATATAAGCTGACCTACTTGCTGAGAAACTGTCCTAAGAAATTTGATCGGGTTTGGCAGCCTTGGTTGGCTCCTTCGGGCTAATCGAGGCTGCCTGCCTAGTGTTACTCCTGGTGCTTCCGGGCCTGAGGGCGTGGGGATGATTGTTGTTTTATGATCTACTATGCTGGACTGTTCTGTTATTGCTGTTAATGCATTGTGTTGGTTGTTCTTACTATCTTGTATAAGCTGTCCAACTTATGAATGTGTCATTCCAATTATTTCAATAAAGGAACCGTTTGAATTGTAAAAAAAAAAAAAAAAGGGGGAAATCAATTCTGGACGCCATTTTATGTGTTCGAGACAAACATGAGTACCTCCGAACACCCAGGTTTTTCCACCCCCACAGCTCAGTAACTTGAGCAGTAGATACCCAGGAGAGGAGATCAGTGGAAGCCAGTCACTGCGTGTTAGAGGTATCTAGTCCGCCATCCAGAATAGCAATAAAGTCGCCAGCCAGGAGAAGAGGAAGATGCATATAAGGAGCCAACGTCACTAATAAATCATATAATAATTGCAGCTGAAAGGGTGGTGGTAAGTAAATGCTTGCAATCGCCATTGTTGTTTGATACATATCCAGTACTAGAATAACATTTCACCCTCCTGGATCAGAGATCACCTTCCGGATGGAGCAAGGGATACTCTTACTGAGCAAATTAGTTACTCCCCTGGCATATGAGGAGTAAGAGGCATGAAACATACGCTGTATCCATGGCCTATGTAATGATAACACCTTGCAACAATCTGCTCTCTGACTACCTTTAGATAGCTAAATGGTCGCCCTTTTTACTTTATCAATAATTCCTTGGACATTCCAGAATAGTATTTTAACTGACTTAGCCATAATAATATTTTAAAATATATGGTGACTTATCCAGGAAGACAGATTCAGGCCAACGGCCCTGCCTCAGTATTCCAAAGTAGCTGCAAAGAAAAATAAAATTAGTATGATGGAGTTGCACATGGTGGTGCCAGGAACCTGGAGAAATTGACCCTGCTGTAATACCTAATAACAAAATAACTTAGAAACCTGGCATTCACCTTATACCCCCAAAAATAACAACAGTCACTGGAAGTAGATAGCACTTTGGCAGATGTTGATTATCTGCAATCGTCCTGTGACACAAATGTCCAACAGAAAAGAAAAAAAAAACAGTAGAAAAGAATTTCAAAAACTGTGGACCAGTTTTGGAGCTCCTATGTGAATACTCCAAAAAGGTACAGGACAGTCAGCATATACCCCTGCGTGTGGTCAGTTTATAATAGGAAAGAAGGGGGACTAGCGGGATCACCTAGGATTTTACATGAAGGAAGTGATACAAAGAGAACAGGATATTTTCTCATACAAGTACATGGTACAGCAGGCACATATCAAGAACATGAAATTTTGAGGTAACAAACACTTTAATGCAGTATATAGCTATTCTTCATTCAGCGAACGTTTGGTTCCTACACAATTTAGAGCATCATTTATTAAAGTCAGTCTCCTTATTTTCAGCATATAGCTTAAAGGAAACATATACTTCACTCCCAACAGGCAAAGTAAGCGGATCATTGCAAAGCTGACACTATAAGGTGAGGAACGTGTCATTCCTTGTGCTCTACTGCTTTCCATATATATTCCACTGGGGCCCACATAATGATAATTGGTGCATCTAGGTATGGAGGAACACCTGACAATTCCCCTGTCTCCCCAAAATGTATCAGTCTGTACCTGAACAGCCAATCACCAACCCTGAGCACTGTTATATGAGGATAGAAGGAGCTTGCTGAGCGTCGTAAATTTACATATACATTGTATATTCACATCAGTCCCTACCCTCAAGGAGCTTACAATTTAAGGTCCCTAACTCACATTCATACATGCACATACTAGGGCAAATTTAGACAGGTGCCAATTACCCTACCAGCATGTCTTTGGAGTGTGGGAGGAAACCAGAGTACCCGGAAGAAACCCACGCAAGCACAGTGAGAAAATGCAAACTCCAGGCAGGTAGTGTTGTGGCCAGGGCTTTTTTTCAGCGGAAACGTGGGGGAACGCAGTTCCGGCACCTCCAGCACTAAATGTATGTAATGGCAAGGGGTGCTGGGGTGTGCTACAGGATCTATTGATGCTGGCTGCTGGGGATCTATTGTCATTGGAGGGGATCTATTTTTGCCTGAGGGGGAGGTCTGTTGTTGCTGTGGGGAATCTATTGTTGCTGGAGGTGGCTCTTCTGTTGTTGGGGGTCAGTTGTTGCTGGGAGGGATCTGGAGAGTCTATTGATGCTGGCTGCAGATGGGATCTGTTTTTGCTGCCGGGGGTCTATTGTTGCTGGGCGGGGGGGTATTTTGTTGCAGGTGGTCCATTGTTGCCGGGGGAATCCATTGTTCCTTGCTGCAGGGGATCTATTTTACTGCTTCTCTTGTTATCGTTAAAAAATTCCATGCAAATTACTTTATACCACAAATGTTACTTGGTTCTATATTCTCTGAAAGGGGCAGTACTGGAAGGTGGGGTTTGGAACCAAGGAACGATGTTTGAAGGTTGATAGGGGCGGAGACAAGGGGATACCCAGAAAGGAGGAGTCCCTGCCCCTATTCTCTGGGAAAAAAAGCCCCGATTGTGGTTGAGATTTGAGCCAGCGACCCCTTTTCTGCTAGGGGAAAGTGCTAACCTCTACACCACTGTGCCACCCATTTTTAGGGATCAGCTTAAAGTACACTTGAATCCTGGGGCAAAGTTGCTCTAAATCTCAGCGGCAGGGGATTGCAGGGAGGGTAAAGACTTTATACATTTGTCGAACTCAGGGATCTTCAAACTATGGCCCTCCAGTTGTTAAGGAGCTACAATTCCCATCATCCCTAGTCATGTCTGTGAATGTCAGAGTTTTACAATGCCTCAGGAGACGTGTAGTTCTGCAACAGATGGAAAGCCATAGTTTGAAGATCCCTGGTCTAACTGGTCAGCTCCCACACTACCCATGATGTTCTTGCAATGAGAAGAGTATGTCCTCCTGCTCCATTCTCCTGTTCGTAATGCTTTTGTAGTCTTTGTTCTGGACCACTCATTTCAAAGTTTCAAAGCTAGAATTTTTGCGATAATTTTTCAGCCTTGATAAGTTTACATCCCATCATAAATTGTTTTAAGCAATTTTATTTATAGACATTCAGTATATCACAAAATCTCTTTCCATACCATTAGGCTGAATGTATTAAAATACATTATTAAATTGTACCCATATTTCTTTTTGCATCTTATTTATTACAATTTCAGTGTGCACATTTTTGTTTCCATTTAACTCCACATTTTATTAATCAGTGCAATTTTCCATTCATAGATGGATTGGGGCTGGAAATGTTGTATGAACTACATATTGGTAGAGCTAAAATTTGTTCTTAGATTTTGACGCTTGGTTTCATATTTCATAATAGCTCAGAAACAGCGTGAAATGAATAAAATCTAATATAAAGTGATGCCTCTTTCATTTGGAATAAGTGAAGTAAAGGTCTCAGCTGACAGGACACATTTAAAGCAAGCAAACTTAAAATTAAAATGGAAGAGTAGCTTTAGGAAAAATGTGCATTGTTCCATTGTAATGTTTAATACTTATGGTTGCTCCGTATAATCCTTGGCCTTCCAGGATCTGTGTGCCACAGCAAAGTTAGTGTTTTATTTTGATTTATACAGTGCATTGCGCAGATAAGGCTATTGTCCATCCAGGTCCCAATTATAGAATATCTGTGACTTTGTTGTTTGTCAACTGAAAAATAATAACTGTGCTGAGACTTATGGACTGTTGTTGTGGAATATATTTCACGGTAGTAAAATGTGTTGCCTGCATCCCTCTTTGAAGGAGACAGGAGAACTATAGCAGCAAACTAAGTATATTATATGGTATGGCATGGCTGGATTGTAAATGATGCAGACATTTATCTTCTTTGCTAGGGTAAAATAAGCATAATTTTTCAAAGTTAGTTACGGCACCAGTCTAATGCAGTAAGAATTATTATTACTATCTGATTTTAAAACATATTGCTTTTATGCTAAATTTAAACAAAAGCCCCCAACTTGCTATTTTAACCACTTTACCACCGGAGGATTTTGCTGTCTTACGTCCAGGCCACTTTTTGCGATTCGGCGCTGTGCAACTTTAACTGACAATTGCGCGGTCGTGCGACGCCGTACCCAAACGAAGTTGACGTCCTTTTTTTCCCACAAACAGAGCTTTCTTTTGGTGGTATTTGATCACCTCTGCGGTTTTTAGATTTTGCGCTTTAAAAAAAAAAAAAAAAGAGCTACACTTTTGAAATAAATTTAACTTTCTGCTATAAAACATTCCCAATAAAAAAAAATTAAAAAATCAAATTTTTTAATCAGTTTAGGCCAATTTGTATTCTGCTACATAATTTTAGTAAAAAAAAAAATCCCAAAAAGCGTATTTTAATTGGTTTGCATAAAAGTTATAGCGTTTACAAACTATTGGATAGATTTTTGGACTTTTTATTTTTCTGTTGATTTTATTAGTAATGGCGGCGATCAGCGATTTTTAGCAGGAATGCGACATTGCAGCAGACAATTCTGACACTAAGTGAAACTTTTTGGGGACCAGTGACACCAATACAGTGATCAGTGCTAAAAAATATGCACTGTTACTGGCGTGGAAGGAGTTAATACTGGGGGTGATCAAGGGGTTAAGTGTGAGTCTTATTGTGCTTACTAACTGTGGAGGAAGGCTCTGTGACAGGCACACAGAGATCAGTGTTTTAGCTTAGCTGAGACACACGATTTCTTTGTGCCTGTGTGACAGGAGTAAACAAGGCAGGTGGCTCTCCTGTCAGTTTCTTGAAGATCACAGGAGGCCGGTAGCGATCGCGCCCGCTCCTCCTGTGGTCTGGCTCCTGTTGTGCCTAATCACAGTGGGAACGTGGCTCCGGCGGAGCCTACGTGATTATGCTCAGCCGAGCTGCCCTGCCGCAGTAAATCTGCATTGGGCTGTCGGCAAGTGGTTAAATATGTTCACAAATTTAATGTGAACGATGTAGCTGATTTTTTTAATTTCAAAATGTCACTGAACTGAGGTTTCAAGCTTGAGGAGCCAATTTTTAGAATGGACTTCAAATGATCATCCAATAAATTTAAATAATATTTGACATACTTCATTTTTATAATTGTTAGCTCACACAAGTATGTTGTACAAAAAACTGACACAAGTCTATGAGCAAATTGCTTCAAATCTGGAAACTGTTCAGGTGGGAAAAAGATTTAAAAAAATTGGATCAAATTTCCTTCTTTATATTTGTCTTTCAGCATGTCATCTGATTGTTGGTCAATAATTTCCCATTGAAACTGACTTGGGAGTTTTTCATTGCATTTAAATGGATTTTAAAACAGTTTTATTCCATCCACTTTCCCATCAAGATCAGAAAATCTCTCCTGAAATTGTTTTTGCAAGTCCTGAATGAAGTTGCAAATGAAGAAGGAAATTCTGTTTCACTTTCCTCATTAAATTTTTCACAACATGGGAAATAAACCAAATTATAAAGTTTCGCCTGTCCTTTAAATAGCATGAGTTGTGCCCTGCGTGACTTGACATGCATAAATAGGTCACAAATCAAATTTGTTTCACCTTGCAATTTCAGATTATTTTGATTCATATGGTCTGTCAAATCTGCAAAAAAAACACCAATTTCCAAAGCCAGTCAGTGTTTGACAAAAGTGGTTTGAGTCAATTATTTTCTGTTAGAAATGAATTTATTTCTTCTCTAAACTGAAAGAAGCATGATAGAACTGTTCCACAATGTAGACATCGAACTGCTGTATAGTAAGTCAAGTCAATGTACTTTGAATCAATTTTTTTCAGAAAATCATGAACCTGGCAATGATTAAGCTAGATTAGATTAAATGGAATACACTACTGAAACAACAGGTTTCAGAATGCACGACATATCCAGATATTTTCCACACAATGCTTGTTGATGGATAATGCCATGCAGAAACATGGGCTTTGGGAATCCACCAACCTTACCAGCATTAGTGATTTGTCCAACCAAACCTTTCTTCCTTTCTTTACGCCAGACATTTTTTTTCCTCCATCAATTGTCACACATTTTAGTTTATTCCACTCCAGATTATATTCCATCACACTTTTTTTGCAATTCTTTGAAGATGTCTTCTACAGTTTCTGTGCTGTGCATGCTATGCACAGATGCTAACTCTTGTGTGACATCAAATTCACTGTCCACATCATGAATGAATACTAAAAGTTGTGATGTATCACACACATCAGTGGATTCATCAAGTGCAAGAAAATACACCTGAACATGTTTTGCTTTTTCTGCAAGTTGATTAACCATATTGCTTCACATATCCTCAATTCTACGAGCAACAGTTTTGGTGCAAGACTTATAGTTTTGAACAAATTTGCTTTTTCTGGGCATAACTCTTCCTTTCTACCATCATACACTCCTTGAGGAGATCACCATCAATTAATGGCTTTCCTCTTTTAGTCAACGCATAAGCTAAAGCTTCATTTTAACTTTTCTTTCGCGTAAATAGAGTTTTTTGGAAAAGCATATTGCATTGCATCGATTGAAATTTTTCAGATCACTTTGTTCCTGTGAATTTGGAATAATTTTGTTTATGTTTGGTCTCATAGTGCCGACAAAAATTGTACTCCTTCAAAACTGCAACCATTTCCTTACATATGAGGCACAAGGTTTTATTGTTTTTTACAAGGTTTTATTATTAGGAATGGAGAATTCGGATAGGGTGGTTACCCTGGAGATTGCCAACATCCCTTGATAATAGTAATAGCAAAAGGATCCCCTGGGGGTGGGACTTTGAATGGCAACGACCAGAGCTTGAGTAGATTTAATCAAATTTTATTCATACAGTAGTTTATATTCATAAAAGACATGTGAAAATCACTGTGTACAGTAGTTGAACAAACACTTAGTGGTTAAAATCAAGTGGCCAAGAGATACATCACAGATAAGAATGGCTGGGATTTCTTGGAAAGAAGGGACCAGACGCGTTTCGGTTGGTAACCTTTCTCAGTGGTCCAGCAGGAAAGAATCTCAGACTAAAGATGTAAAACATATTGCAGTCATTAGAAAGAATACAGTAGGGTGATATTGCATATAAAGACATTTATCTCCGTATTTTATACAAAATGTCTGCTATACCCATATAGGGCTACCAAACTTCATAATGTAGATTCATATCTAAGTTAAAACTTACCTTGGGGACACATCTTAAGTGTGATGTGAGAAAAAGGGCCACAATGCATAAAAACGAAGCCAAGAAAGAACCTATGGCTCGTGCTATCAGAAAGAGTCGCCAAATGTCAGCTTCTCCAGGTCTGTCTCTTGCCTTGAAAGGAATTTTGTACCGAATTTAGGTGTCTGATGGTAGACCATAGGTGGAAAAATGCAGCGAGGGAGATGCACTCATCCCACCAAAGGCTCCCACGAGGATCACCAAAAAAGCAGCCTGCACTGTAGGGCGTAGTAAGAGCAGGTATCCAACGTTGAATCCCTAAAGAGGGAGTGTGGTAGTCTAATCAATAAAAGCGTATCTCCATATAAAGGGGAGTTCCTTATGTTGCTTCAAAGCTGTACAATGGCGGATGCTTTGGTTACAGTGGTGTCCCTGTATGCACCAAACTCTCAGCAAGATGCATATCTAGCCCAAACTTTGGATAAAGTGGCAGATTTTGGTGAGGGACAGTTGATAGTGGGTGGAGGTTTAAATATTTCTCTGGTCCCTTCGATGGATGTTTCGTCAGGGTCATCCACGACCCCTCCTAGGGTCCACAAGGAAGTGTCGCGCGCCCTTAATCCGGCGCAACTAATAGATATGTGGTGGCTTTTTCATCCATCGAAGCAGGATTTTACTTTTTTTTCACCACCACACCAGGTCTATTCTAGACTTGATTATTTCTTGATCCCACATGCGCAACTCCACTCAGTGGTTGGCTCTTCAGTAGGTAATATTACTTGGTCAGATCACGCCCCGGTGATTCTTAACTACTGCCTAGGAAGGACGTTGTCAAACTCCTCAAGGGTGTGGAGACTAAATGAAAGTATATTACAGAGTTCTGGGGTGCTAGCGGAGGTAACGGAGGCCCTTAGGGAGTATTTCAGCATTAATGATATGGATGATTGTACGGCGGGCTTACTATGGGAAGCCCATAAACCCGTTATACGTGGCATATTGATTAAACATGGGACATGCATTAAATGGGAGCGAGAGACCACTCTTCAGTCGCTGTTGGTACGGCTACAAAAGGTGGAAGCGTGTCATAAACACGCTCAAACACCAACTAATACGCAGGAGTTGGTTGCTACCCATCGACAGATCACAGATATTCTCCAATGTAGTGACAAGGCGGCTATCCAAAGAGGGAGGAGAATAGGATATGAACTGGTTGATAAATTCGGGAAGAGGCTAGCAAATGCAGTGCGTGATCTTAGGTCTTCATCATATATCATTCAGGTCAAGAATAAGTGGGGTAAGAAATTAATGATGCCTACTCAGATGACGCAAGTCTTTCGAGAGTTCTTTAACAATCTATACAATTTCCCAGTTTCTCCCCCTGATTCGGCCCAGATGATGGAATATATCTTGGCCTCAGGGTTTCCACAGCTTCCTTTAGAGGCTGTGGAAACCCTCGAGGCACCTATTACACAATCTGAAATTCTCCAGATTATTAAATCGATGAAGCCAGGCAAGGCTCCTGGGCCGGATGGTTTCACTCAGTTCTATTATGCCTCTTTTTTCCCAGTACTAGACCCATACCTAGAAAAGCTCTATAATGCTGCTAGAGAAGGACCGGTCTTTCTTAAGGAGACTTTGAAAGCACATATTACTTTAATCCCCAAGGAGGGTAAGGACCCAGCAGATTGCAGCAGCTACAGACCGATTTCCCCCTTAAATCTAGTTTTAAAATTTTTTACTAAACTATTGGCAGCACGATTGTCCCAATATATACAGCCGCTGGTACATTTAGATCAAGTTGGCTTTATACCCAATAGAGAGGCTAGGGACAATACAATTAAGGTGCTCAACCTAATTCATGTTGCCTCTAAGGCCTGTAAGCCGGGAATTTTTTTAAGTACGGACGCCGAGAAGGCGTTTGATCGCGTCAATTGGGACTTTATTTCCTCAGTGCTTAGGCATGTAGGTCTGGGAGACAACATGCGCAATTGGATTTCGGTAATTTATTCTATGCCATCTGCACAGGTCATGGTGAAGGTTTCCTTTCAGATTCTTTTTCTATTAGTAACGGGACCTGCCAGGGTTGTCCTCTGTCTCCCCTTTTATTCGCTTTGACCTTAGAACCTTTTCTGTGCACGATACGCAGACATCCGGATATTTGGGGTATCCCGGTCGGCGGGGTGCAACATAAAATTTTGGGCGTATGCAGACGATCTGCTGTTTTCGTTAACCAATCCGACGGTATCATTACCGAGTCTACTTCAAGAATTTGACACATATGGGAAACTCTCGAACTTCAAAATTAATTTCTCCAAGGCAGCAGCAATGAGGGTTCGTTTGACACCATCTATGCGACAGTCGCTCGAAAAGAATTTCAAATTTAAATGGCCGGAGCATGCAATATGTTACCTAGGCACTAATATACCCCCTAAGCTGAGTCAACTGGTTCCCCTCAATTTTCCTCCACTTCTTGCCTTGACACGGACATTGTTAGAGAAATGGCAGAGGGGACTCCACTCGTGGTTCGGGAGGTGTAACTTATTAATGATGTGTATTCTACCAAAATTTTTGTATTTATTTCAAACGCTTCCGCTACAGATACCATTGAAGCTTTTTAATCAGGTAAATACCCTATTTCTTAAGTTTATTTAGCCCCATGGGAAACCGCGGATAGTAAAACACTGGTTGAGCCTTCCGGAGAGATGGGGAGGGATTGCTCTTCCAGATATCAGGAAGTATTACCAAGCCGTTCATCTGGGCAGAGTAGTAGACTGGGGCTGCCATCATAGCACTAAATTATCAGCTCAGATAGAACAAGCCCAGACCTCCGTGGTTCTGAGTGGGGCCCCCTGGATGTTTGGGGAATGTCCCTCGGCGCTGAAGGCACATCCCTTGATAGGTGCAACACTGAGATCGTGTGAGGCAACTCAAATGAAACAGAGGCTATTCTCAAAGGATTCCCCACTCTACCCAATTTTAGGTAACCCTAAATTCGAGCCAGGCTTAATATCTAGCCATTTTCTGAATTTTCACAGAACTGGCATTTTCCGGGCAATGTATTTCTTGATAGAGGATCAATGACCCGCTGTATCAGAGCTTACAGAGGCACAGGGTCCCTATGCTCTAGCATTATGGCAGGCTCTGCAACTTCGTCACTTTTTAAGATCGCTCTCTCCACCAAGCTCTTATATCCGACCACTTACAGCTTTTGAGGAATATTGTACTAGACAGGGCCCGAAGAAGGGCACTCTGTCCTTTATGTATGGTTTACTAGTTGTTCCTCAGATACAACCGGCTCTACCTTGGGTCCGTAAGTGGGAGATCGAGATGGGTCGAACATTCTCACCAACCCAGATTAAGAGCATGCTTGCACTAATATTAAAGTCTTCAAGGTGTACTAAATTGCAGGAAACGAGTTTTAAGATTCTGTCTAGATGGTACTATACACCGGTAAAGCTGCACAAATGCTATCCAGAAGTATTGGAGCATTGTTGGCGTTGCAATGGGGCAGAGGGAACTATGCTCCATATATTTTGGGCTTGTTCCCGATTAACACACTTTTGGTCGGAAGTCTGTAGGATTACCCAGACATTTACTGAGCATATGATCCCAAATGACCCAGCTCTTTTCTTACTAAATATTGCGGACTTTCCGGCATCAGTTTTCCAAAAAGGCATTATTGGCCATCTTCTCAGCGCAGCTAAGTCCTGTATACTTTTATACTGGAAGCAGAAGTCCCCCCTACAGTCTCGAGTTGGGTGCGCAAAGTAGAAGCTATCAGGAAGATGGAGGATTTAGTTTGGGCATCTAGACATCAGCATGAGAAATGTATTTTACTTTGGGGGGGGCTGGGATGGGTTTATGGCATCGGAGGAAGGAGCCTCATTACTTAATAGTTAGTACAGTGTATAGACTTGAAACTGGTTTCCTCCATGGTGATCCTAAAGGGGGACCTTTGGGGTTTTTTTTTTATTTTCCTTTTTTAACACAGAAAGGGGTCTCGGTGGGTTTATTGCTTGTATTGTCTTTTCTTGATTTGTTGAGTATGAATATGAAGTCTAGGTGACTGTTTTGTACTGTTGGAACGTATTGATGATATGCAATGCAGTGCTTGTAATTTCCAGAAATAATAAAAAGATTAAGTATAAAAAAAAAAAGTAAAGGGAAACAAAGAAAGAAAAAAGAAAAAAAAAAAAAAAGAAAGATGAGTTCCTGACTAGATTACTTAGAGCCAGTCAGAAGCCTTCCTCATTGAATGATCACTCTGCCAGTCAATCACAATGAGTATTCAGTGTAACATTTAAGCCAAAACAAAAGTAATACACTGGCAATCGTATCTCCACATACATAGACAGATCTGTGAGTGAGAGAGCTGCAGCTGACAGAGGAATGTTTATTATGTGCGCATGGAGTTAGTTAAGTATTAGGCCTCATGCACACTGGACATTATCAAAATGCCAGTAGGAAGCTGTAGAAGGAGCTTTTTAGCTTTTATGCAGTATAATTTTTTGGCCTTTTTTAGAGTTTTTAGCTTTTTTGAGTTGTAGCGTTTTTTAGGGTTTTTTTTAGCAAACCTATACTCCCACCAAAGCTTGTGGCTCAAAAATATTGCTAAAAGCCGAATTTGGCATTTTTCAGCGTTTTTAAGCTTTTATCAGAGTTAGAGTGTTTTAACAGTTGAAAAATGCCTCTTAAAACCCACTAGTTCTGGGTTTTTTTTCCAGCCAGAAAACTCCCCTGCCAAAAAATGCTGATAACAGCCTATGTGTGTATAGGATAACATGCTGGGGAGATTACTGGCCGCAGAAAAAAACGCCTGATGCCAAAAACAGCAGCTATAAAAATGTCCAGTGTGCATGAGGCCTTAAGTAACCAATACATGCTAATTAACCAATTAATTTCAACATGTATAAGCATTATTGAACAGTTTCATCTCCTGCTTCATGTTTCTATTTAGTGATGAGCTTCATGTTCGAGTCAAACCTAAGTTCGACTCGAACACTGCCTGTTCGCCCGTTTGCGAATGGCGAACAAATAGGCTTCTTCGCGGGAACTTCGAGTCCCTGCATCCATAATTATTTTAATAGGTTTTATTTAATATCTATAATTAATAATTAATCATCTGCTGGCCAGGGAACAAACCCACAAATTCTCATTTGCAATCCTGTCATTCTAGCACCTACACCACTGAGCCAACTGTTTAACCTACTTCTATCTGAGTTTGACAGCTCTTTTATAGGGCTCTGACGTCATTAGCACCCCATAATCCACTGCTCAGATGTAGTGAATAAATTACTGATGTCAAGTCAGAAAGGGCGGGGAAAATGAATAGGTTTTAATTAAAATCCATAATTAATATTGATCTCCCACTGGCCAGGGTATTCAAACCCCAAGCCTCTCATTTGCTGACGTCAGTAATTTATTCACTGCACCTGAGCAGTGGATTATGGGGTGCTGGTGACGTCAGAGCCCTATAAAAAAGCTTTAAAACTCAGATTGAAGTTATTTAGACAGAGAGAGTGTTAGGTTAATCAGCTGGCTTGTTTGCTGGTAGAATCATGGGCTTGCAAGTTAGAGGCCATGGGTTTGAATCTCCCCTGGCCAAAAGTTGATTAATATTCACTTACATTGAAGACTTGTGATTGTTCGTGTTCGTATGTTCGCTAGAACATTTCCCTGTTCGAGATGTTCTGGTGCGAACTGAACAGGGGGGTGTTCAGCTCATCACTATTCCTATTTTACATTATTTGTTGGGGAAAAAAAAAACATAAAGCACATTGTATGATTTACTGTTAAAAAATATGTGGTTTAGGGTATATCTGTTTTATTTTAAATCAGTACGAACTTTAATTTACTGATGCATTTTGAGAAACATAAAATATATGCAAAAAAAAAGCTTTATTTCTTTTGTAAATACCTTTAACCACTTAAGCCCCGGAAGATTTTACCCCCTTCCTGACCAGGGCCTATTTTGCGATTCGGCACTACGTGACTATAACGGACAATTGTGCGGTTGTGCGACGCTGTACCCAAATGAAATTGACGTCCTTTTTTTCCCACAAACAGAGATTTCTTTTGGTGGTATTTGATCACCTGTGCGATTTTTTGATCATGCGCTATAAACAAAAAAAGAGTGACAATTTTGCAAAAATAACAATATTTTCACATTTTTTTATATGAAATTCCCCCAAAAAAATGTAAAAATCACAATTTTTTAACATTTTAGGCCAATTTGTTTTCTGCTACATATTTTTGGTAAAAAAAATTAGCAAAAAGCGTATTTTGATTGGTTTGCGCAAAAGTTATTGCGTTTACTAACTAAGGGAAAGATTTTTGTCATTTTTATTGTTTTTTTTTTTTAAAGAGTAATGGCAACGATCTGCGATTTTTTTTACGGGACTGCGACATTGCGGCGGGCAGATCGGACCCTTGACTGACATTTTTGACACTTTTGGGGGTACCAGTGACATTACTACAGTAATCAGTGCTATACATATGCACTGTTACTGTAAAAATGACACTGGGAGGGAAGGGGTTAACTTTATTGGAGAGGGAGGGGTTAAGTGTGTCCCTAGGGGCATGATTCTTACTGTGATTGGACGTGGCTGTGTGTGTAACAGCACAGATCAACGGTCCTACATAGCAGGACCGTATGATCTGTGATTTTACACAGGGAAGAATGACATGCGGCTTTGTTTACATTAGCCGCCTGCCTTTCTCCCTCTCCACCCGACGATCACGAGTGACCGTCAGATATCGGGTCCGCCGGTCACACGCGCGGGCTTCTTAGGGTACGAGCGGGGGTGGGAGCGCACCTCTGGCGGCGCGCGCTCGCCCCCTATTGGCTCCCAGGATAGTGACGTCACTTTGCCTAGGAGGGGCTGACCGCCGCCGTATATAGTCAGGCGGCGGTCGGCAAGTGGTTAACATGCTTTGTATCAAAAACTGAAATTATAATGTGTCAGTAAAGAGAACACGCAGCAGAATAAAATGTACGTGTTTTTTCCTACAGTAATGGTACTTGTGTTCGAAATATTACTGATCAAACTTGAAAGAAACCTTTTTTTCAGATTTTTACTCTCTTTTCCTTTAAAATGCAAATAAATTAAAAAAAAAATAATCAGAGGACTTTCGGGTCACAAGAAAGCAGTTTGTTCCCCAAAAACAATATATGTATCAATTCTTTATCATAAATATTTACAAAGTTATAAACTCATGAACAGACACATAGCAGAAATGTGAAAATATGGTCTGGTCCATTGGGGTTAAACAGCAGTGAGAGTCTAAATGGTAAAGAGCCAATTGAAATTATTTTATAGACACATTTTTGTACCAGTGTCTAGCTCTGCAAAACACTAAATATGTCTTCATCATTTGGTCGGTGAAGTCTTCTCCCATATAAAGCTTATAGTCATGAACAGAGTGGTTTTCAATTACACCAAATGCCATGCTAATTGGAACTGGGGTGTCTGGGTAAACGGAACATAGGATGAATACATCCTATTTGTCCATCCACTTTGCTGCTAGTAGTTCATCATTCTGCAAGCAGGCTTTCTCCCCTTTTCTAAGTGGGGTGTTAATGAACCGTTGGGGGAAGCCCCTGCGACTAGATTGTATGGTGCCATAGCAGCCAAATTCTTTAATGAAAAAGTGGTACGCTTGTGTAAAAGTTGTCCACATACAAATACCTCTTTAGGAACAAGGGTGACACCAAGTCCCATACTATCTTGCCACGGATCCTTATGTAGTCTGGGCATCCAGGGAGTTCCAGCTGAGTGTCTTTTCCCTTATAAATTTTAAAATTATTTGTATAGTCCATGATCTTTTCACAGGCTTCATGCAGTTTGACCTCATATCTGATATGCTTGCTGGTTAGATATGCCTTAATTGTAAGCCTGCCAGTAAAATGTACTAGGGTCTTGTTTATGCAGATGTTTTGTTGGGGGTGTATACAAAGCTGCACATTTTTGGGAAAGGTAATTCAGGAGGGGCCCAATTTTGTGCAGCTGATCAAAGTCAGGGTCCCCCCTGACTTTGACCCCTGAGGATGACACATGCTTTATTCCTATATGAACATGCCTTATTCCTACACTGTATTAGCATAGCACAATGCCAACATACTAAAACCACTAAAATAATTATAGCACTAAGAAGGAATATTTTAAGAACGAACATTTGTAGGCATCAACATAACTATAGTAATTTCCTTTCCTATTTCAGTGTCCTCTTTTCCTTTACATATTCATTAATTCTTCAGGCATAGTTATTTATATCACAATATGCTACGAATGGTGCTTTCTCTTTGTGTACATTTATGTCAACCTAATAATACCTAGGTAGCTTTACTTAGTAGTTTTTCTTACTTAATAACACCTCTTCAAGAGCTTTACTTGCTGCATAATGAATAGTTGACAAAATGTAAGTACAGTTCACACGTCCACAAGTATATTTATATCTGTTATAAAATGTAGAGTTTCTTCTTGCTTGCCTTTTGCTCTTCTATAGCATCTGTAAGGTAATGTTAAAGCCTATGCTTATCTAAAAGAAGAATAAAAATCAGCACAGGGGCATTATTTACCTTCAGTGAAATGTGTCCCTTGTGCTGCTGTATCCTCCTTTTTCTGAAATCTTCCTCCTTCAATGCCCCTGAAACCCCCACTGCTATAATCTTCAAATGTGGCGGGGGTTATTAGAAGTAATAAACTGTGGTATTACCTAACAATCATTCACCCCTCCTCCATTCATAGATCCTGTTTCATTCATGGAAGCTGTAGTAACAGCTGCTATGAATAGAAAAGCTTTGCAGAATGGGGCAGGCATAGTCTATTGATGAGTGCCTGTCACGGTCCCTTACTTCTAATAAATGCTGCTGCATCTTAAGAATACAGCAGTGGGGTTGGGGAAGCATAGAGGTAGGAAGATTTTGGTGAAAGGGAGTACACAACAGCACAAGGGTTACACAATACAGAAGGTAAGTAATGTCCCTTGTGGTGATTTTTTTTTTTTTTTTGTTTTAGGTAAACTTAGGGTTTAATTTTGACATCGTGTGCCAAAACAAAGCATGATGTCATATTTCAACACTGTCTTTCAATTTTGACATGGGTAATAAAAGTTGAAGTACAGAAAATGCCATCAGCCCTACTATTTGGTCAATATTAGTTACTGAAATTAAGTTCTGTTGTCAACAGATTAGTGACTGGCAGCACTTCTAGTATGTAGCAGAAGTTGTTTTTCTCAAGCAATCCCCTTGCTTTTCAGTGGTATAGATACTGTATGTACATTTAAGCCCAGATAGACTGAAAAACATACTCACAACTAGGGCCCTCTGGAACTGTACTATATGGCTAGTAAAAAGGAAAATTTCAAAATAATCTCCCGACTGTTCCAAGAGCGCCTAATTGTTGTTAGAGATTTTACATCAAGCATATAATTTAGTTGTTTTGCTTTATAAGTTATAAAGAGAAAATATACATGGTAAAATTCCTTGACTTATAGCTTATTCCATCTTGTACATTAACAATCATTAACTTTGAATGTAGTTTCTAATGGATTAGAAATCCTTTGCTTTAAGATTCTGTACAAAATGCTACATTAAAATGGCTTAGAGACTGAAAATCTATATGCACAGAATTCTCTAACCCACATTAAATTAAATTGCATTAAATTATTTTTGCAACTTCCAAATATAAATGGCTTACATTTTAAATGTACCCAGCATATCACATGTAATTGAAAGGCTTGTCATTATGCTTGGCATAAAAATGTATATACATACTGTAGGTAATAGTTTTATTAATTTATTAGATTTCACAGGAGAAGATCTAAAGATAAAAAAAGCAGAGGCATGCCTAGTGTGGTAAATGATAAGTCTGTTTTAATGATCTGCTCCAAACTAGGCATGTTGTCATCTGACAATGTGCTGGCACAGGTTTGTGCTAAATAGGATCTTCATGACCAAATCATGAACATTTACATTTAGGCTTTGGGTGATATTTAAAAGTTTATTTCTTTGTGTGCAGAATATGATTTTTTTATTACCAATAGAATATATATATGCTATATATGCTATATATATATATATATATATATATATATATATATATATATATATATATATATACATACATACACAGTATCTCACAAAAGTGAGTACACCACTCACATTTTTGTAATTACAGTCAGGTCAGTAAATATTGGGACATCGACACAATTCTAATCTTTTTGGCTCTATACAGCAGTGGTTCTCAACTCCGGTCCTCGGGCCCACTAACAGGCCAGATTTTAATTATTACCTTGGGAAGATGCAGACTAGCAAACTAAAATGAGATCACCTGTGATGTAATTTAGTTATCTTGCAAAGTTAGTGGGCCCCGAGGACCGGAGTTGAGGACCACTGCTATACACCACCACATTGGATTTGAAATGAAACAAACAAGGTGTGCTTTAACTGCAGACTTTCAGCTTTAATTTGAGGGTATTTACATCCAAATCAGGTGAAGGGTGTAGGAATTACAACAGTTTGTATATGTGCCTCCCACTTTTTAAGGGACCAAAAGTAATGGGACAGATAAATATCATTATTCAAACTTATTTATTTATTTCAGGTATTTATATAGCGCTGTCAATTTACGCAGCGCTTTACATATACATTACACATTCACATCAGTCCCTGCCCTCAAGGAGCGTACAATCTAAGGTCCCTAACTCACATTCATACATACATAGTAGGGCCAATTTTATACAGGATCCAATTAACCTACCAGCATGTCTTTGGAGTGTGGGAGGAAACCGGAGTACCCGGAGGAAACCCATGCAGGCACAGGGAGAACATGCAAACTCCAGGCAGGTAGTGTCGTGGTTGGGATTCGAACCAGTGACCCTCTTGCTGCTAGGTGAAAGTGCTAACCACAACACCACTGTGCCGCCCTACTTATTACTTTTTAATACTTGGTTGCAAATCCTTTGCAGTCAATTACAGCCTGAAGTCTGGAATGCATAGACATCACCAGACACTGGATTTCATCCCTGGGGATGCTCTGCCAGGCCTCTAATGCAACTGTCTTCAGTTCCTGCTTGTTCTTGGGGCATTTTCCCTTCAGTTTTGTCTTCAGCAAGTGAAATGCATGCTCAATCTGATTCAGGTCAGGTGATTGACTTGGCCATTGCATAACATTCCACTTCTTTCCCTTAAAAAACTATTTGGCTGCTTTCGCAGTATGCTTCGGATCATTGTCCATCTGCACTGTGAAGCGCCGTCCAATGAGTTCTGAAGCATTTGGCTGAATATGAGCAGATAATATTGCCCTAAACACTTCAGAATTCATCCTGCTGCTTTTGTCAGCAGTCATATCATCAATAAATACAAGAGAACCAGTTCCATTGGCAGCCATACATGTCCACGCCATGACACTACCACCACCACCATGCTTCACTGATGAGGTGGTATGCTTTGGATCATGAGCAGTGCCTTTCCTTCTCCATACTCTTCTCTTCCCATCACTCTGGTACAAGTTGATCTTGGTCTTATCTGTCCATAGGATGTTGTTCCAGAACTGTGAAGGCTTTTTTAGATGTTGTTTGGCAAACTCTAATCTGACCTTCCTGTTTTTGAGGCTCACCAATGGTTTGTATTGTATTGTGGTGAACCCTCTGTATTCACTCTGGTGAAGTCTTTTCTTGATTGTTGACTTTGACACACGTACACCTACCTCCTGGAGAGTGTTCTTTATCTGGCCAACTGTTGTGAACTGTGTTTTCTTCACAAGGGAAAGAATTCTTCGGTCATCCACCACAGTTGTTTTTCCTGGTCTTCCATGTCTGATAGTGACAGCTCTTTGGATCTCATATTGATAGTTGACAGCCAATAATTCCAAATGCAAATAGCACACTTGAAATTAACTCTGGACCTTTTATCTGCTCCTTGTAAATGGTATAAGGGAATAACACACACCTGGCCATGGAACAGCTGAGCAGCCAATTGCCCCATTACTTTTGGTCCCTTAAAAAGTGGGAGGCACATATACAAACTGTTGTAATTCCTACACCTTTCACCTGATTTGGATGTAAATACCCTCAAATTAAAGCTGAAAGTCTGCAGTTAAAGCACATATTGTTTGTTTCATTTTAAATCCATTGTGGTGGTGTATAGAGCCAAAAAGATTCGAATTGTGTCAATGTCCCAATATTTATGGACCTGACTGTATTTTATTATATCTTTTCATGTGAAAACACTGAAGAAATGATACTTTGCTACAATGTAAAGTAGTGTGTGTACAGTTTGTATAACAGTATAAATTTGCTGTCCCCTCAAAATAACTCAACACACAGCCATTAATGTCTAATCTGCTGGCAAAAAAAGTGAGTACACCCCTGAGTTAAAATGTCTAAATTGGGCCCAAAGTGTCAATATTTTGTGTGGCCACCATTATTTTCCAGCACTGTCTTAACCCTCTTGGGCATGGAGTCCTCTTCCACTGCTCCATGATGACACCACTTTCTGTTTGAGGATGCCCCACAGATGCTCAATAGGGTTTTGGTCTGGAGACATGCTTGGCCAGTCCATTACCTTTATCCTCAGCTTCTTTAGCAAGGCAGTGGTCATCTTGGAGGTGTGTTTGGGGTCTCTATCATGTTGGAATACTGCTCTGCGGCCCAGTCTCCGAAGGGAGGGGATCAGGCTCTGCTTCAGTATGTCACAGTACATGTTGGCATTCAAGGTTCCCTCAATGAACTGTAGCTCCCCAGTGCCAGCAGCACTCATGCAGCCCCAGACCATGACACTCCCACCACCATGCTTGACTGTAGGCAAGACACACTTGTCTTTGTACTCCTCACCTGGTTGCTGCCACACACGCTTGACACCATCTGAACCAAATAAGTTTAAGTTGGTCTCATCAGACCACAGGACATGGTTCCAGTAATCAATGTCCTTAGTCTGCTTGTCTTCAGCAAACTGTTTGTTGGCTTCCTTTTGCATCATCTTTAGAAGAGGCTTCCTTCTGGCACGACAGCCATGCAGACCAATTCAATGCAGTGTGCGGCTTATGGTCTGAGCACTGACAGACTGATCCCCCACCCCTTCAACCTCTGCAGCAATGCTGCCTGCACTCATATGTCTGTTTCCCAAAGACAACCTCTGGAGAGAGTGGAACCTGTCCTGTTAAACTGCTGTATGGTCTTGGCCACCATGCTGCAGCTTAGTTGCAGGGTCTTGGCAATCTTCCTATAGTCTAGGCCATCTTTACGTAGAGCGACAATTCTTTTTTTTTAGATCCTCAGAGAGTTCTTTGCCATGAGGTGCCATGTTGAACTTCCAGTGACCAGAGAGCGATAACACCAAATTTAACACACCTGCTCCCCATTCACACCTGAGACCTTGTAACACTAACAAATCACATTACACTGGGGAGGGAAAATGGCTAATTGGGCCCAATTGGGACATATTCACTTAGGGGTGTACTCACTTTTATTGCCAATGGTTTAGACAATAGTGGCTGTGTGTTGAGTTATTTTGAGGGGAAGCTTAAAGAGACCTTATACATTAATAGCGTTACAAGACTTGACAAGTCTGGCATCTCATAAAATTTAGCAACAGTTTAATTACCTATTTCTCAGTAAAACATAAGTAATTTAACTCCAGTTACTGCAGTCAGGCACAGTTTCTCAAAGTCTCAGAGGCGTGTTCTGGCAGAATGATGTCATTCCAATCTGCTGCAGGCAGAGTGAAGCATTATCCCAGTTATCATTCATTCTGACCGATCAATGTAATTTTCTGGCAAGTCATGGGGTAAGAGGATAGGGATGTTGATTTGCTTGCTTGTTAGTTAACCACCTCAGGTCCAAGCACTTTCATCCCCTTTTAGTCTGAGACATTTTTCAGCTATTACTGTATCCAAATGTTTTTTTATAATTTTTTTGTTGACATATAGAGCTTTCTTTTGGTGGTATTTAACCAGTTCCTGCCCAGCAATCATTGTACTATAGGGCTGACAGCCGATGACTCATCAGTTGTTAAGGATGCGGTGGCCGCCCACTTCTTAACAATCATGTTGTTTACTGGTTGTTAAGGATGCCAGTGCCCATCTGCTCTTTAACGACCAGCTATTTACAGTCTTTGTTAAATATGATGGCTTCCCCTCGCTGGAAAATTATTGCAGGCTTTCACTACTAAAATACTGCATGACTTTATAAAATATCGCATGCGTTTTTTAGTGAATGGCGGAGCAAATGTAGAAAAACACTGTGCGGTATTTTATAACATACATGTTATATATTATTGTTATAATGTATATTACACAGAGTTCAATATTTAATGGTAACACAGCTAAAACACATAAAGCATAAGTAAAAGTGCAATTTGCATGCAACATAATTCTCAGTTGGGAACTGGGCCTTATTGATGACAATGTTCCCCTCTCTTCCGATCGGAAAGTGAAGGCTGTCTAACACCAACCTTGCTTAACAGCAGTGTGAACTTGAAGCTCCCCCCCCCCCCCCACACACACACACACCCATGCCCATACTTTTGAGAGTTTAGGGGGGTACTGCACTTCTACTATATGAATTCAAAATAGTTTATTGCTACAGCATATAAATTATACAACATTATATGAAAAATGATGTTTCTTTAAAAATGTCTGACAAAACAAACCATTCAATCACAATTAAAGGGCCCAAGTAGTATTGTACACATGTCACACAGGGAGTAGCTATTAGGCCTCTAGACATTAATAACGGGGTACATATTTTAAGACACACTGAAGTACTGTAAATACTATGGGAATAAGCTCCACAGATATACTGTTTACTAACAATGAGTACTTTGTCATGCAGTATACTCTTGTCCTACTAATGGCATTATTACTAGGTAGCCAACATTGTTATACCTTATACATAGTCACTATTGATTCATCATGAGTATTAATGAACAAACATTTGGATTTTGCACACTGAAGCAAATACATTTCTCACCTAAACTCACCTAAACTCTTATCATGTCTCAGACATAAACACACCTCCAATGTGCATGCAGTACAGGCAGGCAGCTGGAATGTGCCACAGGGTATGCAGTATCCTAGCCCTGTGTGTCTATAGGTGCTTGTGGGATCAGGTAGGTGACAACATGGACTCTTCATCCCTGCATACTTCCTTATTTCTAAGACACGGCTTTAACAATCTCCCTAGTCACCCATCATCACAATAAGCTTTGGAGTCACTCACAGGCAGTCCCTGCCCTGCCATGTCTCCCTTGTGGCAGTCAGTTGGTGTTCCTCCAGGCAGCCAGGCTAACCTTCAGAGAACAGTGGGAGGTGCAATGGGCAGGGCTGTGTTTGACATGGAAGGCGTTACATGGATCCCCGCTGCATGCTCAGCCTTTGCTGGCTGATGCCTTCTTCCCTTCTAGTTTTAGCAGCATCAGTCAAACCCAAAGCATGTCTGGGTGGCTAGGAAGATGGGGGATAAGCGTGCAACCCCTCCTCCTAAACCATACCAAACCATATGCCTTCAACATGCCTCCATGGCACACACCACCTTGTCCCCATGTTGGTGAGAACAAGGGCCTCTTCCCCAAAACCCTGGCCAGGGGTTGTAGGGGGTCTGCGTATGGGTTCATTATCATAATCTGGAAGCCCCTTTTATTCATAAGGGGGCCCCCAAGTATGGGATACACATTACTCCTAAAAATAAGACACCCAAACCTTTGACAAGTCCTTTAGTAAAAAAATAAAAATCCCAAGCAAATGTTCCTAATTGTAAATCCATTGTCAATAATGATGCCACCGCCTGCCAACTTGCTGAAAAAAACCCCCCAAAGATCCAGCACACACGACTGATGGCAAGGGATCCCGAGGGTACTTATAGCTGAATGACAGCTCCACCAGCTGTTATCAGTTTCATAAGGGAAGGAGCCATTATAGTGCTGACATCATTAATCAAATATGGCCATTGGCTGTTTATGAGCAGTGATGTCACTGCTATCCCTTCCCCATTGCTAATATGGCGAGGCTTCCTGGTGATGTGAGTGATACCTAGGAACATGGTGGGTGCAAGAACCCTCTGCTTCCTTAGAAACCAATTAAAGAGGAAAGCTTTAATATACTGTATATAGAAGCCATAAAAGTACCACTTCTATATATGATGCTTGTCTCCCCCCAAACTGGTGTACGTTTGGGGGGTCATCTGAATGACCGAAAAGTCAAGTTCAGCCTAAACCTAGGTTCATGCCTGGATCATTGATGTTCTTCTCTGAGATGTCAGTAGCACATTGTATCATTAATCATGCCATCTCTCATGTGACCACATGTGATCAGAGTAAAAATAAATAAGCAAAATGTGTTAACCACTTGCCTACTGTGCACTTAAACACCCTTCCCATCCAGGCCAATTTTCAGCTTTCAGCGCTGTCACACTTTGACTGACAATTGCGCGGTCATGCTACACTGTACCCATATGAAATTTTTAGCACTTTTTTCACACAAATAGAGCTTTCTTTTGGTGGTATGTAATCACCTCTGTTTTTTTTATTTTTTACAAAAAAAAAGAATAAAGACAGAAAATTTTGAAAAAAAAAAGTTTTTCTTATTTTCTGCGAGTAAATTTTGAAAATAAATTTTTCTCCTTCACTGATGTGCGCTGATGAGGCGGCACTGATGGGCACTGATAGGCTGCACTGATGGGCACTGATGAGGTGGCACTTATGGGCACTGATGAGGTAGCACTTATGGGCACTGATGAGGAGGTACTAATATGCCGCACTGATGAGCACTGATAGGCGGCATTGATAGGCGGCACTGATAGGCGGCACTGATAGGCGGCAATGATGAGCACTGATAGGCGGCACTGCTGGGCACTGAGGGGTGGCACTGCTGGGCACTGAGAGGTGGCACTGAGAGGTGGCACTGCTGGGCACTGAGAGGCGGCACTGACGGGCGGCACTGATGGTCACTGAGAGGCGGCACTGATGGGCACTGGCGGATGGCACTGATGGACACTGACGGGTGGCACTAATGAGCACTGATGGGCAGCACTGATGAGCACTGATGGGCAGCACCATCAGTGCCCACACTCAGTGCCCATAGTGCTGCCAGTCAGTGCTCATCAGTGCCTAGATGAGCAGGCACTGATGGGCACTGACTGGCAGCACTATGGGCACTGATTGTGGGCATTGATGGGGACACTGATGGCGGGCACTGTGGGCACTGTTGGGGGCAATTTGTATGTTTTTTTACCATTTAGTAATCAGGGCACTGGTGATCAGTGCCCTGATTACATGTCTCTGTGTCCCCGGCGGCTGACGGCTCCCCCTCCTTCCTCACACTGCAGGCTCCGTGTGACGAAGGAGCGCCGGAGATGAGAGATGATCTCATATGTTTACATATGAGATCATCTCTCATTGGATGGTCCGATCACGTGGTGAATGGCCGCTGTGATTGGCCATTCACCACGATCTGTGATCGGCTGTGTCCAAGGGACACGGCCGACACAGATTCCACCCGATGCGCGCTCGCAGGAGCGCGCGGGGAGCCTGCTTCTGGGAGGCCGTTTAAAAACGGCCTCCCGAAAATTCGAGTCCGCGCTGCAGCCGTATATAGGCTGTAGCGCGGATGCGAGGAAGTTAAAATACTAAACATATGTTAGTTTGGTGTTGTCTATGTGAAACCTGTCTGATATGACTTTTCATGCATACAGTATCTCATAAAAGTGAGTATACCCCTCACTTTTTTGTAAATATTTTATTATACCTTGTCATGTGACAACACTGAAGAAATGACACTTTGCTACAATGTAAAGTAGTGAGTGTACAGCATGTATAACAGTGTAAATTTTCTGTCCCCTCAAAATTACTCAACATACGGACATTATCATGTAAACTGCTGGCAACAAAAGTGAGTACACCCTAAGTGAAAATGTCCAATTGGGTCTGAAGTGTCAATATTTTGTGTGGCCACCATTAATTTCCAGCACTGCCTTAACCCTCTTGGGCATGGAGTTCACCAGAGCTTCACAGGTTGCCACTGGAGTCCTCTTCCACTCCTCCATGACAACATCATGGAGCTGGTGGATGTTAGAGACCTTGCGCTCCTCCACCTTCCATTTGAGGATGCCCCACAGATGCGCAATAGGGTTTAGGTCTAGAGACACGATTGGCCAGTCCATCACCTTTACCCCCATCTTCTTTAGCAAGGCAGTGGTCCTCTTGGAGGTGTGTTTGGGATTGTCATTATGTTGAAATACTGCCCTGAGGCCCAGTCTCCAAATGGAGGGGATCATGCTCTGCTTCAGTATATCACAGTATATGTTGGCATTCAGGGTTCCCTTTATGGACTCTAGCTCCCCTGTGCTGGCAGCAATCATGCAGCCCCAGACCATGACACTCTCACCACAATGCTTGACTGCAGGCAGGACACACTTGTCATTGTACTCCTCACCTGGTTGCTGCCACACACGCTTGACACCATCTGAACCAAATAAGTTTGTCTTGGTCTCATCAGACCACAGTACAGGGTTCCATTAATACATGTCCTTAGTCTGCTTGTCTTCAGCAAACTTTTTGCAGGCTTTTTTGTGCATCGTCTTTAGAAGAGGCTTCCTTCTGGGACAACCAATTTGATGCAGTGTGCGGCGTATGGTCTGAGCACTGACAGGCTGACCCCCCACCCCTTCAACCTATGCAGCAATGCTGGTAGCACTCATACATCTATTTCCCAAAGACAACCTCTGGATAAGACGCTGAGCATGTTCACTCAACTTCTTTGGTCGACCATGGTGAGGCCTGTTCTGAGTGGAACCTGTCCTGTTAAACCGTTGTATGGTCTTGGCCAACATGCTGCAGCTCAGTTTCAGGGTCTTGGCAATCTTCTTATAGCCTTGGCCATCTTTATGTAGAGCAACAATTCTTTTTTTTTCAGATCCTCAGAGAGTTCTTTACCATGAGGTGCCATGTTGAACTTCCAGTGACCAACAGGAGCGAGTGAGAACGATAACACCAAATTTAACACACCTGCTCCCCATTCACACCTGAGACTTTGTAACACTAACGAGTCACATGACAGCGGGGAGGGAAAATGGCTAATTGGGCCCAATTTGGACATTTTCATGTAGGGGTGTACTAACTTTTGTTGCCACCGGTTTAGACATTAATGGCTGTTTGTTGAGTTATTTTGAGGGGACAGAAAATGTACACTGTTATATAAGCTGTACACTTACTACTTTACATAGTAGCAAAGTGTAATTTCTTTAGTGTTGTCACATGAAAATATATAATAAAACATTTACAAAAATGTGAGGGGTATACTCACTTTTGTGAGATACTGTATATATATGAGTCTATAGGCCATAATACTGCATTTCTTTGGTTTAATATATAGCTGTGTTTTTCATCACAAAGCATATAAATACTTAAAACTTTTTACCTATGAATTTTAATCTCTCATAATGTTTGCTTTATTTTCATTAAACTGTGCAAGAATTAAGAATTTTATCAAATATTTCTAAATTGTTTCATATTTCTTTCCCATCCCAAGAATACATGGAAAGAAAACAAATCTAAATATTAGTTTGATATGACCTACTGTTTTATCGATCTTTGCTGAATCAAAACCCTTTGTACTGTACCCAGTTTGACTATACTAATATTTCTTCAAATCTGATTACAGCGGCATGATATAATAATTCTTTTCCAGTTTCACAGTCTGTAACAGAATTTTATTTTTCTCCTGTTCCATGCAAGAACTATTGATTTACTCCTGATATGAATTTAATAGGTTCAACCGAAGAGCTGTTTTTTAAGTGTTGTACATTTTTTTTTCTTCACAAGCTTTCTGCATATACTCTTGGCATTTTTTTCAGACAATGTAACAAAAGCCTGGCATGGTTATGAATGTTCTACTTTTCTATTCTCTAGGGAAGTATAAAGTCAATATGGCAGCAATAGATTTTGAATGTATAACTTTTGAGAAGGTCATTTCAAAGTGATAGAAGTGCGGCTGAATACTTCAGTGTTCACTTACTGTAGTCAAATATTGCAGTATTTGAATAAAAAAATGTTCTAGTACATACTCCTTTTTTCCTAAATAAATTTGTATAAAATATATTTATCATAAATACATTCTTTTTTGGTCATTAGTTATTATTAAAGGGTCGCTTCATCAATAAATAAAATGTTTAGCCATGTGGGAGTCTGATAGAATGGGTAACCTACTGACTTCTTATATCTATGAATGACTTCAGTAGTGAGATCTGTATGCCATTGTTCCTGCCTGTGTTCTTAGAGCCTTGGGGGACAGTTTAAAATAAAATTGCTTTGCAAATGTCCTAACATTCTTGCAAGCATAATAAATAATCTCTGTAATATGTGTGAAATAGCTTACATGTTGCCTTTCGCTGGGTGAATACAACAACCCCTAACATTCCACCTTAAGAAAAGAAAATTGCTTAAAGCGGAGTTCCACCCAGTGAACGTTTTTTTTAATAAAAATACCCCCGGGACAGTCAGGGCTAGTGCATTCCACAATGGCTAGCCTCTGATCTGTCCCGGGTTGCACTTACCTTTTAGAAGAAATACTTACCTTGAAAATGTATTGTCCAGCGCTGCCATCTCAGGTGTGGGCAGCTTGAAGCCAGCGCGATCCTCTTCTGTGTCCTCTTCCGTATTCTTCAGTCCCACGATGCACTGCACCGGCCCCGCCGTCACTTCCGGTGCCGCCGCCTCATCCCTGCACAGCTTCTGGGCATGCCCAGAAGCTGTTTTGCAAGGTATGACGGCGCCTGCATCGGAACTGACGTCGGGGCCGGTGCAGGCGCATTGATTCCTGGAGCGATGACGTTCAGCTCCCAGGAATCATTGCATGCCAGGAAGTGACGACTCGCCGCGGCCGCCGAGGGGAGGAAGAAGGAAGTAAGGTAAGTATATTTTCTTCTAAACGAGGTAAGTAAAAAAAAAAAAAAATTGCGATTATCCATTTGTTTTTCAGGTGACCCGGAGCGAGAAGATGGAGGTAAGTATAATTTTAGGGTGGAACTCCACTTTAAGGACATTCAACCATGGGAGTTAACAGGCTAAGTACATTCGACTAGCAGGGGACATGTTATTAGGGAGAATTCTGCACATTAAAGAATGGCAGAACAAACTGCAGCCACTACTAAATATGACAGTTTCCTCCTGGTTGTTAGGAGGTCAGCTGGGAATTCACAATATACAGGTGAATGTAAACAAACACCCGGGATAATGAAAAAAAAAAAAAAAACAGCATGAGGTCCACTCAAAAAAATGTATACTAGTCCCTTTAGGTCTTGTATGGATTTTAAGGGAGACCCCATGAAAAAAAGCAATAGAGCATGGATTTTAAAGGGGAATTTTATCCAAGCATACAGCTCAGGTGGCCAGAAAATGGGAGGGGGGATCAAGTATTTAGCCCCCCTCCCTGACAGTACCATGCCCCATGCCCTCAAAATGGGGGGGGGGGGTAACTTGCCTGAGGATGTTGGTGAGAACAAGGTCCTCTTCCCCACAACCCTGGTGGTTGTGAGGAGTCTGCAGGCAGAAAGATTATGGGAATCTGGAGCCCGTTCCCCTTAAAAATAGTAGGTCCTCACATACCACCCCCCACCCCCCACCATGTGAATGAATAAAGGGTGTATAGCCCTGCTCATTCACAAAGAAAATAAATAATGTACCCTAGAAATAAACACACACAAATATTTGACAAGCCCTTTATTAACCTCTTAATAAAGTTCCAGCAGAAGGTTTTACCCTCTTTCAGGACCTGGCCATTTTCTGCTATATAGCTCTGCACTACTTTACCTGGCAATTGTGCGGACATGCATTACTGTACACAAATTAGGTTTATATCATTCTTTTTACACAAATAGAGCTTCCTTGTGGTGGTATTTGATCATCACTGTTTTTTTTTTGGTATATAAACAAAAAAAGACCGAAAATTTTGAAAAAAAAATATATTTTCTACTTTCTGTTATAAAATATATAAATTAAAGTCAAACTACTTCATGAATTTGTGACAAAATGTATTCTGTTACATGTCTTTGGTAAAAAAAAAAAAAAAAAAAATCCCAATAAGTATATATTAATTGGTTTGTGAGGAAGTTATAGAGTCTAGAACCTGTAGTATATACAGTATACAGTGGGTACGGAAAGTATTCAGACCCCCTTAAATTTTTCACTCTTTGTTATATTGCAGCCATTTGCTAAAATCATTTAGGTTCATTCTTCTTCCTCATGAATGTACACATAGCACCCCATACTGACAGAAAAACACAGAATTGTTGACATTGTTGCAGATTTATTAAAAAAGAAAAACTGAAATTTCACATGGTCCTAAGTATTCAGACCCTTTGCTCAGTATTTAGTAGAAGCCCCCTTTTGATCTAATACAGCCAGGAGTCTTTTTGGCAAAGATGCAACAAGTCTTTCACACCTGGATTTGGGGATCCTCTGCCATTCCTCCTTGCAGATCCTCTCCAGTTCTGTCAGGTTGGATGGTAAACATTGGTGGAAGCCATTTTTAGGTCTCTCCAGAGATGCTCAATTGGGTTTAAGTCAGGGCTCTGGCTGGGCCATTCAAGAACAGTCACGGAGTTGTTGTGAAGCCACTCCTTGGTTATTTTAGCTGTGTGCTTAGGGTCATTGTCTTGTTGGAAGGTAAACCTTCGGCCCAGTCTGAGGTCCAGAGCACTCTGGAGAAGGTTTTTGTCCAGGATATCCCTGTATTTGGCCGCATTCATCTTTCCCTCGATTGCAACCAGTCGTCCTGTCCCTGCAGCTGAAAAACACCCCCACAGCATGATGCTGCCTCCACCATGCTTCACTGTTGGGACTGTATTGGACAGGTGATGAGCAGTGCCTGGTTTTCTCCACACATACCGCTTAGAATTAAGGCCAAAAAGTTCTATTTTGGTCTCATCAGACCAGAGAATCTTATTTCTCACCATCTTGGAGTCCTTCAGGTGTTTTTTAGCAAACTCCATGCGGGCTTTCATGTGTCTTACACTGAGGAGAGGCCACTCTGCCATAAAGCCCCGACTGGTGGAGGGCTGCAGTGATGGTTGACTTTCTACAACTTTCTCCCATCTCCTGACTGCATCTCTGGAGCTCAGCCACAGTGATCTTTGGGTTCTTCTTTACCTCTCTCACCAAGGCTCTTCTCCCCCGATGGCTCAGTTTGGCCGGACGGCTAGCTCTAGGAAGGGTTCTGGTCGTCCCAAATGTCTTCCATTTGAGGATTATGGAGGCCACTGTGCTCTTAGGAACCTTAAGTGCAGCAGAAATCTTTTTGTAACCTTGGCCAGATCTGTGCCTTGCCACAATTCTGTCTCTGAGCTCTTCAGGCAGTTCCTTTGACCTCATGATTCTCATTTGCTCTGACATGCATTGTGATCTGGAAGGTCTTATATAGACAGGTGTGTGGCTTTCCTAATCAAGTCCAATCAGTATAATCAAACACAGCTGGACTCAAATGAAGGTGTAGAACCATCTCAAGGATGATCAGAAGAAATGGAAAGCACCTGAGTTAAATATATGAGTGTCACAGCAAAGGGTCTGAATACTTAGGACCATGTGATATTTCAGTTTTTCTTTTTTAATAAATCTGCAACAATGTCAACAATTCTGTGTTTTTCTGTCAGTATGGGGTGCTATGTGTACATTCATGAGGAAGAAGAATGAACTTAAATGATTTTAGCAAATGGCTGCAATATAACAAAGAGTGAAAAATTTAAGGGGGTCTGAATACTTTCCGTACCCACTGTATATTTGAAAATTGATCAACCCTGATGTGCTGACAGCCAATCTCATTTGGTTGTCAGTCTGCCTGGACAAGTACCCTATTATGGAAAGCAGTCCAAGGTATTTAGTAAGAGGCATGGTAAGTTTTTTGAAGTAGTAATAGTGTGTCACAATTTTTTGGAAAATGAAGAAATAACATATTTTTTATTTTTTTCACAATTGTTTTTTAAATACTGTCACCAGTGCAGTACAGCACCATTATACAACTGGCGTTGGGGTTATCAGGGATACTGACTGGTGACAGTATGTAAATTATCTTGTCATCAGAGTAGCACAGTGTCACCATAGTACCACTGCACTACTCTAGAGTGGTAAACAGGAATTATAATTTACACTGTTATTGCTTATACAGTGATGATCACTGTATATGCAATAGTTTTAGCTATCATGAATGGGAACATTCATGAACAGCATGCTTATGGTCATGATCTGTGACTGGCTACAGCTAATCACATGGTGTAGGTAGCCAGATACCATGTGATTATTGTGGACCAATCACAGATCATAACAGTAAGAAAGTTGTTCATGAATGGAAAGTCATTCATGGCAGGTTGTTTACATTGTTATCATGTGATCGGCCGCTATGACTAAATATAGCGATCAGATGATACTCAGTTATCAGTAACAGTAATACACTGTGTCTAGTGGATGCAGTGGTCACAGGAGGAGCGCTCTACGCACCTGAGTGGGTGTGCTGCACACTCCTGAGCCGAAAGAGGCACAATCACACACACATATATATGTATATATATATATATATATATATATATATATATATATAGATATATACATATATCTATATATATATAGATATATACATATCTATATATATATATATATATATATATATATATACCCATGCCACCCCACCACAATAAATGTACAGTGGTGGGGTGGCAAATGGTTAAAAGAATATTAAAAAATAAAATTTACCTCCAGTAAAAAAAAGAAAACCTCAAAACAATAAACGTCAACCCTAAAACACTAAACCCCAGCCCTATATTGTAAAATAAAAACATTATATAAAAAAGGGAAATAAAATTAAAAAAAATATAAAGCAGACACAAATAGGGCAAGTGAAAATGGGTAAATGGCACTTTGAGGGCACCAAAACACAAATACACAGATAGTAAAAACGTTTTATGTTCACAAAAAATGAAATTACTTATCCACTTGAAGATTGGGCATTTTCTGGCACTTTTCGTTTCCATGTGAAAATCCTTTTTTTTTTGCTAGAAAATTAGTTAGAACCCCCAAATATTATACATTTTTTAACTACTTTACCACCGGAGGATTTTCCTGCTGTACGTCCAGGTCACTTTTTGCGATTCGGCACTGTGCGACTTTAACTGACAATTGCGCGGTCATGCAATGCTGTACCCAAACGAAATTTACATCCTTTTTTTCCCAAAAACAGAGCTTTCTTTTGGTGGTATTTTATCACCTGTGCGATTTTAATTTTTTGCGATATTAATAAAAAAAGCGACAATTTTGAAAAAATAACAATATTTTTCTACTTTGACAGTTAAAAAATATCCAATATATTAAATTTTTGTCATATATTTAGGCCAAAATGTATTTAGCTACATGTCTTTGACAAAAAAAATTCTCAATGAGCGTATTTTTAACCACTTTAAGACCGGAAGATTTTACCCCATTCCTGACCAGGCCATATTTTGCGATTCAGCACTGCGTTACTTTAACGGACAATTGCACGGTCGTGCGATGCTGTACCCAAATTAAATTATATCCTTTTTTTCCCCACAAATAGAGCTTTCTTTTGGTTGTATTTGATCACCTGTGCGATTTTTACTTTTTGCGCTATAAACAAAAAAAGAGCGACAATTTCGAAAAAATAACAATATTTTTCAAATTTTTTATATGAAATACCCCCCCAAAAAAATGTAAAAATCAAATTTTTTTAACATTTTAGGCCAATTTGTTTTCTGCTACATATTTTTGGTAAAAAAAATCACAATAAGCGTGTTTTGATTGGTTTGCGCAAAAGTTATCGCAGCTACTAACTACGGAAAATTTATGTCATTTAAATTGTTTTTTTTTTTTAACTAGTAATGACGGCGATCTGGCGGCGATCTGCAATTTTTTTTGCGGGACTGCGACATTGTGGTGGACAGATCGGACCCTTGACTGACATTTTTGACACTTTTGGGGGTACCAGTGACATTACTACAGTAATCAGTATAAATATGCACTGTTACTGTAAAAATGACACTGGCAGGGAAGGGGTTAACTTTTATTGGTGATCAAGGGGTTAATGTATGCCTGGTGCTTACTAACGTGTGTGGGGGGAGGGGACTGTGTGACACAGGCACAGATAGCAGGTTCAGCTATGCTGAATCCTGCAATCTGTCCCTGCCTGTCACTAAGGAGATCCGCCTGCTTTTTTTACACAAGCGGGCGGATCTCCACACTCGATCCCCGACGATCAGGGGAGGGGCGGAGGTGATCACCGCCGCTCCTCCCCTGGCCCGACTCCCGCTGTGACTGAAAACAGCGGAAGCGAGCCTCCGGCAGCGCGCGCGCCGCCCACAAGGGGAGGAGTCCAGCGACGTAGGTCAGATTCAGGCAGGATGTTCCATTTGGTAGGACGGAGAGAGAAGACAATGCAGGAATTGGCGGCAGAGGAGATCTAGAGTTTTCCTCCTGTGAAGTCTGGTGATCATATGACCATCACATTGCCTCCACTCCCTCCCTGATAGAATAGAGAAATACAAAGAAGGTTCTAGAAGTCACAGAGAGATCATTGAGTAGAGGCCCCTCTTTTCATTTACATATATCGGGATATATGAATTTCATCCCATTGGATCAATCCCATCAGAGGTTTTTTTCCCTACAAACTTGGAGGAAATATTGGAGCTTGGACATCACAAGTCCCATCAGTTTACTTCAAACTCTGATATATCCACAGTGTGGTGAGTAGGGGACCTGGAGGGTCACTCGTGAGAGCACTTTGTATATCTGGATGGATTTGCACCCGAGCACCTTTATTTATTACCTGCACTGAAGAATAAAGATTTGCACTTGAGCACCTTAATTATATTATTTTATCAATACGAGAGACTTTTTACTATATTACAGTATCATCCATATAGGAAATATAATATTGTTTATACCAATTTAATTATTTATTATCACATGTTTGTTGCTAGCGCTGTTTAATAATTTTTATACAAGATACCAAACATGTCACGCTTTAAAATTGCGCACACCTGCACAACAGCAAAAAAACGACATAAATTTTACTATCCATAGACGATGCTTTAAAAGCCTTTACAGGGTACCACTTTAGCTATACAGAGGATGTCTAGTGCTAGAATTACTACCCATGATCTGACATTCACGGTGATACCTCACATGTGTGGGACTATCGCGGTTTTCATATGTGCGGAACTGACACGCACGTTCACCTTTGCTGGCTAGCACAGGGGACCAAGGCTCTTTTTTTTTAATCACTTTAACTACTGTCACAAGGAATGTAAACATCTTTGTGGCAGAAATAGACGTGTGACAGGTAGCCTTTATGGAGGAATGTGGGGTCTCTAAGACCCAAAATTCTTCCTTTGCACTTGAAAGCATTCAAAACATCAAGATCAGTGTTTTTTTAATATCTATCAAAAAACGGCGCTGTTAAGATGCAGGTAAACTGGAAGTGATGTCAAGAGATCCTGAGCGAGCCGCTGAAGGGGGTGGGAGCTGGGGGACATCCCCTCGCACTGCTTGTAATAACAACTGAGCGACTGGTTAGCCGTTCCAGTTGTTATTACAAGAGAGCCGACCGACGGATCTAAAAAAACGGTACCGGGTGATGCATGCAGCTGTCAGAAGTCAAATGATGTACCAGGTACATGATTTGGTGGCAAGTGGTTAAAGTAAGTTGCTGCACCACTTTTCTGACATGAATCCCTCTTGTTAATGCATTAAGCCAAATTCATGAAGCATATGCAACACTTTCGGTTCTGACAGAGACTCATGAACCAAATTCAGGTAGTTCTAAAATGTGCCATGTTTACATAGTGGCACAATGAATGTGCCAAATTCAAAATAAAATACATACAGATTGTATTGTAGGAAAATTGAGCTAATTAAGACTAACTCCCTTTTGGTGCAACAAAATAAACTGGCCCAGACAAATTTAGCAAAAGTGATGTACATGCATTCTAAAAGTGGTGCAGAATAAACTTTTAGAACACATGAGAGACACTTTTGCTAAATCTGTCTGTACCAGTCTTTATACATTTCAGGGACTATTGGACAGCATTCTGCTACAGTATATAACATTCCCAAAAAAAAAAAATAATTTAAATCTAATTTTTTTAACATTTTAGGCCAATTTGTTTTCTGCTACATATTTTTGTTAAAAAAAATTGCAATAAGCGTATTTTGATTGGTTTGCGCAAAAGTTATTGTGTCTACTAACTACGGAAAAGATTTATGTCATTTTTATTGTTTTTTTTTTGAGAATTTCATATAAAAGAATGTGAAA
The DNA here is from genome assembly GCF_965119305.1 of Pelophylax lessonae. Taxonomy (NCBI): domain Eukaryota; kingdom Metazoa; phylum Chordata; class Amphibia; order Anura; family Ranidae; genus Pelophylax; species Pelophylax lessonae. Next base: position 490,981,219 of record NC_138769.1, on the reverse strand, counting down.
AATATTGTTATTTTTTCAAAATTGTCGCTCTTTTTTGTTTATAGCGCAAAAAATAAAAAATGCACAGGTGATAAAATACCACCAAAAGAAAGCTCTATTTGTGGGAAAAAAAGGACGTCAATTGTGTTTGGGTACAGCGTCACACGACTGCGCAATTGTCAGTTAAATTCACGCAGTGCCGAATCGCAATGCTTAGTCACTAGGATTCAAGCAGCAATATCTTATACCAACCAAATAGCAGCGTACCAACCACTGTCCACGCACAAAATGGGTAACGTTACCCACATAATGATGGACCGCGACGAGAGGAAATAACAAAGGAGGAGGGTGGGTCATCAGGTCAAAAGATCCAGAAAGACGGCTGAGGAGAATCCAGAGGTAAGTCCAGCTGACAGACCTGAGGTAAATGCTGACTCTGCCCAGTGACAGGAGAGGATATACAAGTGGAAGGTTACAATCATTGGCTAGATGTTTCCCGGCACTAGATTTGTCATCAATCCAGTGCTCAGCAGCTAAGGTAAATCTTCCTAGCAACAGAAGGCAGCTTGTCACCTGAAATACAAAACAGTAAGAACCAGCAAAGCAGCCATAGAGAGATATGTACTTAACAATCATTATAGCCCTCTATTAAAATGTATTATAAAACAAATGGGTGTTAGGGGCAACAATCCCATATAGCTACTTCTCTTATTTTATTCTTTTGTGGCCTTACATTCTTGTAATGCTGAGATTGGACACAGAGATCACATGGTACAGGGCCAATTTCATTGGTCCTGTACCTGGTCATTTAATCTACTTTGTCCAAGAAACAGCGATCCCCATGCTTGCGGATGTGTGCTCTAGGAGCCATGCACAAGCTGCCGATTGCAAAGGACATACAGTTAAGTCCACCCACATCAAAGCTTCTATCCAGGCATATACAGTATGTACTTTAAACGGGAGGTGGTTAATTGTTTACATGTGGCATTGGCATAGTATTTAGCATCAGAGTGTCTGTCCGTTATTTAGGAAACATGGGAAGTTTTGGCACTATTTGTCACCATCAAAGGAAGTAACAAGAATGAGCCAAAACGTTGCAGCTTCCTATTACTAGACAAGCAGCACTACTTTGATGGTGGTACACAACTGATTAAAGTCTGGGGAAAATTATTTATACAATAAGTCATTTATATACTTTTTGATTTCAGTTTATGTGTACAGCATAATCCAGTTTATTTTTAATGGTGAAAAAAGCTTTAGAATGTTTTGTCAGTTAACTCATTATGTAATCAAATAAAACAATTGAATTTTGCCTTGTGTCTGTTTCCAGAGGAACCTAGTGATTTTGTCTTTGACAAAATCTTTTTCAAAACGTATGAGCTCTGACTGGGTTAAGATGACTGAAGGTTTGATTGCCACTAATTTGTTCTGAAGTATTTTAGCTGCTATACAAGTGCAATTAATGTAGTTTTCAGTTCAGAGCTTTTACAAGTTTTTCCTCATGTGGTTAAACTAAATAGACGTATTTAACAGACTGTGCAAGGAATAAAGCAATAAACCTTATAGTAACCAACCAAAATTCACTTTACTAAGAAACAGGGTCAGCTCTGATTTATCAGGGTCTGATTCACTAAAGAATGACGTAAGGTGAAATGAAGTGAAGTTCTGGTTCACGAAATTGAAAATTGAGGTAAAGTGCATTCATTGGAAACATTCATGTGAATACAAAGCTATTTTCAACTTCACTTTTTATAGTTGGACAATACAATATTTCTTATCTTTGCTGATTTTTTTTAAGGGTTTAAAGCATGCCTTGATATTTACGAGCAATGCAGAAAACGTCAATCCCATCCATGTCTGGTATATATATTCAATAAAGCAATTTCTGTTTCAATACATTTTTATTGAAAGTTATTTTGATAAACAATACTCAGACATAAACGAGCTTCAAACATGTGAGAGTGCATTTCATAGCATATTATGCATAGGCATAGGTTTGAATAGCCTATTGCATTAGGGTGCAGGCCCCTAAGCTCACACACGTGTTCGTGTGTGTGTGTGTGTGTGTGTGTGTGCGTGTGTGCGTGTGTGTGTGTGTGTGTGTGTGTGTGTGTGTGTGTGTGTGTATAGACAGTATCTCACAAAAGTGAGTACACCCCTAACATTTTTGTAAATATTTTATTACATCTTTTCATGTGACAACACTGAAGAAATTACACTTTGCTACAATGTAGTGAGTGTACAGCTTGTATAACAGTGTAAATTTGCTCCCCCTCAAAATAACTCAACACACAGCCTTTAATGTCTAAACTGCTGGCAACAAAAGTGAGTACACCCCTAAGTGAACATATCAAAATTGGGCCCAAAGTGTCAATATTTTATGTGGCCACCATTGTTTTCCAGCACTGCCTTAACCCTCTTGGGCAAAGAGTTCACCAGAGCTTCACAGGTTGCTACTGGAGTCCTCCTTCACTTCTCCATGATGACATCACAGAGCTGGTGGATGTTAGAGACCTTGCGCTCCTCCACCTTCTGTTTGAGGATGCCCCACAGATTGTAAGATCCTGGCACTCTCAGTGCCTTTCTATCATCTCACTTCCGGGTTGCGTTCCACCACTCAGGTAGGTGGAACGCATATAAGGTGTGTATTCCTTTAACAGTGCTGACATCATCATCAGGCGCCGCACTGAGCGGCTATTTCAACTGACGGTCTGCACTCACACATTGTTCGTGCAACCGCTCCTGATACCTGCCTAACCTGACGCTGCCGAATCTTCCAGCTACATACCCTATACCTGGATTGACCGGAGCCTCGCTACCTTGTCCTACACTTCCTCACTACTGGCTATTGATAAGTACCCCACAGGGGACCCCCTCTTATCAACAACGCTTGCTAACTATACCTGCATTATAAGAACTATTGCTAGCTCTAGGATACATGCTCTCCAGTATCTACCATCTGCATTTCTAAACCTAGATCGCTAGCTCTTGTGCCTATTATTTGTTACAACCTGCATTACCAAACTAAGCTTAGCAACACCTGTATATCTTGCTTGCTATTATCTATCACCTGTTGATTATACTAGATTGCTAGCTCTTGTGATTGCTATCTATCATCATCTACTATCACTCCTCAAAGCCTATACCTTCAGTGTAACACCTCACTGCTATTTGCATAATTACTATCACTCCTGCAACATCATTATCTGAGTGTTTGTATATGTGCATACTGAATCAGGCTGAACCACTATGATGAGTCAAGAGAGTTGGATCAGGTGATTTAACAAGATCTCTACAAGACTACTGAGTGGAGTTCTGCAGCTGCAAATCCAGTATCCTTGAGCTAAAACCCAGAGCGTTACAGATTGCACGAACCTTAAAAAATGGATTCAGCAGAAATGACCACTCATGTGATACACCTCACACAAAAAGTAGAAGCATTAGTTCATACTCTTACTGAAGTACAAAAGGAAAATCAAACCTTGAGACAGCAGGTGGCCCGTGTATCTCAGCTTACTGCTGCTCAACCCCGTGAGCCCAAGATAAACCCTCCACAAGTGTTTACAGGTGACCGGAAAAGATTTCGTGAGTTTAAAAACGCATGTCAATTGCTTTTCAGTTTAAAACCTCATACTTACAATACAGACCGTATTAAAGTCTGCACTACTATCTCTTATATGTCAGGTGATCCACGGGCTTGGGCAGACTCCTTCTTTGAGAAAAATGATCCTATTCTCAATTCCTATCCTGCGTTTTTAGCAGAACTTTCCCGTCTATATGAAGACCCAAATAGGCAAAGTACTGCTGACAGCCAATTGAGAGCTTTAAAACAGGGAAGGAGACCTGTTGAAGACTTTGCAGCAGAGTTCAAGAGATGGACCCTTGATGCAGGGTGGAATGATGCATCTCTGCGTACCCAGTTCAGGCTTGGTCTATCCGAAGCCGTTAAAGACGAGCTCGCCCGAGTGGACTTACCTGGCACTTTGGATGCTTTAATACAGCTCAGTATCTCGTTTCTCGTCTTCTGATCTACTCCCATGGAGGTAGGGATCATACGCTCCCCATTATCATCTGTTGAACGAGCCAGGAGAAAATCTCAGAACCTTTGCATGTATTGTGCTTCCTCTGATCATTTAATAAGCGTCTGTCCCCTTGTCCGCAAAAAAGAGGGTGAGTTTTCACATATATTATTGGGGGGTTTAACGACTTCTTTTTCTAACCCCTATCTTTTCATTCAATTAATTTTACAGTGGGACCAAAATAGAATCACTACCAAGGCTATGATCGACACAGGATCTTGTGGGAACTACATTGACACTAGTTTTGTTGCTTTAAATAAAATACCTATCATTTCAAAATCTAAACCTGTCTCTGTTAGTTTAATTAATGGTATTCCCTTATCTTCTGGTCCAGTCGTTAAACAAACTCAAGCACTTCTAGTTACTGCTAACGAGTCTCATGTTGAGACAAATACTTTTGATGTGTTACCTTCACCACATTTTCCCATTATTCTGGGACTTCCCTGGTTACACATGCATCAACCAAACATCGATTGGAAAACACGAACACTGACTTTCCCCTCACACTACTGTGAGACCACATGTAAGATCCAATCGTACCGAAATATCCTTTCCATGGTGTCAGATCAAATCACACCACCACCATGCTATCAGGATCTGGCTGAAGTTTTCCTTGAGAAAAATGCTCAAGTGTTGCCTCCCCATAGGGACTATGATTGTTCCATTGATCTACTCCCTAACAGTAAACTACCTTTCGGACATGTTTATCCTCTATCTCAGGATGAACTTTCTCATCTCAAACAGTATTTGGATGAGAATTTTATCGAAGGGGTTTATTAGACCCTCTACTTCTTCCACAGCTGCAGGACTTTTCTTTGTCCGCAATAAGGATCAGAGTCTCAGGCCTATCATTGACTACAGACAATAACATCACAATAAAGGATCGCTATCCTTTACCTCTCATTCCGGAACTCATTGAACAGGTGCGTGGAGCCACTTACTTTTCAAAGTTGGATTTAAAAGGGGCATACAATCTCATCCGCATACGCAAAGGGGATGAGTGGAAGACGGCATTCAGAACTAGGTATGGATTATTCGAATATCTGGTGATGCCCTTCGGATTATGCAACGCTCCCGCAGCATTCCAGCGTTTTATAAATGACATCTTCAGAGACCTACTCGATGTTTGTGTTGTGGTATATCTGGATGATATACTCATTTACTCACAATCCTTGTCTGAACATGTAAGACATGTACGACTTGTATTATCCAGATTGCTCTCACACAATTTATATGTAAAATTGAAAAAATGCCTATTCCATATGGAGGAAGTGTTATTCCTGGGATACATCATATCAAAGAATGGCATTAAGATGGATAAAAGCAAGATATCTTGTATCCAGGACTGGCCTATACCAACAACACGTAAGGCATTACAACGATTCCTTGGGTTCTCAAACTTTTACAGAAAATTCATCAAAAACTTCTCTACCATTGTAAGACCGTTAACTCAACTCACAAGTGTGAAAAAGACGTACAAATGGTCTGAAGAAGCGAATCAAGCTTTGCGCTTGCTAAAATCAAGCTTCACTTCTGCTCCCATATTACGCCATCCAGACCCATCTCTACAATACATCCTAGAGGTGGATGCATCAAATATGACTGTAGGAGCAGTTCTCTCCCAAAGACCGACAAATACCTCTCCTCTCCACCCAGTTGCTTTTTTCTCCAAAGCACTGACTGCCCCAGAGGTGAACTATCCAGTGGGTGAAAAGGAGTTACTTGCCATAAAATTGGCACTTGAAAATTGGCGACATTTACTTGAAGGTTCCCGGTTGCCAATACTCATATATATATACGGATCACAAGAACCTCCAATACCTCCAAACCAACAAAACCCTTTCCCATCGGCAAGTGCGTTGGTCATTATTCTTCTTAAGATTTAATTTCCTAGTGACCTACAAACCTGCAGATAAAAACAAGAAGGCGGATGCATTATCACGGTTAACCGAAGATAACTGTGCAGAAATCCCTTCACTCCCTATAATACCACAAGATCGTATTGTTGGCGTTGTTCGTTCCTTAAAAGAAGAGATTCTGCATAGTCTAGGATTGGATTTACCACCACCACATCTAAATTCTGATGCAGAAGGCTTCCTTTACTTTGATAACAAACTCTACATACCTCCTGACATGCGCACTAAGATCTTGGAACTAACACATGATGTACCTATGGCAGGACACATGGGTATGACCAAAGCATTAAATTTACTCACCAGGCAATTTTGGTGGCCTGGAATGAAGACGTCTGTACAGAAGTTCGTTTCCTCATGTGACACCTGTGCTAGGTCCAAAATTGAGACTACAAAGCCATTCGGGCTACTTTGCAGTCTACCTATACCCAAAGTTCCATGGGAAGTTGTGTCCCTAGATTTCATAGTGGAATTACCACCTTCCAAGGGATTCACTACCATTTTAGTGTCAGTGGACCATCTGACCAAGATGGCACATTTCATTCCCATTCGCAGATTACCATCATCTAAAGAAACAGCGGAACTACTAATTAAACATGTGTTCAAGTTACATGGAATTCCAAAGACCCTTTTATCTGACCGGGGTTCACAATTTATTTCCAAGTTTTGGCAAGCTCTATGTCGTATATTACGTATTGAGCGGAAGTTTACTTCCCCCTATCACCCACAGACTAATGGACAAACTGAACGGGTTAACCAATGTATTGAACAATACTTGCGCTGTTACACCTCCTATTTACAGGATGATTGGGTGGATCTTCTTCCTCTGGCGGAATTTGCTTACAATAATGCATCCCACAGTACCACTAAGCAAAGTCCGTTCTTTCTGAATTATGGGTTTCATCCCAGATTTCTTCCTCCACGCATCCTACCATCAAGTAACCCGGTGGCTACTGATTACCTTACGCAAATAAAAGACCCCTTGGATTTACTGAACACCACCATCTCTCATGCCCACAGCCAACAGAAACGGTACTACGATCTTCGTAGAAGACCTTCCCCTCAGTATACCGTTGGAGATCTCGTGTGGTTATCCATGAAAAATCTGAGATTGAAAATCCCCAGCAAAAAACTTGGACCTCTGTTTTTGGGACCTTTCCCGATCGAGAAAGTCATTGGAACATCTGCAGTTCGACTCACATTACCGACAGAGCTCAAGATACACCCTATATTTCACGTATCCTTACTAAAACCACATATACCTAATCAGGGAATTAGACCTACCATCTTGCCTCCACCTCCAGTACAAGTAGAAGGGGGAGAAGAATTTGAGATTCGGGAGATTTTGGATTCTCGTATCCATAGAGGAAAACTCCAGTATCTCATCAGATGGAAGAATTATGGATCTCAAGATGACACCTGGTTGGATGCTTCTGATGTTCATGCATCCAGACTTATACAAAGGTTCCACACCAAGCACCCTGAGAAACCAGTTATATAGGCCTTCTGGAGCCGGCCTTACGGGGGGGTACTGTAAGATCCTGGGACTCTCAGTGCCTTTCTATCATCTCACTTCTGGGTTGCGTTCCACCACTCAGGTAGGTGGAACGCATATAAGGTGTGTATTCCTTTAACAGTGCTGACATCATCATCAGGCGCCGCACTGAGCGGCTATTTCAACTGATGGTCTGCACTCACACATTGTTCGTGCAACCGCTCCTGATACCTGCCTAACCTGACGCTGCCGAATCCTCCAGCTACATACCCTATACCTGGATTGACCGGAGCCTCGCTACCTTGTCCTACACTTCCTCACTACTGGCTATTGATAAGTACCCCACAGGGGACCCCCTCTTATCAACAACGCTTGCTAACTATACCTGCATTATAAGAACTATTGCTAGCTCTAGGATACATGCTCTCCAGTATCTACCATCTGCATTTCTAAACCTAGATCGCTAGCTCTTGTGCCTATTATTTGTTACAACCTGCATTACCGAACTAAGCTTAGCAACACCTGTATATCTTGCTTGCTATTATCTATCACCTGTTGATTATACTAGATTGCTAGCTCTTGTGATTGCTATCTATCATCATCTACTATCACTCCTCAAAGCCTATACCTTCAGTGTAACATCTCACTGCTACTTGCATAATTACTATCACTCCTGCAACATCATTATCTGAGTGTTTGTATATGTGCATACTGAATCAGGCTGAACCACTATGATGAGTCAAGAGAGTTGGATCAGGTGATTTAACAAGATCTCTACAAGACTACTGAGTGGAATTCTGCAGCTGCAAATCCAGTATCCTTGAGCTAAAACCCAGAGCGTTACACAGATGCTCAATAGGGTTTAGATCTGAAGACATGCTTGGCCAGTCCATCACCTTTACCCTCTGCTTCTTTAGCAAGGCAGTGGTCGTCTTGGAGGTGTGTTTGGGGTCGTTATCATGTTGGAATTCCCCCCTACGGCCCAGTCTCCAAAGGAAGGGTATCATGCTCTGCTTCAGTATGTCACAGTACATGTTGGCATTCATGGTTTCCTCAATGAAATGTAGCTCCCCAGTGCCGGCAGCACTCATGCAACCCCAGATCATGACACTCCCACCACCATGCTTGACTGTAGGCAAGACACACTTGTCTTCGTACTCCTCACCTGGTTGCCACCACGCACGCTTGACACCATCTAAACCAAATAAGTTTATCTTGGTCTCATCAGACCACGGGATATGGTTCCAGTAATCCATGTCGTTAGTCTGCTTGTCTTCAGCAAAACTGTTTGCGGGCTTTTTTGTGCATGATCTTTTTCTGGGACGACAGCCATGCAGACCAATTTGATGCAGTGTGCGGTGTATGGTCTGAGCACTGACAGACTGACCCCCCACCCCTTAAACCTTTGCAGCAATGCTGGCAACACTCATTTATCTGTTTCCCAAAGATAACCTCTGGCTATAACGCTAAGGATATGTGCACTCAACTTCTATGGTTGACGATGGTGAGTCCTGTTCTGAGTGGAACCTGTCCTATATATATATACCGTATTTATCGGCGTATAACACGCACTTTTTTCCCCTGAAAAAATAGTGCAAACAATGGGTGCGTGTTATATGCCGATATTTATTTTTTGCAATATGGAGGGGGGGCGGGGATCGGCGGTCCAGAGGAGTGGTGTCAGGTTGGCCACCTCACCTCTCCTGGCCCCCGGGACAGCCCTGCCAGCGTACTCTGCAGTTAGGAAAAAATCAGCGCCAGCCCCTTCTTATAAATCCTTACTACATTATATCACTCTCATGTCAAAATGCTGCCTCTAAATACCTTGCTTGTTTCCTTCTTTCTGGCCGCACTCCTCCTCCCGCTCCTCCTCCTCTGAGTTATCGGCCATTCAACATCAGAGGACATCTGTCACATGATCGGCCATTCAACGTCAGAGGAGAGCGGTCCCATGATCGGATTTGAAAGAACGGCGCTAACATCGGTTTACTATTACACTGACAATGTAGGAAGCATCTATGAAAAGGGGCTGGCAGTGATTTTTTCCTTTTACTTTAGAGTACGCTTGCAGGGCTGTCCCAGGAGACTGGGGGTCTCCTGTTAATGCATGGGGGCTGTGCAGTGTAAAGGGGGCTGGAGAAAGGGAGAAAACGTTAATGTATAACCCAATTCATCTCCAACACACCTCAAATCCCTCCCAAATCCCACAACTACAATACATGTAGGGGCTCAGCTGGGAAGTACTGGGGTGTAGAGGTACTAGGATGGAGACAGTGGAATGTATGACTCTTGACACCCCCTCTAGATTCAAAGCTGCTGTGTCCTACTGTGCATGAGGGAACTGTGTAATGTAAAGGGGGACTGTATAATGAAAGGGGCTGTGTACTATTATTTTTATTTGATTAAAATGTTTCTTTCCTGAAACTTCCTACTTAAAATGAAGGTGCGTGTTATACGCTGGTGCGTGTTATACGCCATTAAATACGGTATATATATATATATATATATATATATATACTGCTCAAAAAAATGTAAGGAACGCTTTGAAAAGACAGCAGATCTCAATGGGGAAAATATCATGCTGGATATCTATACTTATATGGACTGGGTAATGTGTTAGGAACAAAAGGATGCAACATCATTTGATGGAAATGAAAATTATCAACCTAAGGAGGGCTAAATTCAAAGACACCCTGAAAATCAAAGTGTAAAAAACGATGCAGCAGGCTAGTCCATTTTGCTGAATTTTTATTGCAGAAGATCAAAATGGTAGTCAATACTTTGTATGCCCCCACGTTCTTGTATGTATGCCTGACAATGTCTGGGCATGCTCCTAATAAGGCGATGGATAGTGTCCTGGGGTATTTCCTCCCAGATCTGTACCAGGGCATCACTGAGCTCCTGAACAGACTGAGGTACAACCTGGCAGCGTCGGATGGACTGATGGACTAAAACATATGGAAACATAATGTCCCAGAGGTGTTCTATTGGATTTAGGTTAGGTGAGCATAGGGGCCATTCAGTGGTATCAACTACTTTGTCCTCCAGGAACTGGCTGCATACTCTCTCCACATGAGGCCAGGCAATGTCATGCACCAGGAGGAACCCAGGACCCACTGCATTAGCGTGGGGTCTGACAATGGGTCCAAGGTTTTTATCCTGATATCCAATGGCAATCAGGGTGCCATTATCTAGCCTGTAGAGGTCTGTGCATTCCTCCATGGATATGCCTCCCCAGACCATCTCTGACCCACCACCAAACTGGTCATGCTGAACGATGCTTCAGGCAGCATAACGTTCTCCAGACCCTTTCATGTCTGTCACGTGTGCTCAGGGTGAACCTGCTCTGTGAAAAGCACAGGGCGCCAGTGGCGGACCTGCCAATTCTGGCAATCAATGGCAAATGCCAATCAAGCTCACTGTGACAGGCAGTGAGCACAGGGCCCACTAGAGGATGTCAGGCCCTCAGGCCACCCTTATGAAGTCTGTTTTTGGTTGTTTGGTCAGAGACATTCACACAAGTGGCCTGCTTAAGGTAATTTTGTAGGGCTCTGGCAGTGCTCATCCTGTTCCTTCTTGTACAAAGGAGCAGATCCTGGTCCTGCTGATAGGTTAAGGACCTAAGACAAACCTGTCCAGTTCTCCTAGAGTAACTGCCTGTCTCCGAATCTCCTCTTGAGACTGTGCTGGGAGACACAGCAAACCTTCTGGAAATGGCATGTATTGATGTGCCATCCCGGAGATGTTGGACTACCTGTGCAACCTCTTCATGGTCCAGGTATTGCCTCATGCAACCAGTAGTGACACTGACCGTAGCTAAATGCAAAACTAGTGAAAAACAGTCAGAGAAGATGAGTAGGGAAAAAAAATGTCAGTGGCCTCGACCCTAAAAAAACATTCCTATTTTAGAGGTTATCTCATTGTTGCCCATCTAGTGCACCAGTTGTTAATTTCATTAACACCAAAGCAGCTGAAACTGATTAACAACCCCCTCAGCTACTTAACTGACCAGGTCAATATACCAGGAGTTTAATTGACTTGATGCTATACTCTGATTAAAATGTTTTCCTTCATTTTTTTGAGCAGTGTATATGTATATATATATATATATATATATATATATATATTACAACAAGTATTGGGACGTCTGCCTTTGTACGCACAAAAACTGTAATGGTACCCCAGTCTTAGTGCATAGGGTTCAATTTTTAGTTGGCCCACCCTTTGCAGTTATAACAGCTTCAACTCTTCTGGGAGGGCTCTCCACAAGGTTTAGGAATGTGTCTATGGGAATGTTTGACCATTCTTCCAGAAGTGCATTTGGGAGGTCAGGCACTTATGTTGGAGAAGGCCTCGCTTCCAGTCTGTGCTCGATTTCATCCCAAAGATGTTCTGTCGGGTTGAGGTCAGGACTCGGGGCAGGACAGTCAAGTCCCCCAAACTCGCTCATTCATTTCTTTATGGACCTTGCTTTGTGCACTGGTGTGCAGTCGTTTTGGAACAAGAAGTGCCAACCCCAAACTGTTCCCAAATAGTTGGGAGCATGAAATTGTACAAAATGTCTTGGCAAGGCCCAACCCCAGAAAAACAACCCCACACCATAATCCCCTTTTCACCAAATGATTTGGACCAGTGCACAAATATATATTATTATATGTCAAACACTGCAGCCTGACTTAAGAATGCTGCAGCCATGCCATGGCATATTTACAGCCCTGTCTGACCATATTTTTAGGATTTGGTATCATGGCCAGAGAGCAGTAAAACCATGCCTCAGCCATTCCCTCCAACCACATGTGTGAAAGAGCCCCTAGGAGTGCAGGGTGGAGTAAAGAGAAGGCTGGGCAGAGATGTCTGTCAGCTGGAGGGAGAGATGTCTGGCCCCTCAGCTCCAGTACTGCAGTGGCATTGACATAGGCAGCAAGTGAAGCTGGCTGAAACACACAGTAGGCCTTCTGCCTGCAAACTCTGGCCGGCTAATTGAGCGTTCACCCCCTCTCCCCATTCTAAACTTTCTACAGATTTACTCATCCTCCCCCTCCTCACTCACCCTCTACAGTAGTACTAATACTAAAGCTGGCCATATATTATACAATTTTCTTGGTCAATTTCCTTTGGATTTACATTCAACTATGTAGTGCATGGGTCTGCCTGATTGCATACAAATTGAAAGTGTTTAGGTTAACCTTATATTATATGGTTTTTAGTAAATTTAAAGGAAAATTGTACAATTGCATATCATATAGCTTGCCTTGTGAAGCAAGCACTGGAGTTTAGAGCGCACTAAGCTCAATATGGAGGGATGCAAAGCAGGGGTCAGGACTCAGTAAGCAGGGGGCACAGGCAGAGCATTGCATCCTTCCTCGATCTTCATACAGGCAAGATAGAACACTGCCGAATGCTGATGGGGGGGGGGAGGTGGGAGTTTACACTTGGGGTCTGTCAACATCTCACTTGGTGCACCACTGAGGATGATAAAAAAGGAAACAACATGAACAACTTTTGACACAACAGTAATAGGCTTATGGGAGCTCACCCAAAAAATTACCCAACAGTGGTATCTGACCTCTTTGAAAATCTCCACATTCAATCCCCGTATATCTCCCCTCTGCTGGAGAGGATGTGGACTGGTAGGCTCTTTAATTCATACCCTATGGGACTGCCCAAAGTTACAAGTATTTTTGGAAAGAAGTCTTTAGACTAATTTCAGACATTGTGTTTGTATATAAATCCACGCTATGGTTAATATATCTCCCTGACTGCAGCCTATCTCTATATAATCTCAATTGAGAATATAATATCAATATAAAACCAGGAGGTGAATGGCACTGCCTGGAGCAAGAAATTATATATAAATCAGTAAGTTGAGATGATCTAAACTGGGGATAGGTGAATAGATCCCACTATTCCTAAAATCTCAGTGATGCTATAGTGCATATAAACAGTTGAATAAATTAATTCTGATGTACATAGAAGAATAAATTCATAAATAATACTAATGATTAAATCCAAATAGAGTGACTAAGTGCAAAGAATGGTGTCCATATGCACAATAAGTAAAATAAAGTCAAGACCATGTGCATAAAAAGTATAAACCCACAGAAAAATATACAAATAAATAAATAAAAAACTTGTAACTCAATTATTTCCTTATGAGGTGACTAAATGCAAAAAAAATGTCCATATATACTGTGAATAAAATTAATTATTGATTATTCAATGGTGATAAGTGATGAAAAACTTGCACATAAATTATTTCCTCATGAGGTGACTAGGTGCACAAAAAAATGTCCATATATACTGCGAATACAATTATTGATTCTTCAGTGGTGATACTTGATTCATGATCATGGTAAAACACACATGCTCCCCCTCTCTCTCCTAGGACCGCACTCACCAGATCACCAAATCCCAACAGGGGTAATAAGCCTCTTGATGTTAAAGATGGTTGTAGTGTCTTTACCCAGCTGGATATGAAACCACGTTCCCGATTTAGAGAGATCTTGGTCTCAAAGGCCATAAATATGTAAAAATAAATATGCCCACATAGTGTAACCTGTATAATCCTGATGACGTCACTTAGACGAAATGCGTAGAGCGCCATCGCGTCACTTCCGCCTGCTTCCGCTCCGTGCAATGCATGGTGTTCCAGAAGCACCATTTTTTACACTGCGATTGCAACTTTTCTGTTTGTGAGTATATTATCTTTAAATAAACTCTGTGGATTACACAGGTTACACTATGTGAGCATATTTCTTTTTACATATTTATGGCCTTTGAGACCAAGATCTCTCTACATCCGGAACTTGGTTTCATATCCAGCTGGGTAAAGACAATACAACCATCTTTAACATCAAGAGGCTTATTACCCCTGTTGGGGTTTGGTGATCTGGTGAGTGTGGGCCTAGGAGAGAGAGGGGGAGCATGTTTGTTTTACCACGATCACAAATCACGTATCATCATTGAAGAATCAATAATTTAATTCACAGTGTATATGGACATTTTTTTTGTGCACCTAGTCACCTCATAAGGAAATAATTTATGTGTGACTTTTTCATCACTTATCACCATTGAAGAATCAATAATTAATTTTATTCACAGTGTATATGGACTTTTTTTGCATTTAGTCACCTCATAAGGAAATCATTTATGTAAGAGTTTTTTATGTATTTATTTATTTATTTATATATTTTTCTGTGTGTTTATATTTTTTATGCACATGGTCTATTTGACTATTTTATTGATTGTGCACATGGACACCGTTCTTTGCACTTAGTCACTCTATTTGGATTTAATCATCAGTATTATTTATGAATTTATTATTCTATGTACATCAGAATTAATTTATTCAACTGTTTATTTGCACCATAGCATCACTGAAATTTTAGCAAGAGTGGGTTCTATTCACCTATCCCCAGTTTAGATCATCTCAACTTAACTATATATATATATAATTTCTTGCTCCAGGTAGCACCATTCACCTCCTGGTTTTATATTAATTTCAGACATTGCTAAGTCCCCTTACCACCCCCCCCCCCCCCCCACCCGGCCTGGCCCTACTCAACTTCTCCATAGAAAACATATCCCCTTCGCTGCGTATAGTAGTTACGTACATACTGCTGGCGGCAAGGCTGTCAATCACTTGAAACAATGTTTGGTGCCTCAAGCCAAGGGGGTGGGATTTTATGGTCTCAATCAAGCAATATGGTAAATAAAATATTTAGAAATTTATTGAAAACAAAATTTCATAGATAATACATACAATACTTAGTTGCGTCCATGGGTTATAGACCCAGAGGTGATCTTGAAATTAGGTAGAAAGAAGTGACAAAGTGATTGGTGACAAATGATATAGCTCTCTGTCTGTTCTTGCTTGTGTGTACAGCATGGGAACCGTTGAGAGAGAATATCTGAGATTTCCTACGCATTTCGGCATTTACAATACGCTGCCTTTGTCAAGGAAAAGAGTTTGTCCACCATGTCTGGAAAATATATAGTAAATAATTATCAAAGGGTACAATATGCAAAAAATGGGCATTTTCCATTGTTGCATAGAGAGGTAAGTATTCACATACTTGTGACAAATATGTCTGCTCCAGGAACCTTGCGTCTGATCTCCCAAGTATATCACACAGGAGTTGAGAGGGATGTTGCCTCTGTGGTAAATGAGGTGAGATATAATGAATTGTTGTTATGATAAATGTAAAAATATCAAAAAGAGGTGGTTTTCCACAAACTTACACAGACGTGTGGATGCTTTGTTTGACTGATGGGGGAGAAGGATCCCTTCTTATTTCTGGTCTCCCTGAAATATTTGTGAATGAGGAAGGTAAGTTCTTTTATATAGGACACACCTGGTGAGTTTGAAAAAATCTCTTTAATAGAACATTTGTGTATATATGTAACTGTATTACTTACAGTAGTTGTACTATGGATGTACACCAGTAGGGAGTGGTTCCGGTCTGTGTTCCGGTTTTTGCCCTGGTGGTGGATAATTGGCAAGTGAGCCCAAGGTAAAAGGCATTTTTAACACTTGAAAAAAAGCATCATCCAACAATGCATAAATGTAGTATAGGCTGTCAATCACTAGGGTATGAAGGCCTCCTACACCTCTGTTGCTGGTGAACATGATCCAGCTGATCCAGACCCATTGCACTTATAAAACCCTACTGTCTTCTGAAAGGGAAGCTTGACACCCAAAAAGCCTAGAGCCTCTGGCCCCACTGGTATAAACACAACAGGGATGGGTATAGGGTACATAAGCTAACATATACCAATAAATTGTATAAATATAAAAAGGACATTTGCCACAAACAAGCCAGGGTGTGAAAATAATATATTAAAGTCCCCTAATTAGTCATATTGCATCACATTGAAAAACAGGGAGATGAACAGGCTACCCAAGAGTCATAGCCTGCACCTTTCCACTGGATCTCTACCATTTAAACTTGAGGGATGCATTTAGCCTCTGCTCGAGCATTGAGTTAAGCTCTCCCCCTAGGTACTGAAGTGTTACACTAGTGTCCAATGCTTCCCTGAGCCACTGATGCTTTATACCACAGCAATACAGCCCTAGTGCCTGCTGTATCTGCAGCCACGCTTGCACCTCACTGCCCTCCACTACTTCCAACAGTCTCTGCTGCACTTGCAGCCACCCTTGTACCTTGGTTGCCATTCACTATATCCAACAGTCTCCACTGCACCTGCAGCTACCCTTGCACCTCTGCTACATCCACAGTCTCCACTGGAACTGCAGCCACCCTTGCATCACCACTGCACTCTGATTAATCCCATCCACAGTCCCACGCTCCACTGTTAGTATCACAGTCTCTGTTACTTCTCAGCTGCGTACATAGTCTCTGTTGCACCATCTCTGCACACGCATTCTCTACTGCATTTACATTCTAAGCCTCTGTTGCACCATCTCAATCACCACCAACCACATTCTTAGGTCTCACTCCTGCTTATAGGGGATAGCCAGCAGCCTGTGAGGGAGTCACTGGTGGAACATTAGCTACTTCTTAGGTCCCGCTCTCAGAGAAAGCAGCAGCGCAGCAGAGCAGGGTCCTCAACTCGGGTTGTGACACTATAAAAATATATAAATATTCTGATTTCATAAATACGCTGATCTGTTCTCAGTGACATTTGACCGATTCTGCAGTCCTAAATGCATGAAATAAAAACTTTCATACATACAAACAGTAGTTTAGCCTTATTTTTTACTTTGCAGATCCTTGAGGTTCTACGAATGCTTTCTGTAAGAAATAAAACAAACTGCAATGCTGCAGAGGTTAATTACCCCAGTAATTAAAAAGCATCAAGTTATTTGGAAACTGTCGACAGGAATAAACTGGTTTATATCATCTCTACACTTGGATTAATTTGAAGGGAAATTCTGTAGGTCAGTGTAATAATTCTTATTGTTTTTTCCTGTCAGGTACTTTTACCTGCTGCCCCACCATTCAGATAAGGAGATAATTATATTTTAATGATATAAACAGTATAACCAAAAATATAAATGTAAGAGTATGGCAATGTGGCATGTTTTAAGTGCGACACCAACAGCCGTCTTTGGAAGACCAGCTTTGAGGGCTCCTTAATGAAGGAAAAAAATGCTAAGCATTTCTGATTCTTTCATACACTAACAAAGACACCACCTTAACTCCCAGAGTTCCTTGAGAGAACCCTCATCTTTCTGTTGGTTTTATTAATAGGCTGACCAAAATTTTGTTCATGTGGTGCAGCAGGCAAAATATTTTAATTTAGCGCCTTTTCCACCAAAAAAATAGATTTGCAGGCAAGAATTAATACCACAGATGTACTTTACCGATGTTGTCCAATCAAAATAAAATATTACTTCTGCCCTCAACCAGTAATAATTTAAAAAATGGTTAAAATGGTAATAGGCAGCAATCCAAAAACAACCAAAAGGAGAACAGTAATTTTAGTGCACTTGCCCTTAGGTCTGATTCATACCCTTGCATTTTTATGTGCGTTTTGTAGCACTCCATTTATTTGCGTTTCTGTCCATTAAAGTCATGCATTTTTACCTTGTTGTGGGTGTGCACATGACAGTTTGTCTTCTAATGGGTGAAAGCACCTTCTCTGGACACCTGCAATGTCCTCAATGAAGATTGCATTTTTACATAAAATGAACAAAAATTAGCACAAAAAATGCAATAAAAAATGCATGACAGTGGAAACAAAGACATGTGAACAGGTCTTTAACAGGCTCCGATGCCCTCCCCCTGAACAATTTACAGCTCAGAGGTGTATAGCCTCTTCTTGAAAATCTTCATTTTCCAATCCTGCTCCTCCCCCACATATATGCTGCCATTACCATCCCAATGAAGCAAGTAGAGTATGAGTTTTTGTTAGAATGAATGGAGCTTGCAGTGCACATGGATGTGAGGACAGTAACCAGACATTTTCAAGAAAAGGCTAGGTGGTGTTTTGCAGACTATGAATTGCAGATTACGGAGCAGTGGGAGCTGATGCAATAAACGTGCATCTACATTTTGCTACTGAAAGGGTACAGAAATGACTTGTTGTGGACCAGTACAGATCCTCTCAGATCCTCTTTGCCAAACTGTATTCCAAAATGAGAGTCACCTCATCCTCTATTGTACTTTTTAGGCTCTGTGCATAGGCAAGTGTGAAGTGTAGCCAAGTCCTGGGCTACAGCAAAATGGAGAAGGAGACTTTGCTTTTTTTTTCTTCTCTCCTGTACTGAGATACTGATATTATGTTGCACCATTCTCCTCTGGCCAGCAGGGGAAGAGCCAAAGCAAAGCAAGCCCAAAGACTTCTCTGCAGAGTACTGAGAATCATAGGAGTGGTAGTTTGAGACAGCAGCCATATAATGGGGTAAATATACTCCTTACACTACAGATCCCAACAGGCACTGTGCAGTAGAAGGTATGGAGAGATGAATTTTATAAAACTGCTCGGGAGGTTTCTCTCCCTTGGCACCAAGAAAATTAGAGAAAGAGTACTTCTGTCTGGATATTCACTGGCCAGCAGGAGACTGTACCAGAGGAGATCGCAGCCTGAGACTGGGAGTGAGGACAAGCACAGCACTCCCTATGCTTCCCACTGCTGTTCATGGGAGGCTTTCAGGGACAGACTGAAGGGTCCCCCCCTTCTACAGCAAGAGTTCACTGCAGCATACCAGGGACTGGTGCTGCTAGCAGGGACTGAGCCACTTAGAGCAAGGCATCAAGTGTACCCAATCCATATCGCACACTTACTGGACTCTTAATAGACATATTCCAAACCTAGACTGCATCTATACTCACCCCATACCGCATTATACTGAACCTTTACCACATCTGAACCATATCGATCTTGCAACTGTGCTGAGACTATACCATACCTATACTGCATGCAGGTTAACAAGGAGTGAAACTAAGTGCACCAACACTCTTAAAGGGCCTCAATGATAGCTGACAGAAGAATATCTCAAATGACTGCACCTCCCAAAATAATTATTCTGGAAGCCCCATTTGTCCCCCTATCCCCTCTGCTACTATCTCCATTTTCATTTGGAGAGTGTATACCCAGTTGGTCTAGGACTAACATCGCCACCATAAATGCACTCTGGCAGTATAGTGCCTGCACTTAGTAGATTAAACTTTGCAACTGCAAACTGCTGCATTTGAGGTGGCCTTGCTACTGTTTAGGCTGATATGGACACCAAATGTCATCTTATGCCTAGTTCCTACTGTTGATCATTTTGTATGTTAAATTGTGTTATTACATTTGTTAATCCATTTTATGCTTGCTTAGTTACCAACCATATTGGGTGACAATATATTAAGTTTGTCCTTACTACCTCATTTGGTGCTTGTTTCCTACTATTGGGAACTAAGTATTATTTTCAGTGAATTCCTGTGATATTGTATGTTTGTGCACTCAATCTGGTGTGTCAGAGGTGTTGAGGTTCTTAAGAAGGTTGAGGCAAGAAACAGAGGACCCATTTTATCCAGTGGCTTTTATGGGGATAGCGTTACAGAAATGAGGGCTAGAAAAAAGTTGCAGATGACCAGAATCCCCCATTAACTAGGACCACATTATTTAACATAAAAACACAATTAAATTATTATTTTTTTCACACAGTAAATCTTGTTTGTAAAAAATAATGAATGTGTATCTCCAGCCAAAACTTTTTTTTCTTGTTTTGGATAGTGTACAGAATGGTTTTGGATAGTGTACAGAATGGTTTGAATCCCTTTGTAAGGTTTTGTTGTCACATGGGTTTTATTTAGGCAGATCCAACCAATCAGTGTCTCTCCTTGGACACCGATCACACTTATTATTAGTGCCCATGTGCCCTGATGCTGTGGATCCTTTGCTACTATAGAAGTGCATAGTATGGCACAACTTAAAGCCCAGTTTATGTCTCACTGCTTTTTTTTAGTGCTGTACTGCTGCATGGTATAATTTTGGACTAATTTGTTACTTTAATATGTTTTTAAATACCCTTTGTCTTAGTGAAAATACATCTTCTGGCCTCTTGTTCCAGTATTGTTGGCTGGTATAGATAAGTAGCCTCCTCATGCACACTTGTACTCTAAAGAAAGTGAGGAGCTGTATCTGACCAGGTCATTTTCAGAGATTTAAAATATAGTACTCATTAGACTGTACAGCCATATTTATACACTATGGGGAGATTTACTAAAACCCCCAAATCTGGTGCATCTGTGCATGGTAGCCAATCAGCTTTTTACTTAAGTTTGTTTAATTTAAGCTTTAAAAATAAAACCTTGAAGCTGATTGGTTTCCAGATTTTGCATGCTCCAGTTTTAGTAAATCTCCCCCACTGTGCAACTGCTGTAAAAAAAAAAAAAAAAGAAAAAAAGGAGAGGTAACCAATACAGATGGAGATTTTCAATATAAAGTCTGTATATCTGAATATTTATTTCTGGCTTCAATTTGGCTTTACCAGCTAGGTTTTAGATGATGGTGGCAGTGGTGGGGGGTTCCTGTATGGGCAAAGCACAGATTTACAATCAGGTCAGTAGGACTACTAACATTTCATATGTCCTCTGTGTATGCATTCTGCGTCCTTCATGAGCAATAAACATGAAAGTATTATCATACATGTATCGAATGAAAACACCCTAAAAAAAATTGCCTCTAAAGCTATATAGTAATTATTCTAAAGCTGCTTGACATCTTACCTGTCAAGATAGGTGTAACGTCATTTCACAACTGCTTTTGAACACATGCAATTTTCTGTCAATCACATTTTTTTTTCAGCATTGAGGCACTGGATTCAATATTTCAGCAAATTAAACCTGTCATAAGGTTTTGCAGGAATGGCACAACATCTGTTTAATGTCATCCTCAACAAGATTTGTCTAGGTGATAGAGGGTATCAGAATCTGGTAAAGTATCATGGTCTACTTTGTCATAGTGACATTTATATTTCAGGATCCTGTAGTTAAAACTGATTCTGCCATCCTACATAGAATAAAATAGAATGTAATTAAATTATTCTATTGCCCAAACTCCTCCAGTTCAGGAACACGAGTGGTGGTACAGGAGATAGGAACAGTCGAGCTGGTTGTGTTGGTGCCCTATTGGCACTTAATAAATGTAAGGGCATTTTAATTATTTGTAGTTTCAATTTTTAATCAAAAATATACTACACCAATATATATCCCTGGATTTATTGTTTACTCCTAGAAGTGGATGAGAATTCAAAACAGTGTCACCTTTAAACTGGCTGGCATTGGAACCTTTAAGGAGAAAATATGAAATCACGTATACAGGATCGAACACACAAAGCTTGTAGGCTGCTTTGTCAGCTGCAACCATCTGTGTAAATTTCACCTGGCCACGTGGAAAAGCACTTTTTATAAACATAAGGAAGAAATAGATACTTCACATTTGATTTCACAAGATCATGGTGATTGGGAACTTTCCTTCAAATGATGATTTTGGACTTTACACCATTTTTTAGGATGTTTTGAGATATAAAATCACAGGGCATTGTATAATTTGCACTTACAGTAAGAGCTAGCGTCTATTTTTGATTTTTGCTATGTTGGAAGTGTTTTTGACTTAAAAGGGGCAGCTGGGCTCATTTTTTGTTGTTTTTTTCTTGGGGTTTTTTTTTTTTTTTTTTTTTTTTTTTTTGCTGTTTTTCAATATTTAATGAATATACATTGTAAGGGATTAGCTCGGTGGCGGGTGTGGATGACCCCTTGGGTCACCAATAGCCTTAGTTTTCTCCACTAGGTGGCGTTTGCTTTTTTCTCCCAGATTTATATCACTTGCTTTAGTTTTCTCCGCTTTAGTTTTCTCCACTAGGTTTTCAGCCTGAACTGAGAAATCATCACATTTCTTACACAGCTCCTTTATTTGCTGAAGTTCTAATGATACATTTTCCAATGCTTGAAGTTTTTGAAGGAACGCTTTATTCCAAAGGGGTGATTCAAGCCACATGTCATCACATTTCTGAGGCTCACTCAGGACAGACCCCAAAACACTGATATTTTTAAAAACTGCATCAGGCACACTATCCCCTCTTTGGGACAGATCCTCTGTTGCCTGTAATTCCTTTTCCAGTTCCTGCAACGGAATCTTCATCTCTTCTACTTGCTGTTCTAAGGCTCGCTTAGACTTTTCTAGCTCCTGAACGATTTTCACAACATCATCCTTGGAGCTGACCAAATCTTCCATTTCTGTACACAGCTGTTGGTTAACTCTTTCTAGTTCAGCCTTAGACTCTAGAGCTTCCTCCAAGGAGCGAGCCGAGAACAGGGCTTTGCTCTCGTTATCACGCGCCTCCGCTTGTGCACGGTCGCGTTCTTCTGCATATTTTGCAGACACAGTCTTCTCCTCACCAAGCATCTGATCAAACTTCTTTTTCACATTTTCAACATTTTCTAATGAAGCAACGCTTTCTTCCATGCGTTTTTCCATATCTCCTGTCTGTGCTTGCAATGTTGCAACTTGCTCTGATAGGTTTTTCTTTGCTTCCTCCTCCTCTTTTAATTGTTCCAGGAAGCCATTTTTCTCATCTTCCATTTGTTTGAGCTTTGTGCTAAAACTCAGCCTTTGACCCCTCTCTTCTTGTAAGAGTTCCTGCGTGTCTTGCAGCTGCGATTCCAAGATAGAAAAATCCTTGGCAATTTTTCTAGATTTGCTGTCTGCTTGAGAAAGCTGATTGGTAACATTGTCCAGCTCAACCTGCAGTCGGTTTGCCTTCTCTGACAGCTTAGCACACACTCGGTCAACTTCTGACACCTTGACTTGCGATTCCTGCAGCTGTGCCTCTACTTTTTTTCTCTTGTGTTCAGAATCTCCTTTTCCCTGCATAAGAGCTTTCACCTCACTGGCTAGCATCTGGGAATAACAATGTAATTCTGCCACACAGGCTTCTTTCTCCTTTAACTGCTGCTGGACACGTTGGGCTTCCCCTTTCCAACTTTCACAGTCCGCACGCAATTCATCTACCACATTGCTCAAAGTAGTGAGCTCATACACAGTACTCAGTAATTTAGCCTCTCTTTCACTTTTCTCGTTGTTGCTGAGAGACAATGTAGTTTTCAGAGCGACATTCTGTTCCTGCGCCCCCTGCAGGTCTATTTTTGTAGCTTCCAAACACTGAAGACTTTTTTCCATCTGATTACGCAACTCCAACCTTTCACACATACTTTGCTTCTGCAAAGTCTGAATTTCAATTTCCTTTTCCATGAGGATGGTATCTTTCTCCATTATAGGCTTTCTAGGGTTTTCCAACTCGGAAAAAAGAAGAGCAGTGGTTTCTTCCCACTGTAACTGTACCCCCAGGGGTTGTTCCTTTTCTTCCATTTTCCGTTGTACGGCAGCCAGCTCAGCCCTGCACACATGCTCGGTTTCCTCCATACCGATGGCCTCCATTTGCTGCTGTTTCCAGCCTGCCATGCTCTCTTGATGAGCCTTTTGTTGAGCTGCAAAGCTCCGCTGAAAATCCGCATTTGCCTGCTGTTGAGCTGCATTTGCCTGCTGTTGAGCTGCATTTGATATAATCAGTTGTGTCAACATCTCCTCCATTTTGGGCTTACTTTCCATCTGAGAACACTGTGTCTCCATAACCGTTTCATTTACACCAGCATTGCTAGGGACAACAACTTTTCTCTTTAGCCGATTCCGTTCAGGCATGGATGGGGCTGGTTCAAACGGTAGCATCCCCTCCATCCATAGAATCCGGTCTCTCATTTCAGCGATCTTTGCATCTTTCAGGCGTTTTGATCGCCCCATCTTTAGTCACTCCACAAAAAATTGTTTCAAAGTCCAGCAAAACTTTTAAGACCACTGTCTCTTTAAAAATTAGTCGTTTTTTCTCTCTCTTACAGGATCTCTTTTCCTGTACACACAGTTTGTGCAGTCCCTTGCACCAGACACAACAAAGTTCATCAAAAAATTTTGAGACCGCTGTCTCTTTAAAACACGTTTTTTTTTTTTTCTTTCAGGATCTTCTCTCCTGCACACATAGATTGTGCAATCTCGTGCACCAGACAAAGTTCATCAAACATATGCACTTCTTTGCAGGGATCTCTGCTTCTGCCCACTGCATACCTCCACCATATGTGAGGGATTAGCTCGGTGGCGGGTGTGGATGACCCCTTGGGGGGTGCGTTTTCACAAGGAGATAGCCGATAAGTGCTTGCAAACAACAGTTTGGTTTATTAATGCATTTTCTTCACCAGACTGCAAGCATCAAAAACAGCAAAATAAAATAAAAGACAAAATAAATCCTTGCCTCTTTGGGCGGCTACCTTCTCACTCTGGAACCTACCTAAGAGTCTGTCCCCAACCTACTGTTGGGCAGACTTTCTTATCCTACAGCGGATACTCAACAGTCCATGTTTTATCTCTTCAAACAGCACATGTTCATTTAACAGGTCCCTTTACTCTTCGCAATGAGAATGTCTCTTTGCCTGTCCCTTCACATGGCAAACAATCCTTTATTTCTTCCACATAGAAATAGTTTGTTTTCTCAGCTTTGAGAAGTCTTCACAACTGGTTACCCTCCTTAGCGCCCTTCACTTCAGGGGGTCTTCTCCCATGCTCACACAGCTTGTCGGGAGGCACACGTCTGACTGTCCTCCTTCTCCCAGCCCACACGGCTTCAGGAGACAGCTTCCGGAGGCAGCAATCAATAGGACTTCCTTTGGACAAATTATAGAGGCCTTCATTTCCTCATTCTGAACAGCTGAAGTCTGTTCAACTTCCTGCTGGCTAGCTCTGTAGCCAACACCCTATAGTAATTGGTGAACTTTCTAAATCAGGTGGAAATGTATCTCCTGCCTGTGACAACATTACCAGATTTACCTGACTTCCTGTCACAACATATTGCCCAATCATTTTTTGTTTAATCAATAGCACCTTCAGATTGGGTTTTTGTGTGTGTGTGTGTTAAAAACATATTTCATTCTCTCTGTCGACTGTTACTGATAATCTGTTTTGTGGGAGCATATCTTCAGGCAGTACCCGGGTTGTGAACAAGATAGGGTATGTAGGTTTGTTCTTAAGTTGAATTCGTATGTAAGTCAGAACAGGTACATTTTTTAAGTGTAGCTCCAGCCCAAAAAATATTTTTTTATTTTTTTTTTAATTGCATATGGAAGGGTTACTATCTCTGTAACATTTGTTTTGCTGTCTATGTCCCTGTTTAGAAGATTTCACCTCACTCTTTGTTCCTATGACAATTGGATTTTGAACATTTTCGGTTGTTGTTGAAACAAGGATTGGTGATAAAGCTTCAATGGAGACACCTTTTTCCTATTATAACTCTTACAGGAGAGGATTTCCCTTCCTAGGGGTAGAATTCCTTTCACTTCCTGTTGTCTCCCTTCGTTTGTAAGTAGGAGTCGTTTGTAATCCAGGGACCACCTGTATTTGGTCCAGTAATTATTAAAATTATTTTAATATTTCTGAGATTGCATTTATGGTAAAGTAGCAGGTGATTCCAGTGACAATTATGGAAAACGCTGGAATATTATACAAAATCAGAGCTGCATTTACTTTTTTTTATTACTCTCTTCTGGCCACCTGGACATTTGTGTATAAATTCAGCAAAAGAACTGTATGGGAAAGGGTTGTTCAGAGGGTGTTAAGAGGAATCAGAGTGTTGTTTATGCCACGAACACACGTGCGTAAAATTTCCTGTGTAATGGTCAGTAACTTGCATAAAAATGTCCTGTTTTTTTTTCAATATCTGCATTTGGCATGCAGTATATGCATGTCATCAGATATAGATCTGAATGCAGTACATATTTACGCACCTGTATGAATGTCTCCATTGAAAATAATGCAGCTGTGTTCACATCCATAAAAAAAAAAAAAAATGTGTTTTTTTTTTTCATGGCCCTGAGAATAAGGCCTTATAGTTCATAAAACATTCAACTATTTCTTCTTCCTTTTGTTTAGTGGTCTGTGCAGATGTATTTATATATATAAAACTCACTGGGTGGAAATAATGAAAACTAGAGCGGCCTGCAAGCAGTGATTCTTATACTGACTCTGCCTCCTGAAACTTTATCTCTCAGGACCTCAGTAGTTCAGTAGGCAGGCTCTGTGAAATGTGTGACACAGCAATACCTATTAATAGGGCATAATGACTACGTGGAGATCTTCAAAAAAGTGTACAAACTTCAAGATCGTTCAGAGGAGAGAGCTATAAATAATCAAAATTCAACGTGCAAATGCATGTATGAGGTTATATTTGACCATATATAAGCCTTCGGCTTTAAAAACGAAAGATAGGAGCTAAATGGTTTCCATGCAGAGTTGTCCAGATTTTTGCTGCTTCAATTTTGATAAATCCCCCCACTGTATTCCTCCTTTAAAGACTCATGTAAGCTGTCCATGGATGGATAGAAATTCAAACAAAAAGTCTTAGGAAAATTTGTATGAAAATTCTCAGAACAGTTGTTTGTCGTTCAAAAGATTTTGTTTGCTTTTAACATGTGATTTTAAAACAAAAGGACTTTACTACATACACTGTTAGAAATTCATTTGTTCAAGAAAAATTTTCCAACTTGCTCTTTTTAATTTTCTCATCACTACAGTTACAAACGAACATGGATTTGCTCTATTATTGATTAGAAAAATGAACAAACTTTCTTACAACCTTCTTTTCCCAAGAAATTTCATACGAAATGTCTATGGCTAGCTTAACAGGAAGAAAGTTGGAGCAGGAAGAAAAACATGTGGTTTTGCTGCATTGTTCCTTCCCCCCAACCGCTGCCTCTTAGGTTGCAAAGGCAGCTGCCAGATACGTGCCCCTCGCACTATGACAGTGCCAACAAAGGTCTGTAGAATGAGGAAAGATTTGATTCAGGGTAATCGGGTCATGGTACCATCTGGAAATTATTTTGATGTGTTTTTCCTGGGCATAGCAGGAGACAGAGGATTTGTGTGTAAACATGAAAGCAGTATGCCATTGCTCAGGGATATCTCCATCTCCAGTTCCCTGCCCACACCTTAGGTTAAATAGGCAGCTCAAAATGTGTGTGGGACAGAATCCCTTTATATATAAGCGATAACGTATGGTGGGGAACCATCTATAGAGTACACATTCCCTCATCAGGGGCCTATGTGTTTGCCCCAAAGCATGTAGCATGTTACAATATTTTGTCAGACTTAGGGTGGTTAGCCAGTCTATAGGAGCTATAGTATCAGACGTTCTAGTCTTGAAGAGGCCAGATGTAGGATATAGAAACGTGCGGACTGTGGGCCATGATGACCTTTTGTAAGTGCAAAAGTGAAGGTGTGACTACCATCCAGTAATGCTGGGTTATCAAATAGAGCAGTTCAGTGGGCTCTGTTCCATGGATAGAGAATAGGACCCCCAATGGCGATACCAAACACTTAATACCACATGGGTTAACGGAGAGAGCGAAGACAGAGAACGATAGGTGGAACGCCCATAAGAGAGCATGTAGGTTGACTGGGGACATATCTATCTCGGTATAGGATTTTGCAAGCGAATAGGGAAATCACTTGAGTAGATGGGAAAAAAAGAACCAAGGCATGGTCAAAGTCAGGGAGTCCAGTGCCTCCCACAAGGCAGCAGCCAGACACGTGCACATGCTGTGAAGCAAAACATGGTGGCTGTATAACCCCCTTCTGCATTCAGCAGGCACAACTACCTTCTGAATGCAACCCATTCATGTGAATAGGGCTGCACTGCAACCACCCCCCAACCACAGCATTTAGGCAATTAAAATGAATGGTGAGAAAGGGACATATTGCCTTTCAAGTGTCTCTGGAATGTGATCCAAGTGTGGGGGCAGGATTGGGGGTAGGGTTGGGGGCAATTAATTGACTAGGGAGGGCAAGATCCTGCACCTTTTCTCTGAGAACAAAAGCCCTGGTTTCACTTACATAAACACATATCATAAAGCGCAGGACTTGTACAAAAAGAGTGTTATTATCCAGGTGCACCTAGGGCAGCACAATGTCCATATACAGCCCCGCACAGCAGTTTACATTTACCACCTGTTTGGACACATTGGCGAGGCCATTGAATTCAGTTTAAAACAATATGTTCAGTGTAATTGGCATTTATGTCCACTTTGTTTTAGGTCCTACTGCAAGTTGGTGCTTGTCCTCCCTGGAATTTGAGTAGCCCTTGCCAGTGAAAAGATGTATTGCGTAAAAACATGACATGTGATCGAAGGAAGCCTGGCAGCTATGCCTACAAGAATAGTGTTTCACAGAGAGATCATTTTAAGACTGATATTGATTAGTGTAAGATAGATGCATCTTAGAATGTTATTCTTCGGTGGATCATTAATCTTCATATAGCCCCACTATGCTTTCCCAAGTGTTTAGCTCTTGATGCCGGTGATAAATAAACACTGCTATTCTGTCAAACACAGCTGTTTCTGTTGTAAAAATCCACCATAGAATAGCTTTAAAAGTTTGGAGACACCTAGAAGTCAGCAATGCTCTTGGGAAATTTGTAAGTCTTTACATTTTAGTGGCCTAGAGCATGTTTCTTCAATTCAGACAGATTAGGAAAAATGTAAGCAAAAAGAACAAATCCAAATTCGAAATGCAGAATGTATCCTATTGTTTGAGACTGCAATAACAGCATTCCCTAGATATCGTTTGCCACGTCATTATATCGAGCAGGTAAAAAGAAGCATTGTGCCACTGTTTGTATTAAAATAAATGCAAGTCATGTTGCGATTCTACAGAATGTATTACAAATACTTAGCATAGTTCTTTTAGATGAGATGTCATGGGCAGAAGTTTGGTCTTTGTGAGGAGTGTAGCTTATAACTGGAAATAGTAGCGGCCATCTAATTAAAACCCACAATAAAGCGCAGTACTTGAAAGTTTCTGTCTCTCAAGGACGTGAGATGACTGAACTCACGCTTCTAAATGAAACAGTCCTTTCTCTACACAGACATTGGTCAGTAGACAAAATAACATAAGCCTGCATAGCCCTAGAGCATAATTATGTGAGGTACAGATGAAGGATAAGCACTTGCCAGGATTAAATGCATTAAATAGTTGACTTTTACTTATACCATATAAAATACAAGTACAAGAACCTTTACAACTGCAGAATGGAACACAGTCTTCCAAGTATGCTGAAGGGAAAACTTCACGATTGTAAAAAAAAAAAAACAAAAATGCAAATTAAAAAAAAAAAAAAGATATATTATATATAATTGCTACACCAGCCATATTCTAAGTCCCAGTTCACACTACCGCGACTTGTCAGGCGACTTGTCAGCCTGACATGTCGCGGTCCATTCTGTGCTACGGGAACGGTTCTAATAGGAGCGACTCAAGTTGCTCCGACTTAGAAAATAGTTCCTGTACTACTTTGGGGCGACATTGGAGCGACTTGCATTAACTTCAATTATGTGAAGTCCGTGCAAGTCGCGCCGAAGTCACGGTGCACGCGACTTTACAGGTCGCCCCCGAAGTCGTGTGAACCAGCACTAATTTTAGTGTTATTAAAAATTTAATTACCCGGATAAATTACCCGGATATGCAGCAGCGCTGTAATTTTCTGTAAAATTCAGTTCCATATAGCAACCTGGAGGCATTATGTACACAATTGGTGTACTGAACTTCTCCAGAAATGTCCCTTCCTGCTTGTGTGATTGGCTCACTGATTTTCTCAGCAGTCTACACTAAAATACAAGTAAAATATTTAGGCATCCTCTGTAATAGGAATAACATTTTTGTTAAGATACTAAGGGGTAATTACTTGCAAGTTCTCTAATGAGGACATAATAGAGAATACTGATTTAAAAAAAAAAAAAAAAAAAAAACAGAAACAGGTTGCAAAGTGTGTAAAAACCTTGCAATGTGCATATATTATCCAGAGGGGATTGTTTTTTTTTTTTTTTTAACAAAAGTGGAGTTACTCTTTAAAAGGGGCCTACCAGGTTGTGAGGCCCTAGCATAAAACAAACCTGTCGAGAAATATGCAAGCTGAGATTTCTACCTTGCAAACTTCAGGGCTATCATCCTAATCTTTACCTCAGTGCTTGGCAAGTCACTGAAACTGACCTAGTATGTATCTTTAAAAAACAAATCAATGACAGTTTCTGTTTTTTTATGACTTTTTCTTCTTGAGATCAAATATCTTCCTTTTTGAAGAACAGGTATTCTTAAGTGCAACCCATTGTGTTTTGTCCCTGTGTCATAGCTACCAGGGATATATATATATATTATGTGAGGGATTAGCTCGGTGGTAGGCGTGGATGACCCCTTTGGGGGTGCGTTTTCACAGAGAGATAGCCGAGCAGTGGTTGCAAACAACACTTTGTTTTATTCATGCAATTTACTTCGCACAATTGCAAGCCTCAAAACAGCCAAAATAAAATTAAACAAAATAAATCCTTGCCACTGTGGGCGGCTACCTTCTCACACACTGGAACTTATCTAATGAAGTCTGTCCCCAACCTACTGTTGGGCAGACTTGGCTGGTCATACAGCAGACTCTCAATAGTCCATGTTTTATCTCTTCACACAGCAAACAGTTCATTTAACATGTCCCTTTTCCTCTTCATATGGAACATGTCCCTTTGTCTCTTCACACTCTTCACATTGAACACAGTTCATTTATTTGTCTCTCCACATAGCAAGCAGTGCATGTATTTCTTTCCACATAGAAATAGTTTCTCTTCTCACCTTGAGACGATCCAAGACCTCACTTCGAGTAGTCTTCACATTTGTTTACCCTCCTTAGCGCACATCACTTCAGGGGGTCTTCTCCCATGCTCACCAGCTTGTCGGGAGGCACACATCTGTCTGTCCTCCTCTCCCAGCCCACACGGCGACAGGAGGCAGCAGTCCTTCTCGCATGCCCACACTGCGTCGGGAGGCACACGTCTGTCTGTCCTCCTCTCCCAGCCCACACGGCGACTGGAGGCAGCAGTCCTTCTCCCATGCTTCCTCAGCGTTGGGAGGCACACATCTGTCTGTCCTCCTCTCCCAGCCCACACGGCGACAGGAGGCAGCAATCCATAGACTTCCTTTGGACAAATTATAGAGGCCTTAACTTCCTCATTCCGAACAGCTGAAGGCCTTTCAACTTCCTTAGACAGTTCTGGCTACCTCAGCAGCCGACACCCTATAGTAATTGGTGATTTGTCTAACCCAGGTGGAAGTGTAGCTCCTGTCTGTGACTACATTCACAGATTTACCTGACTTCCTGTCACATACCCCCCCCTCTTGTTTCAACCCTAGGGTTGGGACACAGTTTTCCAGGCACGCATGTTTCCAGGCACTTCTCTTGACTCTCACTGATAAGCCTCCTAGTATCCTCAAGCTTCCGGATGAAACTGTTTCTGTCATCTTCATTAACAGATTTCTCATAAATGCCACACAGTTTGTCTCTCATTTCATATACACATTCTTCAACTGCATTTTTGGCATCATTTTGCTCCTTCTCGTTTCTGTCATCTTCATTGACAGATTTCTCATAAATGTCAGACAGCTTGTCCCTCATAACCGTCTGTCCAATCCACCATGGAGGACCGTGATCCATAGGCAACTCAATTTTGCTAGTCTTCAAGTCTTCAACATTCTTAAGACGCCTCTCTCTGCAATCAACAAATGATTTCCACAACACTTTGAGAACCTCTGCTTCACTTAGCTTTGTTCCAAGAAATGTCTGTACTTTATCAACTTTCCTTCCATCATCATATGGGTCAAAGGCAACAACACAGTTGAACCCAGCGATCTGGGTGGTATCCATTATAGACCTCCTCTCTGCATCAGTGAAGAAGCATGGAACTGCAACACATTCTTTTACAGGTTTCTTCAATGCACTTTCTGCTGAACTATTTGACCGCTCAAGGTTAGTGATGTCGCGAACCTAAAATTCGCCGTTCGCGAACGGCGAACGCGAACATCGCCAAATGTTCGCGAACCGGCGAACCGGGCGAACCGCCATAGACTTCAATAGGCAGGCGAATTTTAAAACACACAGGGACTCTTTCTGGCCACAATAGTGATGGAAAAGTTGTTTCAAGGGGACTAACACCTGGACTGTGGCATGCCGGAGAGGGATCACGCAAAAAAAAGTTCTTAAAAATTATAATTTTTTGATAGAGAGCCAATTATTGGAAAAATTAAAAAAAAATAAAAATAAAAAATTTCTTTGGATTTAGCATCTGGGGGGTCTAAAAAGTGTACCTGTGAAGTTTCAGCTCTGTAGCATGTCCAGAACCCCTAAAAAAACAGCATTTGTCTTATATTTTCAGGAATATGGCTTCTCTGCGGCTGGCTTTTTCTCTTGCAGGCATTTATCGGGCATTTTTTTAGGCAGGCATGTCATTTTTTGTATTTAGTGTCTGGGGGGTCTAAAAAGTGTACCTGTCAAGTTTCAGCTCTGTAGCATGTCCAGAACCCCTAAAAAGCAGCATTTTTCTTATATTTTCAGGAATATGGCTTCTCTGCGGCTGGCTTTTTCTCTTGCAGGCATTTAGCGGGCATTTTTTTAGGCAGGCATGTAATTTTTTGTATTTAGTGTCTGGGGGGTCTAAAAAGTGTACCTGTCAAGTTTCAGCTCTGTAGCATGTCCAGAACCCCTAAAAAACAGAATTTTTATTATATTTTCAGTAATACGGCTTCTCTGCGGCTGGCTTTTTCTCTTGCAGGCATTTATCGGGCATTTTTTTAGGCAGGCATGTCATTTTTTGTATTTAGTGTCTGGGGGGTCTAAAAAGTGTACCTGTCAAGTTTCAGCTCTGTAGCATGTCCAGAACCCCTAAAAAACAGCATTTTTCTTATATTTTCAGGAATATGGCTTCTCTGCGGCTGGCTTTTTCTCTTGCAGGCATTTAGCGGGCATTTTTTTAGGCAGGCATGTAATTTTTTGTATTTAGTGTCTGGGGGGTCTAAAAAGTGTACCCGTCAAGTTTCAGCTCTGTAGCATGTCCAGAACCCCTAAAAAACAGCATTTTTCTTATATTTTCAGGAATACGGCTTCTCTGCGGCTGGCTTTTTTTCTTGCAGGCATTTAGCGGGCATTTTTTTAGGCAGGCATGTCATTTTTTGTATTTAGTGTCTGGGGGGTCTAAAAAGTGTACCTGTCAAGTTTCAGCTCTGTAGCATGTCCAGAACCCCTAAAAAACAGCATTTTTCTTATATTTTCAGGAATACGGCTTCTCTGCGGCTGGCTTTTTCTCTTGCAGGCATTTAGCGGGCATTTTTTTAGGCAGGCATGTCATTTTTTGTATTTAGTGTCTGGGGGGTCTAAAAAGTGTACCTGTCAAGTTTCAGCTCTGTAGCATGTCCAGAACCCCTAAAAAACAGCATTTTTCTTATATTTTCAGGAATACGGCTTCTCTGCGGCTGGCTTTTTCTCTTGCAGGCATATATATCAGTGGTGGGTGGGCAGTGGCACAGTACACTCTCTGTGGACCTGACAGCAGTCATTGGCACCCAGGCAACTGCAATTTAAAAAATATATATATATTTTTTTACTTTGCAAGCTGCTGTGCCACTTTATATATCAGTGGTGGGTGGGCAGTGGCACAGTACACTCTCTGTGGACCTGACAGCAGTCACTGGCACCCAGGCAACTGCAATTTAAAAAATATATATATATTTTTTTACTTTGCAAGCTGCTGTGCCACTTTATATATCAGTGGTGGGTGGGCAGTGGCACAGTACACTCTCTGTGGACCTGACAGCAGTCACTGGCACCCAGGCAACTGCAATTTAAAAAAATATATATATTTTTTTACTTTGCAAGCTGCTGTGCCACCTTATATATCAGTGGTGGGTGGGCAGTGGCACAGTACACTCTCTGTGGACCTGACAGCAGTCACTGGCACCCAGGCAACTGCAATTTTAAAAAATATATATTTTATTTTACTTTGCAAGCTGCTGTGCCACCTTATATATCAGTGGTGGGTGGGCAGTGGCACAGTACACTCTCTGTGGACCTGACAGCAGTCACTGGCACCCAGGCAACTGCAATTTTAAAAAAATATATTTTATTTTACTTTGCAAGCTGCTGTGCCACCTTATATATCAGTGGTGGGTGGGCAGTGGCACAGTACACTCTCTGTGGACCTGACAGCAGTCACTGGCACCCAGGCAACTGCAATTAAAAAAAATATATATTTTTTTTTACTTTGCAAGCTGCTGTGCCACCTTATATATCAGTGGTGGGTGGGCACACAGTGGCACTGCAGTGGGCACAGTACACTCTGTGGACCTGACAGTAACTGGCAGCCCAGGCAACTGCAATAATAAAAAATATTTTTTTTTTTCAATTTATTGCAACAAGATGCTGTGCCACCGTATATATATCAGTGGTGGGCAGTGCACTGCAGTGGGTACAGTGCACTCTGTGGACCTGACACAGCACTCACTGCAATTATGACAGAGGAAAAAAAAAATATTTTTTAAAATGCAAGGTACTGTGCCTGTGCCACCCGAAATGAGTGTGGTGTGCACACAGTACAGTCTGTGGTAGGTCTGTGGCCTCTCACACACAGCGGGCAGGCAACTGCAGTGTACAATAGATATATATAGATATATATATAAAGAAAAAACTCTATTACCTTACCAGCCCTTAAAAGGGCTTTTGGGGACACTATATATATATATATATGTATATATATAAATAAAAAAAATCCTCAATTACCAGCCCTTAAAAGGGCTTTTGGGGACACTAGATAGATATAGATATATATATATATATATAAGAAGAAACAACTCAATTACCAGCCCTTAAAAGGGCTTTTGGGGACGCTAGGTATATATATATATATATATATATATATATATATATATATATAAAAAAAACCACAAATACCAGCCCTTAGAAGGGCTTTTTGGGGTGCTGATATTACAGCAGTAGTGGACCAAGAACACTGCAAGACCAGGAACACTGACTAACTGTCCCTAGCTTAACAGCAGCAGCAGCAGCAGCAGCAGCAGCTCTCTCCCTACTCTCACTACACACACTGCTTCAGAATGATCTAAGATGGATGCTGCCCTTGCTTATTTATAGGAGGTGGGAGGGTGTGGGAGGGAGGTATGCTGATTGGCTGGAAATGTGTCTGCTGACTGTAAAGTTCAGGGTCAAAGTTTGCCTCAATGATGTCTTATGGGGGGCGGACCGAACATCGCATATGTTCACCGGCAGCGGCGAACGCGAACATGCTAAGTTCGCCGGGAACTGTTCGCCGGCGAACAGTTCTATACATCTCTACTCAAGGTCACCTAGTTCCTTTTCTCTATCTGAACTCCACATGGAATGTATCTCAAGATCACGATCAAACTTCTGCCACCTGTCTTTCAGTTCCATTTTGGAAATCTTCCCTGAAAGGCACTTAATCATTTGCTTCACGTTTTCACCAACAGCCTTAGTTTTCTCCACTAGGTGGTGTTTGCTTTTTTCTCCCAGATTTATATCACTTGCTTTAGTTTTCTCCGCTTTAGTTTTCTCCACTAGGTTTTCAGCCTGAACTGAGAAATCATCACCTTTCTTACACAGCTCCTTTGTTTGCTGAAGCTCTAATGATACATTTTCCAATGCTTGAAGTTTTTGAAGGAACGGTTTATTCCAAAGGGGTGATTCAAGCAACATGTCATCACATTTCTGAGGCTCACTCAGGACAAACCCCAAAACACTGATCCTTTTAAAAACTGCATCAGGCACACTATCCCCTCTTTGGGACAGATCCTCTGTTGCCTGTAATTCCTCTTCCAGTTCCTGCAACGGAATCTTCATCTCTTCTACTTGCTGTTCTAAGGCTCGCTTAGACTTTTGTATCTCCTGAACGCTTTTCTCCACATCATCCTTGGAGCTGACCAAATTTTCCATTTCTGTACACAGCTGTTGGTTAACTCTTTCTAGTTCAACCTTACACTCTAGAGCTTCCTCCAAGGAGCGAGCCAAGAACAGGGCTTTGCTCTCGTTATCACACGCCTCCGTTTTTGCACGGTCACGTTCTTCTGCATATTTTGCAGACACAGTCTTCTCCTCACCAAGCATCTGATCAAACTTCTTTTTCACATCTTCAACACACTCTAATGAACCAACGCTTTCTTCCATGCGTTTTTTCATATCCGCTATCTGAGCTTGCAATGTTGCGACTTGCTCTGATAGGTTTTTCTTTGCTTCCTCCTCCTCTTTTAATTGTTCCAGGAAGCCATTTTTCTCATCTTCCATTTGTTTTAGCTTTGTGCTAAAACTCAGCCTTTGACACCTCTCTTCCTGTAAGAGTTCCTGCGTGTCTTGCAGCTGCGATTCCAAGATAGAAAAATCTTCCGCAATTTCTCTAGATTTGCTGTCTGCTTGAGAAAGCTGATTTGTGACACTGTCCAACTCAACCTGCAATCGGTTTGCCTTCTCTGACAGCTTAGCACAATATCGGTCACCTTCTGATACCTTGACTTGCGATTCCTGCAGCTCTGCCTCTATTTTTTTCTCTTGTGTTCCGAATCTCCTTTTCCCTGCATAAGAGCCTTCACCTCATTGGCTAGTTTCTGGGAATGAGACTGTAATTCTGCCACACAGGCTTCTTTCTCCTTTAGCTGCTGCTGGAAACGTTGGGCTTCATCTTTCCAACTTTCACAGTCTGCACGTAATTCATCTACTACATTGCTCAAAGTGGTGAGCTCATACACAGTCCTCAGTAATTTTTCCTCTCTCTCACTTTTCTCCTTGTCGCTGAGAGACAATGTCGTTTTCAGAGCGACATTCTGTTCCTGCGACTCCTGCAGGTCTATTTTTGTAGCTTCAAAAAACTGAAGACTTTTTTCCAGCTGATTACGCAACTCCAACATATCAGCCATACTTTGCTTCTGCAAAGTCTGAATTTCACTTTCCTTTTCCATGAGGATGGTATCTTTCTCCATTATAGTCTCTCTGCGTTTGTGCAACTCGGAAAAAAGAAGAGCAGTGGATTCTTCCCACTGGAACACCTGAGCCTGCACATTTCTATGCTCCATCCTAAGCAACTCCAGGGCTCGTTCCTTTTCTTCCATTTTCCGTTGCAAGGCATCCAACTCAGCCCTGCACACATACTCGGTTTCTTCCAAACCGATGGCCTCCATTGGCTGCTGGCGTCTCTGTTTCCAGCCTGCCATGCTCTCTTGGTGAGCCTTTTGTTGAGCTGCAAAGCTCCGCTCTTTCAGCATCTCCCCCATTTTGAGTTTACTTTTCATCTGAGCACACTGCGTCTCCATAGCAGTTTCATCAGTGTTGCTAGGGACAACAACCTTCCTCTTTAGTAGACTCTCTTTATGCATGGATGGGGCTGGTTCAGACAGTAGCATCCCCTCCATCCATAGAATCCGGTCTCTCATTTCATCTATCTTTGCATTTTTCAGACGTTTCGATTGCCCCATCTTCAATAACTCCACAAACAAATTTTTCACAGTCCAGCAAAAAATTGTCAGACCACTGTCTCTTTAACACATGTAGTTTTTCTCTCTCTTGCAAGATCTCTTTTCCTGCGCACACAGTTTGTGCAGTCCCTTGCACCAGACACAACAAAGTTCATCAAAAATTTTGAGACCGCTTTCTCTTTAAAACACGTTTTTTCTCTTTCAGGATCTTCTCTCCTGTACACATAGATTGTGCAATCTCATGCACCAGACAAAAGTTCATCAAACATATGCACTTCTTTGCAGGGATCTCTGCTTCTGCCCACTGCATACCTCCACCATATGTGAGGGATTAGCTCAGTGGTAGGCATGGATGACCCCTTTGGGGGTGCGTTTTCACAGAGAGATAGCCGAGCAGTGGTTGCAAACAACACTTTGTTTTATTCATGCAATTTACTTCGCACAATTGCAAGCCTCAAAACAGCCAAAATAAAATAAAACAAAATAAATCCTTGCCACTGTGGGCGGCTACCTTCTCACACACTGGAACCTATCTAATGAAGTCTGTCCCCAACCTACTGTTGGGCAGACTTGGCTGGTCATACAGCAGACTCTCAATAGTCCATAAATTTTGAAGAGATATTGCTAGAGATGAAGTGAGAGGCACCACATCCCATAATCACTCCCCTAGTCCATGTTTTATCTCTTCACACAGCAAACAGTTCATTTAACATGTCCCTTTTCCTCTTCGTATGGAACATGTCCCTTTGTCTCTTCACACTCTTCACATTGAACACAGTTCATTTGCTTGTCTCTCCACATAGCAAGCAGTGCATTTATTTCTTTCCACATAGAAATAGTTTCTCTTCTCACCTTGAGACGATCCAAGACCTCACTTCGAGTAGTCTTCACACTTGTTTACCCTCCTCAGCGCACATCACTTCAGGGGGTCTTCTCCCATGCTCACCAGCTTGTCGGGAGGCACACATCTGTCTGTCCTCCTCTCCCAGCCCACATGGCGACAGGAGGCAGCAGTCCTTCTCCCATGCCCACACGGCGTCGGGAGGCACACATCTGTCTGTCCTCCTCTCCCAGCCCACACGGCGACTGGAGGCAGCAGTCCTTCTCCCATGCTTCCTCAGTGTTGGGAGGCACACATCTGTCTGTCCTCCTCTCCCAGCCCACACGGCGACAGGAAGCAGCAATCCATAGACTTCCTTTGGACAAATT
This sequence comes from Pelophylax lessonae, assembly GCF_965119305.1. Lineage (NCBI taxonomy): Eukaryota > Metazoa > Chordata > Amphibia > Anura > Ranidae > Pelophylax > Pelophylax lessonae. Next base: position 490,942,199 of record NC_138769.1, on the reverse strand, counting down.
ATAGAGGCCTTAACTTCCTCATTCCGAACAGCTGAAGGCCTTTCAACTTCCTTAGACAGTTCTGGCTACCTCAGCAGCCGACACCCTATAGTAATTGGTGATTTGTCTAACCCAGGTGGAAGTGTAGCTCCTGTCTGTGACTACATTCACAGATTTACGTGACTTCCTGTCACATAATATATATATATATATATATATATATATATAGGGGTAGGTGCGGTGCTACAGAGTGGTCATTAATACTTTTAAAGTAGAATTACATGCTGAACCTAACTAATCTTAAAAATTCCCCCCCCCCACGTCTATTCTGACCACATTTTGTTAGAAAGTTCTGTATACTTACCTATTTTCAATTTTCAGGCCACTTCAGTCCTGTTACATGATCTCCCTTTTGTCAGGCAGAGCTGGCTGCAAGGGGGAAGTAGAGGGTGCCTTTCAACAAATGGTAATGCCTGAGAATGGTGACATCAAACACAGGCTTACTATGGCCCATGCACTGTCAGCGCTCCCTCCTCCCCCATACAGCCACCGCTTGCTGACACAGGCGAGCCAAATCATGTAACCAGACCTGGGCGGCCTGAAAAAAAGGTGAGTACAGTATATGCATCTTTCTTACAGAAGAGGTGTTAAGAGGGGGGAGGGAGCATATTTAAGATGAGTTAGGTCTACTTTAAAGTTATTTACCCTCTGTGAATGTACAAACTTACAACTGAACTCTGGGGAAACAATCCTCCCTTGCACTAAGGCTACCCTGTCCTGCAAGAGTTAAATGCTATTTTACATCTAGCATACCTGAAAAAAAGTAGTTTTACTTACTTGATGCTATGCTCCCACAGCTCCCACAGGCTTCCTCCATGCTGCTAGAATGGTACCCACAGCCACGTTTCCTCTTTGCTCCACGTTGCAGGACCTTTGACACTCCTCCCGCTCCCATTCATCAGCGGGGAAGCCAGTTCATGTGACAGGTGGCTCCGATGGCCGCCGGCCACCTGCGATCTCCCCCCGCTGACAGAGAAGGATGGACGGCTGATGTAAACACAGCCGTCTGTTCTTCTCCCTGAGATGATCACAGAGACCATGCGATCCTGCTATATAGGATTGCATGTCTCTATGGTCATCTCACAAGCCCAACCCCCCCACATTTATAATCACTCCCCTAGGCTTACATTTAACCCCTTGATCACAATAGTATTAACCCCTTCCCTGCCAATGTCATTATTACAGTAACAGTGCATATTTTTAGCACTGATTACTGTAGTAATGTCACTGGTACCCTCAAAAGTGTCAAAAATGTCAGTTAGGGGTCCGATCTGTCCGTCAAAATGTTGCAGTCCCGCAAAAATCGCAGTTCGCCGCCATTACAATGGCAATAAAAATTACATAAATCTTTCCTGTAGTTAGTAAACGCAATAACTTTTGCGCAAACCAATCAAAATACGCTTATTGCGATTTTTTTTACCAAAAATATGTAGCAGAAAACAAATTGGCCTAAAATTTTGATTTTAAATGTTTTATGGGAATGTTATAGAGCAGAATGTGAAAATATTTTTTTTTTTTCAAAATTGTCGCTTTTTTTTTAGTTTATAGTGCAAAAAATAAAAATTGAACAGCTGATCAAATACCACCAAAAGAAAGCTCTTCTTATGGGAAAAAAGGACATCAATTTTGTTTGGGTACAGTGTAGCACGACCGCGCAATTGTCTGTTAAAATAATGCAGTGCCGAATCGCAAAATAGGGCCTGGTCATTAAGCAGCAAAATCTTCCGGTCTTAAAGTGGTTAATATGTGGAAGTCGCTGGTAAATTCTGTAATACCATTGTATAAAGAAATGTATCTAAATAGAGGATGTCCTCAAAAATTCAACAAAGTCTGGAACATTTGGTTGGAGACGGATGGCACCACTGCTGAACGAGAGGATCATATGAATGCTCCACTCTAGAGTACCTTGTTCTTTATCCTATAATAGAGGGGATGACTAGCCACAGACCACCTTTTCCGGACTCATATGGTATTCATGATATGTCGATTATATACCTTGTGGAGCACACAATCGACCATAATGCAGCAAGTTTTTGTTTGGGGTTTTACGTTTTTTTTCTTTTGGATGTTATTTTCTGTTTCTGTATTTTTCCCCTTATTAAAGCATTAAAAAGAATTTGCAAAAAAAAAAAACTATATTCACAATAACAAAGAAATATTTTACAACTTTGCCAGAAATTCAGTGAACCTTTTCACCTGATAAGTATAAGTATGACTGCGAGTGCAGAGGAAGCAAAATGTTCAGATTTTCATGAAGTATATTTAGTTATAGTAAGTGATTGTAAAGTCTCATTTGTTTGTTTAAATACCAAACGTGTTATATTTACCTGCTTTATGCAGTTCGTTTTGCACAGTGCTGCCCGGATCCTCCTTTTTTCAGGTCCCTCTTCGGTGCTCCTGGCCTCTCCCTCCTGTTGAGTCCAGCAGCATGCTATGGATGAACCTGAGCTGTCACAGCTCCATTCAGACACAGAGTCGTGACCCGACCCCGTCTCCTCCCTCTCCTGATTGGCTGAATAATTTTGATTGACAGCAGCGGAAGCCAATCGCAACGCGCTGCTATCTCAGCCAATGAGGAGGGGAGTCCCAGGCACGCGTGTAACATCGCTGGGTAAAGACAAGCTCAGGTAAGTATTAAGGTGGCTAGGGGGTCTGCTGCACACAGAATGTTTTGTTATCTTAATGCATAGAATGCATTAAGATAAAAAAAAAAAAAACCTTCTGCCTTTACAATCCTTTTAATATTTTTATTTAAATTGATTATGGTAAATACATTTATGCACATGCAATCAATTTTAATTAAACATAATTGAAAAGTTGTTATATAAATATTTAAATTGTTTTATACATGGAGTAAAAAAGTGGTTATCCCCATTCTAGTCATATTTATTTTTGGATTCTTTCTGCCATACTCACCCACCTTTCTGATGAGCACTACATTAATACCCTTTGAAATCTCTTCCTCTCAGGAGACAGCGAACACTGTGCTTAATAACTGGATTAATAGGGCTTAAGATGCCAGCAAATAAATACAACTTGTTTATACCAGAAATGTTTTTAGCATTTAACAGACAATGTTCTCTCTAATGCAATTTATTACAGTGCATGGGACAGAAGCGCATGCTGCTTTTGTGTGCGCTAAACTGCATTTTGCCATTGAACTTAATGTAAATGCTTTTTTCTTTTAAAAGCAGTAAGTCCAAAACATGTCAACATACATAACACTAATTGTAATATTGCTTGTACTCGCAAACAAACCCTAAATATATTTTAGCTGAAAACAGAAATTAAAAGTTGAAAGTATATATATATATATATATATATATATATATATATATATATATATGCAGTAGATTAAAAAAAAACACTGTTTAAACATTTAAACGATTTTGGGATTTTTTTAGAAGTTATTAAACTTGAAACAATGGTGATCAGATGGGAAATTCCATCCAAGCTGATCACCTTGCAGGTGTTGGATTTGACAACATATTTTCAAGGTCTGTAGGTACCTTAAATGCCTAATGACTGATAACAACAGACAATTGGATACCCAGCCATGCTAAATTAATTGTAACCTTGTTCAGTTTTTGTTAAGGTATAAATACTTTGCATATGAGTGCACAACACAGCATGTATCAGGTGTGCCTGGACACACCCTAATCACCTCATGCAGTGCAGATTCCCCCTGCTGCCTGCCCCCCTCTTCGTGTTCCCCCTCCCGCAGTGCTGCAAGCTTCCCTCCTCTCCTTTCTGCCAACTGCTGCTGTGGGCACACTGGGTGATGCTTCAGGATGGAGGGCAGAGGAAGGGGCCAATAAATATGTAATTTACCAGCCCCTTCCTTTTCTCAATGAACACAGTGAGGGATCAGATTTGATCGCTCCTGTGTCAATTCATAACTGAAGCATAGTAAACTGTGTTTGTGAATAAACAGTAAGCCGCTCAGCAGAGCACTTTCCATTGATTCACTGTTTAACGCATCTGAGACTGCAGAGAAAGGAACTGGGGAATATCCATCCTCAGCCCCTTTCTCTGACTCCAAAGTAAGTCTACAGGGGTCTGTTTAGATTCCTGATATTCCACCAAAGCCTCCCAACAGGGTTTCTAAAATAAATTTTAAAACAATAATAATCTTGTAAAAAAAAATGTTAAAAAAGTAATTTGTACAAAATACTTTCAAAAATTGTAAAAAATATTATTAATAAAAAAATGATAATAAAAATAAAAAACTACTGACACCATCCACTGCCCTACTGACACCAATCTCTGACCTACTGAAAAGTCCACTGCTCTACTGACACTGTCTACTGCCCTACTGACACCATCCATGTTTTTATACATTTTAAAATGTTTGTTTACATTTATTTTATAAGAGTGTGTATATATATATATGTATATATATATATATACATACACACAAGCACACAAGCATGTGTGTTTGAGCTTTGGGGTGCACACCCTAATGCAATAGGCTGCCACACCTATGATACTTTTTAACTGATTTTTGCCATTTTTATTATTGATTCCTATGCAAAAATGACCTTGCAAGTTAGGTGAATTAGGCTTTTAAGTGCTTAGCAAAATAACATTACATAGGATTGTTTAGAGTTGGGATTAAAGAAAAAAATCTAGTTAATATCCTGTAATAAATGAGACAGTCAAATACCAGGGAACAAAATGATGACTTTCCAATTAACATCAATTTACAATTTTTTGTTCCTTAAAAACATGATAATCATGTTAGTTGCTAACAAAGATGGAAAATAGCTTGTGCCAACTTAGTGACTCTTCACACATGCTTGCTCATGACATGCATAGAATTACTGTGTTGCTGTTTTTTTAAATCCAATTTAAACTGTGCCAAAAATGACAATGGCCAAACACTTTTTACTGCATCAGGGAACTTGCTAAGCAGAACAGTGGGGATCCAAGTAAAGGGACAGAGCCACCAGATATCAATATTAAACAAAAGGGTTGACAAACATTTTTTGCTATTTCAGCAGCTTTTTTGGACTAAAGAAAACAGTATTTTTCTATGGCATAATTGGACATGAAGTATAAATGTGGAACTATTTATCCCCTCTTAAAGCTCATCATATACTATACATTTGGGTTGTAGAATTTCCTTTAGATCTACTAACAACTGTGTAATACAAGAGCCTGTGTGATTGAATATAATTAATTAAATTGTAATATTCCCCAAAGTATAAAAAACAATATTATCAGCTTTGTACAGGGCCTTAACATTTTTGAGAGTCAGCATTAACTCCATGCTCCTTCAAGAACTAAGCTCCACTGTCTGCCTTGCAACTGTCAAATGTCAGAGAATGTGTAGTTATTAACATGGCTTAGTGTCAAACGTGTGCAGGGGTTGATTTTAATTCTGAGCAAGTCAAAGCCATTTATACAAACTGGGCCTAAGATCCAAGGTTCTGCGCTGGTACAAAACAATTAAACAGAAGACAAATGCTGGTCCTTGCATGCACCACAAGGAGCCTGTGTGATGATAGTAAGGTCTGACCATTCCCAAACTGTGTGGGGAGAATTGGAAAGTGATGCTAAACACAATGCAACCCTAATTTTCCCAAAATTCTAAAGTTGGTAAAAAGACAGTCAGATAAAAACAGCCTATGAATAAAAAAAAAAAAAAAAAAAAACCTCCAGGAGGTGCTGGAACATTAATCTGAACTCATACAAAGTAGTGAGAGGACATTTGGAAAGTTTGAAAAAAAGTTCTCTGGCTCAGGTTAGACTCCTCACAATAGACAGGGTTACCTTCCTATGGGTACTCAGCAAATTACCAGCAAAAAAAACATGCACTAATGGAAAGAGCATTATACAAAAGGATAAAGAGTCCAAATTAATCTATTGGTTTACCCTAAAATACAGCCAATGGGTTTCAGGGGTCAGTTTTTTCTGACTCACAAAATGCAGTGTCCTTGGGGCTCCCTTGCCAAAGAGTCTGTGAGGTTGCAAAGGAAAATTCAAAGGTGTGCATGTATTTACGGTGCAGGTGCAGTTTGTGGCGGAACAGACAGAAGCCCTAAGCTTGAGAGCCAGAGCAGGGAGCTGCAAGGAAGAGAAAGCTGTGAAAGAACTGAGACAGACATGCAGAGTTTGTGTGAAAGTTGGCCTTTGGGATCAAACCAGAGGCCTGAAGTTAGAGCCTGAGCAGCAACGCTGCATAACCAAACAAAGAGGTTAAGTCATTTATTTTTATTTGTTTTCCATTTGTTAAAGTGATGATGGAAACCCCTGTAAAGGAAACTGATTGTTTTATTGAACTTTTATTAAACCACTTGCCAACCATGCTATAGCCAAATGATGGCTACAGCTCAGTCGTCTAGTTGACGTCATATGACGTCCTCCCAGAACTACGCCCCACGCCTGCTGTGGCGCGCACCCAGCATGCTCTGTGATCATTGTGTCCTTCAGACACAGCAGGTCACAGATTGGGGTAAAGAGCCAATCACAGCAGCTCTTTGCCACGTGATCACCACGTGCAAACAGTTACAGTGAAAAGGATAATGGATGGGATTTTAACAGCACCAAAGGATTGCAACCATAAAAAGTACAAATGTTTTTTATACATCATGATTAAAAACAAATACCCATATTTTAAAAACATATGAATCCCTTGTACATATGAGTCACATATATATATACAATTACACATGTACCGCAAAACAACCAGACTGGGATGGAGTGTGGATACGTGTAATTGTATATGTTTTTAATCTCTGTATTTGTTTTTAATCATGATGTAAAATAAACTTTTTTACTTTTTATAGTTGTTATCCTTTGGTGCCATTAAAATATCATCTATTGTTCTTTTTCGCTTTAACAGTGCCCAACAGTGCTGTCAATAAGTGGCTCCCCATCAGTGCCGCCTATCAGTGCCCTTAAGTGCTGCCTATTAATGCCCATCAGTGCTGTCTATTAGTGCCCATCAGTGCTGCATATCAGTGCAGCCTCATCAGTGCCTCTTTATCAGTGCCCACCAGTGCTGACTCATCAGAGACCATCAGTACAGCCTAGTAGTGTTCATCAGTGCTGCCTTCTCAGTACCCAGCAGTGCCACCTCATCAATGCCCATCAGTGCAGCCAATCAGTGCCCATAAGTGCTGCCTATTAGTGCCCATCGGTGAAGCTTCATCAGTGCATATCAATGAAGGAGAAAACTTACCTGTGTGCAAAATTTTATAACAGAAACTAAGAAAAAAACATTTTTTTTTTCAAAATGTTTGGTCTTTTTTCCTTTGTTTGTTACCAAAAGAAAGCTCTATCTGTTCCAAAACATGATCATAAATTTCATATGGGTACAGTGCTGCATGACCGCACAATTGTCATACAAAATGCAACAGCGCTGAAAGCTGAAAATTGGATTGGGCAGGGAGGGGGTAAAAGTGCCCAGTAGGCAAGTGGTTAAATAAAAGTGGGTCAACAATCTTGTTTTGATTATACTCACTGGTGAACACTACCCCCCCCTCCCCCCCAAAAGGTCACAATATTAACTAGTGGTAACATAACATTCACTGCTCCCAACCAGACCCTCCCACAGAAATAGCAGTGAGGGTCCATTCACACTAGCACGACTTGTCAGGCGACTTGGTCGCCTGACAAGTTGCGGTCGGTCGCCTGCCATTGATTAGCACAGGACCCGTTCTAATAGGAGCTCCGATTTAGAAAAAGGGTCCTGTACTACTTTGGGGCGACCTGGAGGTGACTTGCATTGACTTCAATTATATGAAGTCCGTGCATGTCGCGCCGAGGACGCGGTGCACGCTGTGCACCGCGACTTCACAGGTCGCAACAGCAAGTTGTGTCGCCCCTGTCTGAATGGGCTCTTAGTAATCTGCCATGGGCAAGGTTGTTGTTTATCAATACAAATTTAAATAATTTTATTCTAATTTTATTGGCATTTTCAGAGCGTACTTTGTGTCCCTGCAAAAAAAAAAAACACAATTCCAAGAAATCTGTCGAGCTTTCTTGTCAAATAAACGACAGTTCTGATTGCAGCAAGTTCTTAACTTTTTAATATTAACTGATAATTAACATTGATCAGCTAATTTAGGAAAGTAAGAAAGAGGAAGTAAACATAAGTAGTGAATAAGAGGATGCAACCATTTCCAGACTTGCAAGACTTAATGAGAAATAGGCTTCCCATTCCAAATGCTAGTTCTAGAAAATCATGGGCACATACTGAGAAACAGAGAAAGGTTGTATAGATGTACAAAGAAAAGATACCAAGTAGGTCAAAAGGCAGTGGGCGGGGAAAAAACAAAAAATACATTAGAGACATTAGTCACTGGTGCAGATACATGGTCAGTTTTATTCTAAAGAGTTCTAAATGTTTTAAAAGTAAACATTTATGCATATATTCCATGGCACACAAAACAGTTTACTTGACAGAGTTTAATTATTTATAGTTTTTCTATAATTAATTTAATTCCCTTGGTTTTAATGTGCTGTGTCCTGTATGTTTAGTTTAAAATTCACGTATTTGCAACTGCAGTTTTTTGATGTATGGGTTTAATCTATTTTTATTGTTAGGTTAGTGATATTGCCATGTGCATGTGGCAAATTACATACCTTCAAACTACATTGAAGTCATTTTATTTCTGATTTTCAATGCCTTTGTTTCTTTTTTTTTTTCATTGTGCTCACTTTCTTATTTCTGCTATGTAATTGTATAATTCATTTTGACATAAAATGTTATCATAAATAAGGAAGGACGTGAACATTTGTAGCAGCATTGTTAGCCAGGTCAGTTAAGCAAACACCAAATGCTTTAACATAATTTACATAAGGGGTATTTTAAGGCAGTAAATGTCAGGGCAAAATGACAAGCATAATAATTGCTATAATATTATTGTAGAAGGGAGAAAAGACAATGTTATAACTGGAGCTTTTATGTGTCAAACCAGCATCAGAGATTTTCAGAGTTAGTCACTTCTTAGGATGGCCATAGACAGGAATATGTGTCAATATGAATGATGGAAGGTGAGACATCCATCTCCCCCTCTGGATAAGATGCAGACATACAGTTATTACTCTCCTTCCTTATCTATCACAGAGATTTTGCAATGAGTTCTCCTAGGGATGCATTACATGGCACACTCCTTTCCCAATCTTCTCTTTAAAACTTAAAATCAGAAACATCACAAATAAAAAAATAAAAAAATGAAAAAAAAAATAACATTCCGTGGTAAGCGGCCATTTCATGCAGCTTAAAAGACAACTTAACAAATACATAAATATTTTAAATAACATGCTCAGGGAATGTCTTAGGCTCAATTCACATCTTGGCGTCCCACATGGCGAGCAGAATCGTGGAGATTCTGCCTGTGATCCTGAATCACAGCAAATCACGGATGCTTGTGCAATTCCCGTTACTTTCAATGGCACCCCAAACACGGCGCAATTTTGCTACGATTGTCGCCCGACGAATCGCAGTAAAATTGCGAAAATAGAATCGTGGAACGCCTGTCACCCAAACGAAGTACAAGAAGGTTTTTTGGCGGCAGGTGTCCCGCGATTCTATTTGCAAGATTTCACCACGGTTCGTCAGACGACAATGGCGGCAAAATCGCACCACGTTTGGGTTGCCATTGGAAGTGATGGGAATCGAGTGGGTGTCTCGCGGGTTTGCCATGATTCAGGGTCACGGGCAGGATCTGGGATACCAAGATGTAATTGAAGCCTTAAAGCTTTCATTACCATATTTTGTCAGGACAACATCCAGAATCCCTGGCCTTCAGTTTACATTACTGAAGTACCAGGGATCTGTCATTTAGTGGTTATAGTGCAGTGGGGAAACATCCTCAGATAGATGGCAGGTCATTGGTGGGTCCCCAATTTATCCCCCTCCCTGCAAGTTACCTTATACCAATGCTGAGGGACAATAGCCTTTTCCCCAAATCTTCCTAAGCCTCCTTTTCAAATAAAGCCCCCCCAGATAGTCACCCTCTCCCAGCGAAATTAGTATTCCTCCAAATAAGTCAAAAGTAAATAAGCACACAGACACCAAGAAGACACTTTATTGGCCAAAAAAATTACATTAGGCATCCATCATCCAATCACATTGTCCAGTGATGTAAATCCATATTGGCCACAATGATCCACCATCTGACAATATTTCCCTCCCACCTTCCTAACTTGCTGCCTAATAATGACTCACTGCCCACCACTATTCCTAGGACAGAATCCCCTGCATTGCTCTAATGTTCTAATGTAAACGACAGCCCTGGAGATGCTGGGTGACATCATTTACCAAGTTTGGTCAAGACTATATTTGTTTAAAGATGTCACCCGGAATCTCTAGCTATTTGCTTACAATCTAACAGCTGGAAATGAGGGCAGGCTAAGTTGCCTAATATGGACAGTAGAATCGGCTGTTTGAGCAAGAAATGAAAACAAAAAATATCCTGTGCGTGGTAACCGCAGGGTGGGGTCTAATTGAATACACCCTAGTGAGACTGCTTAGAAACAGCCGACACGAGGCAAATAGCAAATCTTATACAAACAATAGTGCACTGTCCCTCTAAGTGGTTAAATAAACATGTGTAAATAATCACATTTTATAAACATATCACATGAATGAAAAACTGTGCAAATCTAGTGCAAATAACACAGAAAAGAATGCATATAAAAAAATATATAAAAATATTTAACATAGCAAGAGTCCTTATCCCAAAGGTTATAAAGTGCAATATTAGTCCATGATAGATAAAACAGTGAAGCAAGGTGCTTAATGTGCAGCCCCTTTCCAAAAGTGCAAAGTGCTCAAAGGTGCTTCTTAAAGACAAATTGGCAGCTTACCCCACAGAGTGAAACCCGAATTACAAGGATCACATAAGCCTGCATTCCATCAAATTTCATTTGGGTACAGCATTGCATGACCACGCAATTGTCATTCAAGGTATGACAGTATAAAAGAATAACCGCGCTAGGCACAGAAATAGAATAAAAAATGTGTAATAAAGCTGCAGCTGTAGTGGGAAACACCAAAAATCAAATGAAAAATAGCCGCGCTAAATTGATGTGTTGATGATAAGTCAAACTTATAAAGAACAAAAGCAATATACTGTGTTAGAGATCATCCAATACCGTGTAAAACATTAAACAATCAGTGATGAATGTTCCATAGAAAACAAGCAAAAATCTGTTATTGAATAAATAAATAAATAATGTCCAAAAAGAACAGCAAAGTCCAATGTAGGGTGCCAAGTGCAGGAAAAAGAATCCACCACCAATTTCTGTGACTTCATCCACAGTTAGTGCCGCATGCTAAGAGCATACTAAACGCTTACCAGAACCAGGGTAAATATAGGCATCCAACAAATGATGGAAACACCAAGGGAATCCTGCAGGTGGCGTGGTACCTCTCTGGGTGGTCTATACAATCCAGCAAGGAGCGGCCATGTACTCCAATCACCACACTAAATGGTCCAAAGCCCAGTACCGTGTTAGCACAGTCACCCGTGTACCCTCCCACTGCTAATCCTCACAAGTTCTGTACATCCAGCAGGTTCAAATCAGATTTAGGAGGCTTCCATCCAGCATCCAGGTCTCCTCACTACTGATAGCAATACAGCAATCCCCCAGCTCTGTGATGTCGTCATGGAGGAGTGGAAGAAGACTCCAATGGCAACCTGTGAGGCTCTGGTGAACTCAATGCCCAAGAAGGTTAAGGTGTTCCGTGAAAAAACCATACCCGTGAGAAAACCATACCCTCGTCACTTCCGGTGCTGCTACGGAGGGTATGGATTTCTCACGGTACTTACACCTGCCGCCGTTACATTAAAACAGCTCCTCTGCAACGTCAGTCATCTCCGCTCCTTCCCCTGTCACTTCCCTCATCTCGCCTAATAAATATAAAAGCGGATCACGGAGCCGAGATCGGCGTCATTTTCATCTCATACACCCGCCGCCGCTTTTATATTTATTAGGAGAGATCAGGGAAGTCACAGCGATAGAAGAGGAGATGTTTAATGTTGCAGCCGAACTGTTTTAATTATACCGCCGCAAGTATGACATTTCACACAGTGCTGTGAGTTTTTCCTACCCTCTGAGCATGCGCACTTGTGATATTCTTTGCTGTTCAGTTACGTCTCCAAGGCTCTGAGCATGCGCACTGCTGCTCTGCTCAGCTGTTTCACACAGGAAGTGACGAGGGTATGGTTTCTTCACGGGGTATGGTTTTTTAACGTTACAAAGGCAATGCTGGAAAATAATGGTGGCCACACAAAATATTGACACTTTGGGCCCAATTTGGACATTTTGACTTAGGGGTGTTCTCACTTTTGTTGCCAGCGGTTTAGACATTATTAGCTGTGTGTTGAGTTATTTTGAGGGGACAGCAAATTTACACTGTTATATAAGTTGAACACTCACTACTTTACATTGTAGCAAAGTGTCAATTCTTCAGTGTTGTCACATGAAAAGATCTAATTAAATATTTACAAAAATGTAAGAGGTGTATTCATTTTTGTGAGATATTGTATATGTGAACTCTTACCTTATAAAGCAACCCACTCAATTTAAAATAGAAATGCAAGGCAAAACATGGACAGGCAGGCTGTGTTCCCATCACAGCCAGAAATGGACCACTCTAGGAACGATGGGCTACCGTGCCTGGCATGGTCAATATGAAATAGGAAATTAGGGGGACTGGCAGGATCACAAGGTATTTCGCACATATGGTACAACAGACACATACCAGGAATATGAAATGCTGGAATAACATATTCTTTAACTCCTTCATCCTTAGGTTTTTTTTTGCTTCTTATTTATTTATCTATATTTTATTAGTCTTCAAATGTTTCTTCTCTTTTATTCTATTTGTTATTTAATTTTTAGGTGACACATTTAAAAAAACACAAAAAAATTAAAACATTTTCTAATATTAGTTGTTATAGAACTAACACTGGTCAAATTATAATTTATTTTTTCATTTTGTTACATCTTTTGTCTAAAGCCCTTTCGTCTACGCTAATAAAATAAAAAATAGAATAAAGAAATACTTATTTGTACCAAAATTACATTTTCAAAATTGCTGTGGTCCATGAGGGTTATACAAGTGCTAGAGCTGAACAGGTAATGTGAAGGCTGAAAATCAGGCTTTAGAGTCTGACTGTGGAAATATTTATGTGGTTTCTGTGGTCACAAATAACTACGGATTTTATTCTTGGATAATTTGGCTACACATGGCCAGGGTTTAAAGTGGACCTGAACTCTGGAAGCTCTGCAGGCAGAGGATCTAAACTCTAGAAGCTCTGCAGGCAGAGGATCTGAACTCTGGAAGCTCTGCAGGCAGAGGATCTGAACTCTGGAAGCTCTGCAGTCAGATTATCTGAACTCTGGAAGCTCTGCAGGCAGAGGATCTGAACTCTGCCATCTCTGCAGGCAGAGGATCTGAACTCTGGAAGCTCTGCAGGCAGAGGATCTGAACTCTGAAAGCTCTGCATGTCAGAGGATCTGAACTCTGGAAGCTCTGCAGGCAGAAGATCTGAACTCTGGAAGCTCTGCAGGCAGAGGACCTGAACTCTGCAATCTCTGCAGGCAGAGGATCTGAACTCTAGAAGCTCTGCAGGCAGAGGAACTGAACTCTGGAAGCTCTGCAGGCAGAGGATCTGAACTCTGGAAGCTCTGCAGGCAGAGGACCTGAACTCTGAAAGCTCTGCAGACAGAGGATCTGAACTCTGGAAGCTCTGCAGGCAGAGAACCTGAACTCAGCAGGCAGAGGACAAAGCACTAGTCATCAGTATTTCATGTGCTCCCCCTGCATCTGATATTTTTTCCATTACTGACTTACTATGCCTTGTTCTGTATTGCGTTGCTGTAAAGAGGCAGCCATGTTGGTGGAGGAGCAAGGCTATGTTCCTCATGTCAGAGCTACAGTATCTTCTAATGACTTATGAGGTAAATATTCAAAAACAGCAGGAGTGGTTCACAAAGCACCAATCAACAGAATTAATTAAGCAAAAGCAGAGAAATGCTTGAAGTGTACATTCCTCTCCTGCAAGCAGCACTGTAGTAAAATCCCCAAATCAGAAACTAGCAGTCACAGACAGCAGTACCTTAGATGATCCCACACTGCAGATATAAAACTTTACTTAGGAGTGCTCACATACCAATAAATGTGATGCTATTTTTCAAAAAAAGCTATATTTACAGTGTACTGTTTAGGCACAATAGACATTTTCAAACATTTCCTATAACACAGCAAATTTCCAGGTCCATTTTAGGATAAAGCAGACATGGCACTGTGGCAGTGTCTGCACAGTTAACAGGCTTAAAAATCGTGTATTTGTTTGCTGCATAAAACCTTTGTAGGACTAATGAAATTATGCTTCCAAAGGGCAATTTAATTAACTCAGACGAAACGCGTTTATTTTCTCCCTGGATTTTTGTTGAACCTTGCTAAAAGCACTTTTTAGGGATTCCTGACAAAAACCCTATAAGTTGCTTCGATTTAGCAATCACTGTCTCACATTCATCAAGTTTTCTGTTTTACTTTACCTGGCTGAAGCTAAATCCTCTTAGTATGTAACATTGACCTTCTCTGTGATGATCCACCACTAATCAAATTTCTTAAATTTCAAGAATTCACTTACTATTATCACTCAGCAATGACAGATCATCTCTTTATTAAAAAAAAATACAGATTCTATAACTATAATTGATTCATTCTGTGCCATACTTTATTCAGGCATACAACTTTGGAATTCAAGAAGTCAGTAATTAAAGGGATTAGTTAGCTAGCACTTCCGCCCAAATCTCATTTTCTTGTTTTGGATAGAATGTTGAAGATTTAGAAATGTTTTTATGTTTTCATTACTGTCTGTGTCTATGCAGAGAGATCTTCCCTCACTATTCATCATGGTGATCACTATAAATAAGACAGAGCGTGAGGGGGAATCAAATATTTTACAGATGGTACCAGAACAGGAGTAGAAGAAGTACCTTCCAATAGGGACACCTGTTCAGCTGACAATAGTCTGCGGCCATTCAGACTTGGGGCCGGTTCACACTGAAATGTGCAAGGGTTTTTGTGTGTTCCCACACGGCACATCTTTGATGATCAATTTATTTCAATGGGCTGTCAAATACACAGGAATGAGCAAAAAATTATGGCAGGCGTAACTTTCAACCACTTTAAGCCTGGAAGGATTCGCCCCCTTCCTGACCAGGCCCTATTTTGCGATTCGGCACTGTGTTATTTTAACGGACAGCGCAGTCGTGCGACACTGTACCCAAATAAAATTGATGTCCTTTTTTTCAGAAAAAAAAATAGCGACAATTTTGAGGAAAAAAAACAATATTTTTCACATTCTGCTATATGACATTCTCAAAAAAAAATGTAAAAATCTAAATTTTTTAACATTTTAGGCCAATTTGTTTTCTGCTACATATTTGTGATAAAAAAATCGCCATAAGCGTATTTTGATTGGTTTGCGCAAAAGTTATCACGTCTACCAAATACGGAAAAGATTTATGTAATTGTTATTGTTTTTTTTTACTAGTAATGGCGGCGATCTGCGTTTTTTTTGCAGGACTGCGACATTGCGGCAGACAGGTCAGACCCCTGACTAACATTTTTGACACTTTTAGGGGGACCAGTAACATTACTACGGTAATCAGTGCTAAAAATATGCACTGTTACTGTAATAATGACACTGGCAGGGAAGGGGTTAACATTATGGGTGATTTAGGGGTTAAATGTGAGCCTAGGGGAGTGATTCTAACTGTGGGGGGGGCGTGGCTTGTGAAAGGACCGTAGAGACATGTGATCCTATATAGAAGGATCACATGGGCTCTATGATCATTTCAGGGAGAAGAACGGTCAGCTGTGTGTACAACAGCTGACCGCCCTCTCTCAGCGAGGAACGATCGCGGGTGTCAGACGGCAATCGGAGCCGCCTGCCCTGTGCATCGGCTTCCCCGCTGATGAGTGGGGGCGGGAGCGCGCCGCCTAGCCGCATGTATAAGAGCGGCGTACATTTATGGCGATTTGCCTGGGAGCGGTTGCCTGCCACCATATAACTGCGGCGGGCGGGCGGCAACCAGTTAAATACATGCCTTACCAAACCACATGGCCGCATATTCCTGTGTGGTGTAGGAAATGTGCACAGAAACACACATTTCCCAGATTGCAAATTGTTAGAATGGGTCCTTAAAGTGAGCTGTGGTGCAATTTGCTCTACTGTGCAAAACAAGGCCCTGCAATGTAGTGCACATTGGACAGGTGCATTGCCATACACGTGGCAATGTCTCTGCAGTTTGCAAAGACAACCCCTGACCCCATATTAACTGTGCCAGCTTGCTCCTGCTGATCTTTCCTCTTATGTAGTTGTCGACAATACCCAGAGTTTCCTGGTATGGAGGAGCATATAACCTGAGCCACCAACACCAATCATTTCAGTGCAGGCTGTGAATGAGCAAGGATTGATGAGTGGGGGCTGGTCAAATGAGTACAGGGGGTAGGGGGAATCCTTTTGCAGAGACACTGTGGGAAAGGCAACAGTGGACTGTGAAGAAACATCATGTTCATATAAGTTTGCAAAATATTCAAACAGGCTTCCAATGTGGGCACCCTAATTAGTAAGTGAGTATTTTAGTGTTGCATAGCTCCTTCACAAATCTGACACATACTTCAGTTAGATAGATATACTGTAGTTCTAAATTTGAAATATAAGCAGCCCTGGCGTAAACACTAGTTAATTTAAGACCGGAGGATTTTCCTGCTTAATGACCAGGCCAGTTTTTTTCAACTTGGCACTGCGCGATTTTAACTGACAATTGCGCAGTCATGCAATGCTGTACCCAAACGAAATTTACCTCCTTTTTTTCCCACAAACAGAGCTTTCATTTGGTGGCATTTGATCACCTCTGTGCTTTTCATTTTTTGCGATATTAATAAAAAAAGAGCGAACATTTTGCAAAAAATTTACATTTTTTAATTTGACAGTTAAAAAATATCCAATATATTCAATTTTTGTCATATATTTAGGCCAAAATGTATTTAGCTACATGTCTTTGACAAAAAAAATTCTCAATGAGTGTATTTTTAACCACTTTAAGACCAAAAGATTTTACCCCATTCCTGACCAGGCCATATTTTGCGATTCGGCACTGCGTTACTTTAACGGACAATTGCGTAGTCGTGCGATACTGTACCCAAATTAAATTTATGTACTTTATTTCCGCACAAATAGAGCTTTCTTTTGGTGGTATTTGATCACCTGTGCGATTTTTAATTTTTGAAAAAAATAGCGACAATTTTGAAAAAAAAAAAAACAATATTTTTCACATTCTGAGATATACCATTCCCCAAACAAAATTTACTAATCAAAATTTTTTAACATTTGAGGCCAATTTGTTTTCTCCTACATATTTTTGGTAAAAAAAAATCACAATAAGCATATTTTGATTGGTTTGCGCAAAAGTTATCGCGTTTACTAACTTCGGGAAAGATTTGTCATTTTTATTGTTTATTTTTTTTTTACTAATAATGAAGGCGATCTGCGATTTTTTGCGGGACTGCGACATTGCGGCAGACAGATCGGACCCCTAACTGACATTTTTGACACTTTTGGGGGGGGACCAGTGACATTACTACAGTAATCAGTGCTAAAAATATGCACTGTTACTGTAATAATTACACTGGCAGGGAAGGGGTTAACACTGTTGGTGATCAAGGGGTTAAATGTGTGCCTCATGCTTACTGACGTGTGTGGGGGGAGGGGGTTGTGTGACGCAGACACAGATCGCAGGTTAAGCTATGCTGAATCCTGTGATCTGTCCCTGCCTGTCACAGAGGAGATCCAAAATAAATAAAATACAGTTTACACAAATATGTTATAGTTTCATTTTAAATGCATGTTGCAAAACATTGTAATGTTTAACATTTTATTCAGAAATTCTTGATGTATTCTTATTAGATTTTAAGATTAAGTATTACCCGCAGCTGTACCCAGGTACATGTGTCTACAAAACACTCTGTAATTAGAATCTTGGCTGTGGATGTGATGACAATATTGTGTTTCCTTCAGAAATGTTTCTGCTCATTTTACTTAACTTTATGTATCAAAATGAAAATTTGAGAATTTGAACAAATATTAGCCCTCTGTCGAAAACCGAAATTGAAATGCGCTTTATGTAATTGTTTTGTGTCTAATAGAAAAACACACAGTTATAAAATATTTTATGAGGATTCTTCATGGTAGAATAATATTTTCTTATTTCTCCTTACAGGAACTTTTACTATATAACAATGTTGAGAGACCCAGTTTCCAGATACTTAAGTGAATGGAAACATGTCCAGAGAGGAGCAACCTGGAAGGCATCCCTCCATGTTTGTGATGGAAGAAGCCCCACCCCAGATGAGCTGCCAACATGTTACCTTGGAGATGACTGGTCTGGAGTCACACTGCAAGAATTCATGGACTGTAGCTACAACCTAGCTAACAATCGCCAAGTCCGGATGTTGGCAGACCTTAGTCTAGTTGGTTGTTACAACTTAACTTTTATGAATGAAAGTGAAAGGAATGACATTCTTCTACAGAGTGCCAAAAATAACCTTAAAAATATGGCTTTTTATGGCTTGACTGAATTTCAAAGAAAAACACAATACCTGTTTGAGAGAACATTCAATCTCAAGTTTATTTCACCATTTACGCAGTTCAATACTACCAGGGCTTCAAATGTGGACATTGATAAATGGTCTCGTGAAAGAATAAAGGAACTTAATTATTTGGACATGCAGCTGTATGAATATGCTAAGGACCTTTTTCTACAACGTTTCCAGTACATCAGACAATTAGAGCATCAGAGGAAAAGAGAGAAGAGAAAGGAGGAAAGACGACTTCTTAGAGAACATAAATCCCACATTCTGCACAAGGAAGAAAGACCAACGGAAATTGCCACGACTGAAGATTATAATAGTCAAGTGGCAAGATGGTGATATTGCCAGGTTTTTCATTAAAAAAAAAAAAACACTATAGGGTAATGAACATTCATTTGTTATCAAACATTTTTTAAATCTTTTCAATTTGAAATTTTCAAGCCTAAGTGATTATGTCAATGTGGGTATTTCAAAGTAAATAAAAACTCAATAAGACAGGAAATAGTAAAAGACTTTCTGAGCATTTCCTGGATGCATTGCACTTATTGTCATTTTGATTATATGGAGTATTACCATAATATACAAAAATTATTCTTCAAATGTCTTAAACTTCTTTAATTTTGTGACATGATCTTTGCTGACATCATACATTTAATTTCCTATGTAAAATGTCAGCATCACACACACAGGTAGAATTGTAAAAATGTCAAATGGACTATTGTGATTTCTTTAAACTGCTTGTTTACTTTTCTTTGCAGTAGATTGAAATACCTTTTTTCAATGTGTACAGCGTGTGATAAAATGAAAAGAAAATGTTGTGTTTCACAAAGTTTAACTCTACCTTTTTTTATTAAAAAATACTTCCTCCCCCTTCAGTATTAAAAAAAAAGTCTAAAAGGACAACTCCCCCTCTCCACACTTCAGTCATGGTCTCCATATTCCTCCTTTGTCAGTCCTCTTCTGGGTTAAATGATTGTCAGTTTTACTCAACCCACTTCTTGTGAGCCCAGACCATCATGGACACACCATTTGGAGGTGCACCATCACATAGCCTAGGCTCACAATACTCCTGGACAGTGTGGCACTTACATGTCATTATGCGAGTGTCCTCATGTTGTCCAGAAGGAAGGACCATGGAGAAGAGAAGAGATCCATGATGTCAACAGACCAGCACGAAGACTGCAGATTTAAAGATATGTATAGAGCAATTTTTTTAAAAAGTTTCCAGTACATTTTAGGGGGGGGGGGGAGAGGAAAAAGGAAATATAAGCTGGAGTTATACTTTAAGGAAGTTCTTCTAGATACAATCAGCAGTGCAAAAAGCAGGGAACATAGAACAGGTGTGGTAACCTAATGCAACCAATCACATTTCGGATTCCTATAATTAATAATATAAAAAGATGACTGATTTGTTACTATACTGTAGGCCACTACTGTGTTCTCTTTGCACTATTTTATTTCATAGGCCAACAGAACTAATTTTATATTTAATGGGATGATATGTCATGTTTTAATGCTGAGATAAAAATACTTTTAAACATATTCAAAGGTTTCCTTCAATGAACCCATATACAGTATATATGTATATATATATTTATATATATATATATATATATATATACAGTGCCTTGGGAAAGTATTCGGCCCCCTTGAACTTTGCAACCTTTTGCCACATTTCAGGCTTCAAACATAAAGATATAAAACTGTAATTTTTTGTGAAGAATCAACAACAAGTGGGACACAATCATGAAGTGGAATGAAATTTATTGGATATTTTAAACATTGTTAACAAATAAAAAAATGAAAAATTGGACATGCAAAATTATTCAGCCCCTTTACTTTCAGTGCAGCAAACTCTCTCCAGAAGTTAGGTGAGGATCTCTGAATAATCCAATGTTGACCTACCGTAAATGACTAATGATGATAAATAGAATCCACCTGTGTGTAACCAAGTCTCCGTTTAAATGCACCGGCACTGTGATAGTCTCAGAGGTCCGTTTAAAGCTCAGAGAGCATCATGAAGAACAAGAAACACACCAGGCAGGTCCAAGATACTGTTGTGGAGAAGTTTAAAGCCGGATTTGAATACAAAAAGATTTCCCAGGCTTTAAACATCCCAAGGAGCACTGTGCAAGCGATAATAATGAAATGGAAGGAGTATCAGACCACTGCAAATCTACGAAGACCTGGCCGTCCCTCTAAACTTTCAGCTCATACAAGGAGAAGACTGATCAGAGATGCAGCCAAGAGGCCCATGATCACTCTGGATGAACTGCAGAGATCTACAGCTGAGGTGGGAGACTCTGTCCATAGGACAACAATCAGTCGTATACTGCACAAATCTGGCCTTTATGTAAGAGTGGCAAGAAGAAAGCCCTTTCTTAAAGATATCCATAAAAAGTGTCGTTTAAAGTTTGCCACAAGCCACCTGGGATACACACCAAACATGTGGAAGAAGGTGCTCTGGTCAGATGAAACCAAAATCAAACTTTTTGGCAACAATGCAAAACATTATGTTTAGCATAAATGCAACACAGCTCATCACCCTGAACACACCATCCCCACTGTCAAACATGGTGGTGGCAGCATCATGGTTTGGGCCTGCTTTTCTTCAGCAGGGACAGGGAAGATGTTTAAAATTGATAGGAAGATGGATGGAGCCAAATACAGGACCATTCTGGAAGAAAATCTGATGGAGTCTGCAAAAGACCTGAGACTGGGACGGAGATTTGTCTTCCAACAAGACAATGATCAAAAACATAAAGCAAAATCTACAATGGAATGGTTCACAAATAAACATATCCAGGTGTTAGAATGGCCAAGTCAAAGTCCAGACCTGAATCTAATCGAGAATCTGTGGAAAGAACTGAAAACTGCTGTTCACAAACGTTCTCCATCCAACCTCACTGAGCTCAAGCTGTTTTGCAAGGAGGAATGGGCAAATATTTCAGTCTCTCGATGTGCAAAACTGATAGAGACATACCCCAAGCGACTTACAGCTGTAATCGCAGCAAAAGGTGGTGCTACAAAGTATTAACTTAAGGGGGCTAAATAATTTTGCACGCCTAATTTTTCAGTTTTTTATTTGTTAAAAAAAGTTTGAAATATCCAATAAATTTCGTTCCACTTCATGATTGTGTCCCACTTGTTGTTGATTCTTCACAAAAAAAATCAGTATTATATCTTTATGTTTGAAGCCTGAAATGTGGCAAAAGGTTGAAAAGTTCAAGGGGCCGAATACCTTTGCAAGGCACTGTATATATATATATATAAATATATATATATATATATATATGTTCATTAGTACCAGAGATGTATTAAGGACAGTCTAAATTACCTATAAGATATAGGTTTTACTTCTTGGGTTTATGCAGCTTTGTAATAGTTAATACATCAATAAAAGTATTTTAAAAAGGAAGCAGTGTAAGTATCTGAATTCCAATTTGCATTTGCCTCCTGAAGTCTACTGTATAGTCTGCACAGTAGAGCTCAGAGCAAGTGAGGTAGAAGCAGCATGAAGAGCCAAATAGGTGTGCATCAATGTAAAGAGCATTCTGCAAAAAGGGATACCTAGTGTGACAGACAAGAGCTTATCAATGTACTGGGTCTTCTTTAACTGTCCCCTCACAGAGAGGGGGGCCAAAGAAGCCTGTAAGTGAAAGTGACACTGCAGCAAGAAAAGATCAGATCTCCTCTCTTGCTAGACAGGACTTTGCTGAGGTGCTGAAGTGGACAGAAATACAAATCTTCTGACAGTAAATGAAGTGCGTATTTCATCTGCGTTTTCCTAGAGCTCAGTTTTAACTGTATAACTTCCTGTACACATGACTTCAACCCATGCTAAAAAGGAGGTATAATCTGGATTTCCTCAATACAGTCAAATTTTACACGAGCAGAACACTTGTCATACAAACTGTAACACTACACAAAGCATTACATTGAAAAATAACCTAAAAAATATCAGAAAATAATCCTGTGTTTTTTGCTTTACTTGTTAACTATCTGTGTAGTATCCTTAGACATCCTCTTTAAAAAAAAAATTGTTTTAACAGTACATGTCAAAATAATCTGTTTAACGCACAAATATAAGCTTTCATCACTAGGGTCTAAGGTAAAGTTGTTGTAAAGGTTTTTCCCCTTAAAAATATTTTCTGCATTAGCCTAAAAAAAATGTATGAACACCTCCCCCAGCCCTCCTAAATGTTTACCTGAGCTTGATCTTGATCCAGCATTGCGCCCAATAGCAGCAGCTAGGCTCTCTCTCTCCTCACAGGTCATTGGCTCCTGCTGCTATTAACCACTTAAGCCCCGGAAGATTTTACCCCCTTCCTGACCCGGGCCTATTTTGCGATTCGGCACTGCGTTGCTTTAACGGACAATTGCGCGGTCATGCGACGCTGTACCTAAACGAATTTCACGTCCTTTTTTTCCCACAAACAGAGCTTTCTTTTGGTGGTATTTGATCATCTGTGCAATTTTTTGATCATGCGCTATAAATAAAAAAAGAGCGTAAATTTTGCAAAAATAGCAATATTTTTCACATTTTTTTATATGAAATTCCCCCCCCCAAAAAAAATTTAAAAATCAAAATTTTTTTTAGGCCAATTTGTTTTCTGCTACATATGTTTGGTAAAAAAACCGCAAAAAGCGTATTTTGATTGGTTTGCGCAAAAGTTATTGCGTTTACTAACTAAGGGAAAGATTTTTGTTGTTTTTTTTTTTAACGAGTAATGGCGGCAATCTGCGATTTTTTTGCGGGACTGCGACATTGCGGCGGACAGTTCGGACCCTTGACTGACATTTTTGACACTTTTGGGGTTACCAGTGACATTACTACAGTAATCAGTGCTATACATATGCACTGTTACTGTAAAAATGACACTGGGAGGGAAGGGGTTAACTTTATTTGAGAGGGAGGGGTTAAGTGTGTCCCTAGGGGCATGTTTCTAACTGTGATTGGATGTGGCTACTGGTGTAAGAACAGAGATCAACGGTCCTACATAGTAGAACCGTGTGATCTTCATTCTTACACAGGGGAGAATGACAGGCGGCTGTGTTTACATTAGCCGCCTGCCTTTCTCCGCTCTAACGGACGATCGTGAGGGCCCGGCGGACATCGGGTCCACCTGGCACATGCGCGGGGGGGTCCGTGAGCGAGCGGGAGCGGGCGCGCGCCTCCGGCGGCGCGCGCTCGCTCCCCAGAGCCTCACAGGCTAGCGACGTAGACCTACATAGTTTTGCCTGTGAGGGGCTGACTGCCGACGTAGATCTACGTTAAGCAGTCGGCAAGTGGTTAATCAAATCTTGGGAGGCAGTAGCATTAGGAGGGCCAACCTGCACCGTATGTGTCAATAACCCACTCGTGTGCCTCCACAGGAAGGGGATTTCTATGGTGGCACATGATGAGGAGCCTAGAGCTCTGGCAGGGGGCCCCAGAAGAGGAGGATTGAGGCTGCTCTATGTAAAACTATTGCATAGAGCAGGTAACATGTTTGTTAAATAAAAAAAAAACTTGAAACTTGAAACTTTGCAATCAGTTTAAGAGAGGGTTGAGAACACTGAATATGCTCTCTATAGGAACCGATCAGATTGTCATCCATCTATTTCCACCAAGCTCCTTAAAAATGTGGAATTATTCTATATATTTTATTGCTTTCACCTGTAAATCTATTCTCATATTATGTTTTTTTGTCTTTGTAATATTATTAAAATGAAAAAGCGAGTATGTGATTTTTCTGGCTAATATGTGTAATAGCAGACATCTTGTGAAGTCAGCTTTTAGGCTGGACCTATTAACAGAGGAACACAAAGGCTGCTATTGTTGGTCTTCTCTTCTACTTAAGATGTTAGCTGCCTGGCTGTCATGTTGATCCTCTTGCTTTGGTACTTTAAGTCTCTCATCCAGAACAATAATAATATTCCAGAACAGGAATAAGGGATATCTTATTTTTCATAATAGCTATATCTCGTATCTGATTCAGAGAGTATTACAGACACTGGGTTGGCAGGACATGCAAGCATCTAGTATTTTCTTCCGGAGGCCAGAAATGGCAGCCTCATATTCTGTCAATCTTAGCGTAGTGAATTAATGGCTTAGGATAATGGTAAGTGATGCTTTAGTACTCCAAATTTATTTTATCAATGTTGTGTATATATGGACTGCTTCAGTGTACCAAGGAACTACCACAAGCAATTTGGCACGTGAAGACAATATTTAAATCTGAAATTAAAACACACCCTAGAATATTAGAATACCAAAATAAGGGTTCATTCCAAACATTAAGTGGCTTCATCAGGTCTTTGTGAAATAAGAGATCTGTTTGTGTGGAATTGGACAGTGATTTATACTCTGAATGTAGTTTGTTGTCAAAATGAACTCAGTGATGTTAGGCAGTTGGTTTGAGCAACACTATCATGTTATGGCAGGTTCACTTGAAGTAATTTAACAAGTAATACCTCTACCTACTAAGTCAGTTTATGAATTTAGACTTAAAACGTGAAACAGGCTAACATGAAATGCACTTTTTTGGGGGGGTGGATATATATTTTGAGTGAATTTTCTCTTCAGTTATGCAATCATGACAAAAGCTTGTTAAAAAAAAAAAAAAATCATGAGCAGATAAAATAGGTAAACAGTAATGTTACTAAAAGTGTTGTCATAATTCAGTTTAATTTACTATATTCCCATTTGTTGTGCTTAAGTTAAAATGTTTTTTTTTTCTCCATGTAACAGCCAGACGTGAACATAAGACCATTTGTTTCTATTTTAAAAATGTAAGAACCATTTTTTATTTTGCTTTATGAAAAAAAGTGCAAATATCATAGAGATTCTAAAAAAAAATCACATAAAAATTCAGGTTTTGAGGATTTTATTCAATGTATTTTATAAACAAAATCAATTGATAAGTTAGAATGCCATTATGTACCTGGTCAACAATAAATTACTATCCATTATTATGTACATGGTCATTATAATAAAGATGTTCAAAAAATGAAAAGACATTGCTATGGTTTTTGCTTATGGTTTGTTTTACATAAATTGATTTTTATTTTCCACATCATCTCAGCATGGACTGCAATCCTCCCTAATGCAGACTCCTCCAATGCAGTCTTGAATGCTAGAGTCAATCTTTTCAAGCTTGTACAATGATGCTCTCTACTGTCCAAAATATGGGAGTATATGCTACAGCTAAAGTGCCCATGCAGCACGTTTTAAAGGCAACCTGCAGTAGGAGAAGTTTGGTCATTTAAATTGTGTTTTTCCTTCTGAAAAAAATATTTATCCAGCTATCTCTGACTTCAAAACTTTTTGTGTCACTGACCTAGAATAGGCATCCAGCCAGTCAGAGTGAAGACGGAATTCCTAATCAGCAAACTTTTTCCATGTCTGTGCATCAGAAGTATAAAAGCCTTTGAAATAGCATGGCAGCTGAGTGACTAGCATTTATCAAAGAAAAGGCAGCAGCTGCAGTCACCATAATTTTTCATCATATAGCCCTACATGTCTTTTTTCCTGACATGTCACATTATACAGCACCAATTGTTCTGTATTTATTAGATTTTAGGCTTAAAGTGGACCTAGCATCAGATATACATTATTTTTATGTTAGGTACATGTAAGGTACATGCTATGCAATGTGTAATTATAACACTTTCAGGTATTAGTTGGCTCCTAAAGAGATCATCATACTTCTCTTAATAATGCCTCCATATCATTTTCTTATGAGAAGCCCAGCATCATCATTTTCAGGCAATATTTAAGGTGATCATCTAATTCCTGATTCTTCATTCTGTTTTTAGTAGACTAATGACAGCATCCTAGCCTAGGCAAACGCACCAGATGGAGGAATCAAGGTATTTTTTTTATTAAAAAGGTCCAATCTAAATGGAATTTTGGGCTAAAGTTTCTGGCCTCTCTTCGTTCACTTTCTAGCACACCTTCTGCTCAAAGAATGCTGAAGGTCCATAACTTGGACCCATTTACGATTGTGTCAGGCACTCGACAGGGATGTCCGCTTTCACCTCTATTATTTGTAATAGCTATTGAAACGCTGTAATAGCAATATGTCACGATCCTGATATCCTGAGTGTGTTAGGCAGGGATCACTCCCATAAATGCGCTCTGTTCACAGACAAACTTATTGCTTTCTGTTACTTCCCCTCATAAGACCTTACTAAACTTGCTCCAACTATTAAAGTGCTTCAAGAAGATCTAATCTGAGTTATCAGTTAATTGGCAAAAATCAAAAGCTATGAATGTCAATTTAGCAGATTAAGTAATACAACATGTGCGCTCCCAATATTCTTTCACCTGGCAACAGGTGTCGCTCCCATACCTAGGTATTAAGCCTACCCCTCATTTATTGTCGCTTTATAAAAATGAATTACCCAGCGCTTTTTAGTCAACTTCTTATGGATGTACATACATAGACTGATATGTCTCTTTCCTGGATGGGAAGAATTGCGTCAGTTAAAATTACAGTTTTACCTAAATTGCTATATTACTTCTGCACCTTACCAATAGCTGTGCCGTTGGAAGCGATCCAGAAATTTCAAGCCAAAATCTTCAAATTTATTTAAGGGACTTAGGGTAGCCACTAAGGCACATGCTGTGATGTATGCTCCCAAAGACTTGAGAGGTCTGGAAATTTTGAACTTTCGTAAATATTATTTGGCAAGACAGTTAACCCAAATGTGCCAAATACACTCTTCCTATTATCGGTTTTATTGGGTGTCTTTGGAGGCTCAAGCTTGTTCCCCCATACCTATAGAGTTGGTGCTTTGGCTCCCTTCCAGACATCACAAAGTTTTATTAAGCCCAATCTTTTCTCACTCATTAGGTTTATATGATTCTACCTGTACGAGGTGGCCTCTTCGGTCTCCTTATATCCCGGTTGCTCCCCTCTTTAACAATCCCTTATTCCCATCAGGCCTGCAAAATCAACAGTTTAGGTGGTGGATGAACAAGGGATTATATCGAATAGGCCAATTTTTGTGCAGCATCTGAAAATGCCACCCTCAGAAAGTTTTCGTTTACAACACATTCTGCATTACTTAGCTCTCTTCAAAAACAGTTCTGACCTTGCCACACAAACGATAATTGAGAACAGATGCTTGAAACCTACATTGCAATGAGGGTGTATTTCGATGCTGTATAAACAACTTGTTGCCCCATCCTCTGAATTGTCCTACCAACTGGTGTAAGGGATATACCTTAATTTAGACCCTGATAAAGTGGACTGGCCAACTTGGAACACTTGTATTCATTGGGGTATTATCAATGTCACCTTGGTAAAAGCGAGCTTTAAGGTTTATTCCAGGTGGTATTTAGTACCAGAACTCCTCTCAAAAATGTTTCCAGGAGTCTCACCCTTATGCTTTTGGGGTTGGGGACAGGTGGGGATACCCTTCCATATCTGGTTGACATGTCCTAAGGTTAGAAGGTTTCGAGGACATGCTCACTCTTTGCTATTTTCAATCATACCAGTTAATATTGTTAAGGATGCTTAGAAGATCGTGCTGTTGGACATGCCAGTAGATGACATCCAGAGACATATGAAAATCCTAATTTACTTCATATTTTTAGTGGCCAAGATAGCTGTTGCGGTGGCCTGAAAGAGTCCAGTAATAGTCTTGGTCCTGCTGAAATGCAAGTTGAACTGGATTATGCTCAATGAGAAAATTGTGAGTGTCTTGTGAGATAGAGAAACATGGCTTATTTATTTACAAGTACCAGATGTCTAATGGAAAAAAGACTTGTGATCAGTGAGGAGCTTCTGGATAAACAATACTCTCTCTTTTTCTCTTTCATCTCTCTTTTTTTTCCCTCTTTTTCTTCTTTTTTCTCGTTTCCTTTTTCCCTCCTTTTCTTCTTTTTTTTTAATTGGTAACAATGCTGTCTATTATATGATTTCCACCTCTCTGAGGGATAAATATCCCCACACAACATTTTTTTTTCTAGTTCTATTATAATTTTCCCAGATTGTGTTGGAGGTGTATAAATACATTGTAATTGTTTTTCTATTTTGTACTTCTCAAAGACATTCTTTTCTTTAATGTTAAAAAAAATCAATAAAAAAGATTGAAACAGAAAAAAGGTAGAACTTAAAAAAATGATACAGTTGTTATAATTAATGAAATCTTTCATGCAGACTTGTAAATTTACTGAGAGCCCCATTTTAAAGGAACTTTAAGCAAAACGCAAAGATCAACAATAAACCTGTGGACTAGAAAGCTATCTGACCTGTGCTTGGTTTTGAAAGAAAATGGTATTCAATAAAGTTTGGGTCGACTGCACGATTTGAAGTCTGTCTTTCACAAAGTCACCAACTATCCATGCCAAACATTATGAATCTATCAAAAAAGGAACTCTTTAGATTCACAACATGCCTTATTATACACTTTTCTCTCAACTGTGGAGGGACCTTTTATTTAGATGTATCTCTTCATGCATTATAAGAATTATACTGCCAGATACAAGAATTTTAATTAATATGAAAATCTTAATTTTTCCTGTAAATGCTGTTTTCCATTGTCTCTTTCCTCTCTCTTGGTTGGTAAGGCAACCCATTACATTACAGGAACAATAGGAAGGTTTTGAGTGGGTAGAGGCAAGCTCTACTTTTACTAGTGCGATGGAGGTTAGCATGTAACTTTTCTTGCCTATATTTCTGAATATAGGCATTGTTTAAGGAAAACATATGTGTTTAGCCCAAGGACCTCCAGGTGCCCTTTTGCATCCTCAGTTTATCTTTGGAACACCATGAAAACTCAAAACCCAGATTGAAACTCAAAATGTAAATATCGACCACAACCTCCATGATCAAGCTCTGACCTACCTCCTTTACACATAAGAGATATGGGGGCAGACCAAAACTCAACTATGCAAGCTATGTTATTTATAATATGCCCAGATTTTGACGGCCCTGAGATTCTCTAAAGAAAATCCAAGGATGCAAGAAGGCGATCTTAGTATACCTGGGGTCACTTTAGAAGGTAACAAAAGCCTGTAGCTTACCTTTAAATGAGTAGCAATAGGATAACTTGCATTAGTTAAAGGAGAATGACAAAGAAAGTATGGATGGGAAAAAAGCCATCTGTGGCCACATTATGGTAGGAAACATACAGGTGGAGTAACACTCTTTGGACTTAATTCAATAAAACCAATAAAAAGAAAATGAGCAAAAAATTGAGCTGCTGCCCTAAGTAACCAATCACAATTCCTGTTTATTTTTTCCAAAAAGATAATAGGAGAAACATTATTGTTCACTATTGGCAATAACCTCTTGTGAGAAGTTTTTGAACTTTAATGAACTTTAATTAAATTTAATTAACTTAATTAACTCACCTTACTCAATCATCCCTCTGTACTCAAACACTTGTTTAAAATAAAGCACGGGCATAATAGATAATAAATGGCATATATGACACGCTCAGTTTTTTTACCTGTTGATCCTACTAGTAAATCTGTTATTTTGCCACTTTCTGTAATAGGGTGACAATGTTGTTTGTTCTGCAGTGAAATTGCATAGTAATGTTGTCACCTTGATGACTGGAACTGAATTGGAACTGTAAGTAATAGTAAAGTTAAATGTATAAAAAGAAAGAATCAAATTGCTTTGCTATGATATGCTTTTTGCTATATTTTAATATATTAAAATTGCAGATTAAACTGGATAATATGAAGCAGCTGAAAAAGAGCCACAAACAAGGCCTGGTCACTGATCTGCAAGCCATATAAACTTTAATTTCAGGTACAATATATTGCAAAAACCTGTCCTGCATATGACTAAATGTTTTAGTTTACAGAATTTAAATATATTTTTCATGAAACCATGGAACCTTGGGATATGAACAGAAAGCATGGCCTGCTTGCTCAACAGTTTTACTTATCTAGGTATTGTTGTAGGGCTCACACTATTCCATTAGTAATCTGATTATTGGAGAACCAGTTATGCACTTTTAAAAGCTGCTTTTCAAAGCCACAAATCTGATTCTGACTTGATTGCAAATCTGAATGTGATTGGTGACAAAGGAAGCATAGGGAGAGTGAGAGTATGTGACACAGCATTAGTCCAGGAAACACACACCCAGTAAACCTGTGAGCTGCTTTTTGAACTCTTGCAACAGTAGATTACAGAGCTCTCAGGGTAAGGTAAATTAAAAGAGCTTTCTGATTTAGCCCAATTGTAATATTTGCTGGAATTATTCCACATTTTACAGATTGGTGTTATTTGTTGCCTGGATTTTATGTTTAAATGAATGATTGCATACCAGTGCTAATTGGAAAAATTCCTCAGTTTCTGCTTCTGCTGTGGTTATTATGAGCCAAGGTACTTAGCTGCAATCATGTATTTTACTGTACAAAAGCCAGTACACTTTTAAATATTTTACTTGTACAGAACCATGGAAATCCTGAGGATCATAAGAATTATTGCTTAGAACTAAAGTGCTACCAAGTATTTCCAACATATTGATGTTGTTCAAAAACCCTCAACTGTCATTATTTTGTCTGATAGTGCCAAGCTATTGAATTGCTTTCCCATATTTTCAAAATGAATTGCATAAGAGTAATTTATAGTTTTCTGGAGACATAGAAATAATATAATACTGACACATTTAATTCTATATTACTTAAACGCCTTATCTGGGTAATATCACAACGTAGCGATTCATATGTATTCACTTTATTCCATCATTGTTCAGCTCTGATTTGCAAATGCAACAGGAAATTTAATGATAGCTTTTGAAATGTACGTTTTAACATTATGAGTAGAAGGTAGAAAAAGCGATTGCGATTAAAAATACCATGACAACAAACAGGTACATTAGCTGACTTAAGGTTTTATTAAGTTTTTATTTTATTTAAAGAAAAATGTGATTGATAAAATGTATATATGCCCTTTTTCAACATCAACCTTGCTAATTCCTAACCACAAAATGGTGGATAATATGTGTTATCTTTACATGTGCACAGATTTTCTGTGTTACTATAAATTAAATGTTTTAATTTTAAATGAGTGAATTTTGGTAAAGAGTAGTAATTTCAGATTTATTTTAAGATTGTGCTGATAGGGGAATCAATTGATTTTCTTTCCTGCAACCAGGGGAGGGCTGGCAGCCTTAAGCCTGGGGGGCAAGTCAGGTCAAGTGGCCCGTTGAACTACCGAATCAACCCACCATCCATGCCCAGCTTTTTAGTGGGACTGCGACATTGCGACAGACAAATCTGACACAAAGTGACACTTTTTGGGGACCAGTGACACTAATACAGTGATCAGTGCTAAAAAATGCACTGCTACTGTATAAATGACAATGGCAGGAAAGGGGTTAACACTAGGGGTGATCAAGGGGTTAAGTTTGCTCCTAGGGAATGCTTTCTTACTGTGTGGGGGATGGATGTACTAGAGAAAATAAAAAGATCTGTGTTTCAGCTCAGCTGAAACACAGATCTCCATCTTCCTGTGACAGAACAGCCGTCTGCCTTGTTTACAAAGGCAGACCGCCGTTCTGTCATTCTCCTGCATGATCGCAGGTGACCTGCTGATTGGCTCCCGCTGTGTCGCGTCCCCTAGAACCCATGCACGAAATCACGCATCGGTATGTGATTTTGCACAGCCAGGCCGCCCTGCCACACTATATATGCGGTGGGCGGTCTGGAAGTGGTTAAGCTGGATGAATGGGTCCTGTAGTCCTGCACTAGTTGGGGGATCGGGGGTGGGTGACACATGCTGAGCTCTGAGGGGCTTATGCTGGGACCTGTAGTCCTTCACTTTTGGGGGGATTACATCCCCAAAAGCAAAGGACTGCAAGTCCCAGCATGAACCCTGGCTGAGATCTACACATGTGACCTCCTCCTTTGCGGCCAGCTTACGCTCCCATGACACAAGGGGGAGCCCTAGGGGACCTCAGGGACCCAATACCTTTAAAGAGGTTGTAAACCCATGAAACTATTTTTTTTTTTTTTTGCTGCAACCTGAAAGAGAAACCCATAATGAGCTAGTATGCATCGCATACTAGCTCATTATGAAATACTTACCTTAGAACGAGCCCCCGCCATGCCGCCCGCTTACCTGTATGATGGGCGACATGTCCAGTCACCCGTCTTCCGGGATTGCGGCATCCGGCCATCTGATTGGCCAGAGCCGCGGGAGCCAACGGTCACGGCACCGGACTCTGAAGGAACGGCACCAGCGGCCGTTCCTTCAGAGCGCATGCGCCAGTGACGTCACTGGCTGCATGTCAGGTAAATATCTCTTTAAAGAGGAAGTAAACCCTCCTCTGACACTTTTACCTATAGGTAAGCCTTTATTAAGGCTTACCTATAGGTAGTGTAAATATCTCCTAAAAATGCACCGTTTAGGAGATATTTACCTTACATGCAGCCAGTGACGTTACTGGCGCATGCGCTCTGAAGGACCGGCCGCTGGTGCCATTTCTTCAGAGTCCGG
This sequence comes from Pelophylax lessonae, assembly GCF_965119305.1. Classification (NCBI taxonomy): domain Eukaryota; kingdom Metazoa; phylum Chordata; class Amphibia; order Anura; family Ranidae; genus Pelophylax; species Pelophylax lessonae. The sequence goes on along the minus strand of NC_138769.1, from coordinate 490,909,082 downwards.
TGACGTCACCGCGGCTCCGGCCAATCAGATGGCCGGATGCCGCGATCCTGGAAGACAGGTGACTGGACATGTTGCCCGTCATCCAGCTAAGCGGGCGGCACGGCGGGGGCTCATTCTAAGGTAAGTATTTCATAATGAGCTAGTATGCGATCCATTCTAGCTCATTATGTCTCTCTTGCAGGGTCAAAAAGAAATAAAAAAAAAAAAAAGGGTTTACAACCTCTTTAACTGGACTGTATACAGCCTGTATATTGATGTATAGCTGCTCCTGGCTCTAAATACTTGTCTCATACCTGTATAATACAGGTATGAGACAGGTATATAGTGGCAGGAACAGCTATACATCAATATACAGGCTGTATACAGTGCCAGGGGGAAAGTACAGGGAAAAAATGTCCACGTCACTTTTTTTTTTTGTCACTCACTGGCTGCCGCTGCTCTTCTCCGAGTCCCGACCACCTCACACACACTGTCCACCGCACCGCAGCAGGTAACTTCACTAGAATCAATCTGGATTGCCGCTGACCCGCTGTTGCCCGTTGCAGACTTGCATTTTCCTAGGCCAGGCCAGCCACCTCTTCTGCATCGGCCCCACGTTGATGGGATGGAGGGAGGAGCCGAAGGTGGGAGGGGCCGGGCGGCTGGGGCCAGTGATCGGCGCGGAGGACGGCCGACGGCGCTTTGCATGATGGGTCTCCTCTCTGCTCTGGAGACCGCTACGTCACTGGTTGCTAGACGCTAAGCGGCCGGTGATCTAGCAACCAGGTCTCCAGGGCAGGGCCAGGGCAGGAAGTGACAGCGTGTCTGTGACTGTGACTCACTGACTAGCGACATACCGTACCGACGGACGGCGGGACTGACCCCAAACTGAGCGGCCTTTTCTGAGGGGGATTAGACCGGCCCGGGGGGAAATTGCCACCTTGCCCCCCGGGCCAGCCCGCCTCTGCCTGCAACCCATGGGTTGCAGAAATGAAAATAGCTCCATCTATGACCGGCTTAACTTTCAGTGAGGTAGAAGGAGATAGGTACACTTACTGTGGCATGCTCAAAACAAAATACACTCTTATTGTGCCATAGAATTAAAGGTAAACTGATCATTTTGAGTCAATACTTTATTTATTTAAGCTAATATGTTTTTAAACATTTTTTATATTTATTTTACTATAGATACACAAATGTATCCAAGAGCATTAAGGGATGCTGAAAAGACTGCAGTATTCATCTCTTTTAACTTAATTGATAGGAAATGGGTCACTGAGAAATTTTCTGTTTATTGTGTAAATTGCAGCTTGAGCTATTGAGTTGTGAAAACAGCAGACTCAGCAGAGGGGCAAATAGAGAAAAGCATTAATTATTAAAATGAGCCTAAAACTCACTGTCATACATGTTTGGCTCAGAAAAAGAATGCAAAATGTTAATAAGCATTGCTTCATATTTACTGACTAAAACAGAACATTTTATTTATTTATTTATTTTTTTTTTTTTGGGGGGGGGGACTGGAACTCTGATTTAATACAAAATTAGAGTATATTTTTCAGAAACAATTTTTTTTTTCCCAAGAAAAATTATATTGAAAAATAAGAAGTGCATGAACAGACAATAACAACATAACAATGTTCAAAGGTTGGAGAATATCAAATAGTACATCAGGATATAACAGGTATCACAAATGTATGGTCAATCCAATAGGTGATGAAAACAGAACATTTTAAACACTGTTAGGCCTCTTTCACACATGCTGTCCGTTTGTCCGTTTTTCATCCATCCGTTGACGGATGAAAAACGGACATCAATGTATCTCTATGTAAAAACAGATGACAACGGATGACCATCAGTTAACATCCGTTTTCATCCGCTTCCGTCAATGTCCGTTTTTTTGAACGGATGAATGCCCTATTTTTCATCCATCAAATAAACGGATCGGACGAAAAACGGATAACGGATGAAAAACGGATGACAACGGATGAAAAATGGATGGGTGACAACCGATGAAAAACAGATAACAACTGACGAAAAACGGATGAAAAAACGGATGAAAAATGGATGAAAAACGGATGGAAAATGGATGGAAAACGGATACATTTTGACGTGACTGAACTGATGAACTGAACCCGTATGTGTGAAAGGGCCTTACTTTTAACTTCAGTTTGTTCAATTAAGCTTTGACCAAAAAAAACTGGAAGCTGATTGATGTTTCTATGCAAAGCTGCACCAGAATTTGCACTCTCCAGTTTTAGTAAATAAACCCCTGTACTGTATGTAGATAATGATAGAAGGGCATTAGTTGTTGTATGCTTATAAAAAGCTCTAGTACTGAGTTATTTCTCCCTAATGTGAAACTGAAGGTTTACAAAATTTAGAAATAATTTCCTCCAAATTCAGCAGTGGATATCATGTTGACCATATAACTGGACCACAACCTAAAAGCAAGTAATGTTGTACACTTGTCTCTCCTTCCAAGACAGAAAACATAAGTTTGCTTATGTAGGGGACACTAGTGTTCCAATTCCTGTGCTCATATCTCAAGGAAGCAGGGATAGTTAATGTGACTTAATATAAAACACAATACATTGTCATGCAGGATCTAGGAATATGGCATTCCTAGAATCCTTACCACCAAATTCTACTCCTGAGTGTGCAAGCTCTAAGTTAGGGTTAGGGGTGTTCCCTTTTCAGGTGACATAGATCTCTTACCAGCACAGAACATCATGATGAGTACAGGTGGATCTTTTGTATTTTCTACAAATCAAATACTTTTTTGCTTGTGTTTTATATACGTCCAGGGCCAGATATAATTTATAGTATGTGAGCCCTATGAAAATTATGCCGTGCCACCCCCAAGGACTAAAGTTGCAGTTTCTAGTAGTTTCAGATATTTGTACATCTAATGTGGGATATTTTGCCTCTCATTTTAACTACGTTAAAATTCCTAAAAATATTTCTGTAGACAGACCAGTCATTTATAATGACTTTCCAAAGTTTGTATCACCTGTGATTTATGCCTTTCTATACCATGCAGGATGCATTTGTTTTATTTTATTAAAGACATTAACCTAATATAAAAAGATTTGTTATGGTTGTATTCAACTTTGACAGTTTTGTCACAATAACATCAATTTATAACCTGTATAAGTAAATCATGGTAGTCATTTGCACAAGGTGAAGGGCTCTCTTCCATATTTCAGATTATGTTTTAGCTAAAAGAAAAAAAAAAGTTAAATAAAAAAAAACTGGAAAACAAATATGCTTTATCATCCTGCTAGTTTCCATAAAATGCACTCACAATTTGTTATGCTACACACAGAACTCAGTGAACAAAGTATGACTAATTTGCAGTATGTCTTCAATGCGAAGTTTATGATTAATAATTCAATCATTTCAAATACTAATATAGCTAGGAAAAGTTTTTCTTCAATATTAGCAAAGCAGTAACTGTAACCTTTATCTAATTACATTTTCATATCACACTGCTTACACTGTGATTAAAAAAGGTAGTTTTGCTAAGCATTTTATTATTGACTATAGGGAAATACTGAAGTTTTATTTACATATGCTAAAATATTATGAAAAGAAACAAACAATTATTCTTTATTTGCAGCGTAAGTCTAGCTCATTAATTTTACATGAACTATATTAAGAATAAACAATGTAAATTAATTATCAGAACTCTTTGAAAAGATATAGAGAGAACGGTAATCACCTGTGTATACTATAAACTAATATGGCACAGTTTATCCTATGGCAGCATGATGAAAGGCTTATCAAAAAAAATATCACAATAAAAGAGCAGCTTTTTAAAATTAATAGTCCAAAGAAAATAGACTATTTTCCTTTTGCTGAATTTGGATAGACCTTAACCACTTTACCCCCGGAGGATTTTGCTGTCTTACGTCCAGGCCACTTTTTGCGATTCGGCACTGTGCGACTTTAACTGACAATTGCGCGGTCGTGCGACACCGTACCCAAACAAAATTTACGTCCTTTTTTTCCCACAAACAGAGCTTTCTTTGGTATTTGATCAACCGTTGCGATTTTTACTTTTTGCGCTATAAACAAAAAAAGAGCGTAAATTTTGAAAAAATAACAATATTTTTCACATTTTTTATATGAAATTCCCCCCAAAAAAATGTAAAAATCAAATTTTTTTAAAATTTTTGGCCAATTTGTTTTCTACTACCTATGTTTGGTAAAAAAAATCACAATAAGCGTATTTTGATTGGTTTGCGCAAAAGTTATTGCGTTTACTAACTAAGGGAAAGATTTCTGTCATTTTTGGTGGGTTTTTTTTAACGAGTAATGGAGGCGATCTGCGTTTTTTTTTGCGGGACTGCGACATTGCGGCAGACAGATCGGACCCTTGACTGACATTTTTTACACTTCTGGGGGTACCAGTGACATTACTACAGTAATCAGTGCTATAAATATGCACTGTTACTGTAAAAATGACACTGGCAGGGAAGGGGTTAATTTTATTGGAGAGGGAGGGGTTAATGTATGCCTGGTGCTTACTAACGTGTGTGGGGGGAGGTGACTGAGTGACACAGGGACAGATCGCATGTTCGGCTATACTGAACCCTGCAATCTGTCACTGTTTGTCACTTAGGAGATCCGCCCGCTTTGTTTACACAAGCGGGCGGATCTCCAAACTCGATTCCCCGAAGATTGGGGAAGAGCGGCGGCGATCGCCGCTGCTCATCCCCTGGCTCGACTCCCGCTGTGACTGAAAAAAACAGCGGGAGCGAGCCTCCGGCGGCGTGCGAGCCGCCCACAAGGGGAGGAGTCCAGCGACGAGCCACTTTGCAGCAGTACAGTCCCAGTGACTGGTCGGCAAGTGGTTAAAGGGGTTGTGAAAGGTGGAAGGTTTCTTACCTGAATGCATTCTATGCATTAAGATAAAAAGCTGTCTGTGTACAGCAGCCCCCCTTAGCCCCTCTAATGCTTACCTGTGCCCCCTCTCTATCCAGATATGTCCATGAGTGCCTCAGCTTTCCGGGACTCTCTCTCCTAAATTGGCTGAGCCACAGCAGCGGTTCCAGTTGCTCCAGCTGCTGTCAATCAAACTCACTTAGCCAATCAGGAGAGAGAGGCGGTGGGGCCAAATGGCAGCTCCGTGTCTAAATGGATACACAGAGCTGCGGCTCAGCTCAAATGCCCCCATAGCAAGCTGCTTGCAGTGGGGGCACTCAATAGGAGGGAGAAACCAGGAGCTCCAGCCAGGGACCCGAGAAGAGAAGGATCTGGGCTGCCCTGTGCAAACCAGGAATTTTGTTTTGATCAGCCCACTGCAAAGTGGATGGAGGAATCCTCCCCATTTTGTTATTGTATTCTGGCAGCGGGGACTCCGCTGTCAGAATACGCTAAGTGCTGCAGTCTATTGACTGCATTAAATAAACATTTCCAACATTCCTGTTTGACAGTAAATTGATCCTGTATTCCTCCTATTTAGGAACACAGGTCTCTGTGTTCATCCACTGGGTCGATCCCCCATACAGTTAGAAAGCACTCCCTAGGAGCACACTTAACCCTTTGATTGCCCCTGGTGTTAACCCCTTCACAGCCAGTGCCATTAGTACAGTAACAGTGCATATTTTGAGCACTGATTACTGAAGCAATGTCACTGGTCCTCTCAAAAGTGTCAGTTAGGTGTCTGATCTGTATGCCGCAGTCCCGCAGTCCCGCTAAAAATTGCTGATAGCCGCCATTACTAGTAAATATAAATAAAATAAATAAAAATGACATAAATCTATCCCCTAGTTTGTAGACATGATAACTTTTGTGCAAACCAATCAATATACACTTATTGGGATTTTTTTTACCAAAAATATGTGGTAGAATACAAATTGGCCTAAATTGATGAAAAAAATTAGATTTTTTAATTTTTTTTTTGTTGGGAATGTTTTATAGCCGAAAATAAAAAATATAGTTATTTTTCAGAATTGTCGCTATTTTTTTGTTTATAGCGCAAAAAAAAAAAAAAACACAGAGGTGATCAAATACCACCAAATTGTGGAGGAAATGGTGAAGGGGGCCAGTAAGTCAATTAATCATAGCACCAACATCCCTTGCATAGAAAGACTAGGAACAAGAGTGTATCGTGGGACTTTAACGGTGCTTTAAATAATCCAACATATGTATTAAATAGGTATAAATTTTGTTTATGTAGCACCCTACAGGTAGGAGCTAGGTAAACGTATAGTGGGCCTTGTCTGCCTAACAGCAGGGCTGTGACTTGTTTAGTCAGGGTGTCAAGGTTTCCAGGTGTGCCTGCTGAAGGGGGAGCCTCCCCACTGGCTCCTGTGAGAGGCTTCTCATAGGGCAGTGGAGGAAACCCAATCAGGGGAAACGTCCAGGCTTGTAACTACCCCAGAAGGCAATTATGCTGCAAAGGATTCTGGGAGTGGGTATAAATCTGGGGGTGGTGCATGACACAATGCCTTTGGTGGGAGCAGAGTCCCAGGAGGGAGAGAATGGCTGTCTCTCCTCCTGTCTGAGGAAGAGGATCTTGGGGTGTTACCTGCAGATCCAGAGAGTGCTGAGCTAAGCTGAGGGTATCCGGTGTGCCGAGAACCTGTGGAGAGTCAGAGGGGTCCAGTCCCAGGAAAACCTACACAGGTCGTAAGTACTAAGGATTGCCCCTGGGGGTCTGCCTGAAGTTAGAGGGGACCAATCCGGTGGATGTTTGGGGTTCCAGTGCCAGCTAATGGTGAAAGGGGGTACCTAGGTTGAGGACCCTGAAATGACAAAAGGGGTACATAGTCGGTGGACCCTGAAGAGTTCAAGGTTAAAGGGGGCGCCTGCAGTTGGGCCCTGAATTGTACAGAGTGTGCCAGTTGGAAGTTGCAGTTTTTTCAGAATCCTACAACACACTACCTCAAGCCAGTGCAAGGCGGGAGGGAAGTATTCAATGACTTTGCAGTGCAGCAGTGTCAGCAGTTCTACAATGTCCTGGATCTTCTGGACTTCAGGTTGAGGATTCAGCACTTTCTATTGAGTGACAGAGTGCTCTCGGAGTTAGTGCGCATTGGCTGGCGCCGGCCGGCGTCAAGGAAGCGCCAACGGGCATTTTTTAGGAACAAAGTCCCAAGTGTATATAGTTGAAGCCTAAAGAAGTATCCCACTCATTCCCTTCACCCATCCCCTTTAAATCAAATAAAACAACAAACAAAGATACCGGAGTTGTCGATGTCTCAGTGCTCACACCCAGGGTCGCAGCTCACATGGGCTGGAGAGGTAACCGGTACTGATGGCAGACCCACATCAGGCCACAGGCCTGGAAAACCTGCTACATTTATATCAAAACAAAAAAAAATTACATCATCATAAAGTGCATTTGTACATAGAAACAGATATAAGAACATGCTTCCGTTTGAGCTGATTTTACTTTGATGCTGACCGGTTTCGCCGGAAGTGGGTTCTTCAGAACAGCGTCAGACTATGAATGCTGCGGCATGAAGCCTAAGCCTGATAATATGGTTGTGCGAGCCTGATATCAAGGAGCCAAGGAACACATAGCCAGGGTGAGCCATTCAGTACCTAAAGGTCACCCGCAGAGGGGGATAGCAGAAGATTCATTGTAAATGCTGATTAAACTGAGCGGTAGCACCAGAGTAAGGAGAAATTACAGCCCAAATAGGGATGGAGAGATTTGAGCAAAAACAGCAGTTCACAGCAAGGTAATGGGACCAGCTTGTAGTCTGTCAGAACTCTCTTCACTAAGTTCTGCAGAATGTAATATCAGATCTTCTGCCCCCTTTTGAAATCTCAGACAAGATTTGTAAAATCAACGCTTTGAATGGATGTAGAGAAGACTGCAGATAGAAAGGTACAACTTACTAACCTGAGGCCAGTCACATCACTGGGTATATGTAAGGGTTTACAACCACTTTAAAGAAAGCATTCGTTTGGGGACCTGATGTCTAATTTGTCATTTAGTGAACTGAAAAATTTATATTTAGGTCACTTTTTACCAATTCACATTTATTCTGGGCAAAGACATTTTTTTCAGTAGAAAACACATATTGAGATTATTGGACTTCAGGTTTTCTTTTATATCTAATTATCATCAGTGCTCCTATACCCTAATCTCCAGTAGCCCATGTCACTTGTTGACTAAAACCTAGAGGTAAAATACTCCAACTTACAACTGTTAATACATTTACAGTGCTATGGTAATGTTTAAAAGATGCATACAGTTAGCTTGATTAATAACTATCCCATAGAAATCAGATTTAAAGTATATTTCAACTCTAAATTTATTTTATTTATTTTTTTGTGTTTTTTTGTACCATACCTCTTAACTAAATAATTAAAAAATGTCTTACCTTGAGATCCTGCCAATGACAGCATGTCCTATTACAGGCTCACAATGCTAAACTGCTGCCTCTCAAATATAAGCAGTATTGTCAGTCTGCAGTTTGTTTCAGTTGCTCCTAGTCCAGTCAAGGTAAGGACAAAATTACATAATAAAGATGATGGTTTCCATACAGTTTTATAAAATGATATTGAGATTCTGGAGCAGAGGCTGCCACAGAACACACCTTTCTAAGAAGATTCACATTCTAGTACTGCCTGGAATTGTGTGGCTTTCAAGACGTTCCTGTTTCTTTGAAGCACAATGTGATCATGTTATAGTGAATTAAATCCTTCCTTAAACAAATAACTTCATTATGTTACATACAATATAAATACATAAATCTATAAATATATTATCCCCTGTAATGTCTAAACACCGCTAAGTGAACATGTCCAAATTGGACCCAAAGTGTCAATATTTTGTGTGGCCACCATTATTTTCCAGCACTGCCTTAACCCTCTTGGGCATAGGGTTCACCAGAGCTTCACAGGTTGCCACTCGAGTCCTCTTCCACTCCTCCATGACGAGATCACGGAGCTGATGGATGTTAGAGACCTTGCACTCCTCCACCTTCTATTTGAGGATTCCCCACAGATGCTCAATAGGGTTTAGGTCTGGAGACATGCTTGGCCAAACCATCACCTTTACCCTCAGCTTTTTTAGCAAGGCATTGGTCATCTTGGAGGTGTGTTTGGGGTCATTATGTTGGAATACTGCCCTGCGGCCCAGTCTCCGAAGGGAGGGGATCATGCTCTGCTTCAGTATGTCACAGTACATGTTGCCATTCATGGTTCTCTTAATGAGCTATAGCTCCCCAGTGCTGGCAGCACTCATGCAGCCCCAGACCATGACTCTCCCACCACCATGCTTGACTGTAGGCAAGACACACTTGTCGTTGTACTCCTCACTTGGTTGCCGCCACACACGCTTGCCAGCATCTGAACCAAATATGTTTATCTTGGTCTCATCAGACCACAGGACATGGTTCCAGTAATCCATGTTCTTAGTCTGCTTGTCTTCTTCAGCAAATTTTTTACTGGCTTTCTTGTGCATCATCATTAGAAGAGGCTTCCTTCTGGGACAACAGCCATATTGACCAATGTGATGCAGTGTGCGGCATATGGTCTTAGCACTGACAGGCTGATCCCCCACCCCTGCAACCTCTGCAGCAATGCTGGCAGCACTCATAAGTCTATTTCCCAAAGACAACCTCTAGATATGACGCTAAGCATGTGCACTCAACTTCTTGCGTCGGCCATGGCGAGGCCTGTTCTGAGTGGAACCTGTCCTGTTAAACCTCTGTTTGGTCTTGGCCACCATGCTGCAGCTCAGTTTTATGGTCTTGGCAATCTTCCTATAGCCTAGGCCATCTTTATGTAGAGCAGCAATTCTTTTTTTCAGATCCTCAGAGAGTTCTTTGCCATGAGGTGCCATGTTGATCTTCCAGTGACCAGTATGAGAGAGTGAGAGCAATAACATCAAATTTAACACACCTGCTCCCCATTCACACCTGAGACCTTGTAACACTAATGAGTCACATGACACCGGGGATGGAAAATGGCTAAATGGGCCCAATTTGGACATGTTCACTTTTGTTGCCAGCGGTTTAGACATTAATGGCTGTGTTGAGTTATTTTAAAGGGGGACAGCAAATTTACGCTGTTATATAAGCTGTACACTCACTACTTTACATTGTAGCAAAGTGTTATTTATTCAGTGTTTTCACATGAAAAGATATAATAAAATATTTACAAAAATGTGAGGGTGTACAATGTCATAGATGGTGATGATCATTCATTTGGTGGTGGAATTTCTTTCTCTCTTCACAGTCACAGATGAACATAAAAAGACTGATGGCAAGACAGGTGCTATAAATGGAAAGAGTGACTCTTATAAGGTACAGTTCCCCCAACTACAGGGTTTTGTCCCTTTAGGGGAAACAAAAAAAACAAGGCAGCTTGGAGGCCTATGTGAAAAAGAAAAGCTAAAATCAGATGATATGCATATAGTTAATCTATCCTCCTACCCATTGTCTTCAGATGGGGGTAAGGTATTACAATTACGCCTAATTTTTATGCTTTATCCAATGTCCACTAAGAGCCTTCATGATCATCCAGGTCACCCAATTGTACCTGGCATTGCTTGTATCACCGAACATGCCAGTCGACTGATAGATGATTAATTAAAGACCTTTGTGTCCTCTTTACCATCCTATATTCAGGATACTAGAGATTTGTTACATATTGTGGAGGATCTTGCTATCCCTGAAAACACATGGTTAGTTACAATTGACATTGAGGCTCTTTACCGTTCAATACCACACAGACGAGGCCTAGCGGTGATAGGAGATTTCTTGAAGAAGACAAAAAAATCTCTGTGGCCATATAATTCCCTTATTTGGCAGCTTTTAAAGTATATATATTTTTTCATAACCTTTTTGTCTTTAGAGGCTCCCACTTCCTCCAGGTGCAGTGGGTGGCGATGGGGACATGACGTGCATCGTACACCAACCTGTACCTGGGAGGGAGTGCCCTCCTATTTTTTGATCAGAAGATGTTGATGGACCCGTGCCACATTTCTTCGTGGCACAGGTACATCGATGACGTGTTTATGATTAGGGATGGCACTAGGTCAGAGCTAGATGTCTTATGAACTTTTTGGGTCATATTAATTTAAAATTCACTGTGGATTGCAGTCAAGAAAAGGTTACATTCTTGGACGTACAGATCAGGGTGGATCAGCATGGCCATCATTTCTCCAATCTGTATAGAAAACCCTCCTCAGTCAATATCATTTTGCATGCCACAAGTGCCAATCTGAGACCTTTTGTATGAAGCATTTCTTATGAACAATATTTAAGACTGAGGAATTGCACAAAAGATGAGGATTTCCAAATGTGTGCAAGGGAACTGCAGACAAGACTTCTCAACTGTGGCTACAGTAAGACTTGCCTTAAAAAATGCCTTTAACAGTGCTAAACAGAAAACTAGGTACTCTCTCACCCACTCTAGGAGAAGGAACACTCAGGTACAAAAATCTAGACTGAAAACAAATTTCTCTCAACAACATTTTCATTTATGCTCCATTTTGGCACATTATTGCCATTTATTGACTGATGACCCTATAGTGGCCAAATATATGAGCCCGAAACCTACGATCACATATAAAAGAGCAAAATCCCTGAAAGACCATTTAACCAGAAGTCATTTTGCTAAAGGTACTAGATAACTACATCCAAGATCTGGAATATATGGCACATTTCAGTGTAGAAATTGTTAATTTTGTAATTGGATCAAGCTGGGGAGAAACATAATTTTACCAATTGGATGAATGTGGATTCCCCAATACCGAAAACATTGTCAAACTGTGCGGGTAGTGAATCTTATGAACTGTAAATGTAATGCAATTTATGTAGGGAAGACCCGTAAGCCTTTCTGGAAAATAATTCAGGAACATATTTATCTAATCAAAAATGGTAAAATGGAGTAGGCACGTTGGACTCTTTTATGTTTAAACATAAAATGGATACTGACCTTAAATACCACTAAAACTCCTGGTCTAAACGAATGTGTTAGTAATCAACCGTTAATTTAGATGGATGAATTTCTCCCTCCTTTTTTCTGTATTTCTTCTCCCTTATTATCACTTTTTTTTTTTTTTACATATTTATTCTTTAAACATATTTGCTTTTACCTTTTGTCATTTAAGTAGATTCAATTCTGTAACGTCATGTCTTCAGGATTGGATAATGATATAATGCCAGCTTGGGGCCCTGTGCTTTTCTTCTTTTTGGAGGGGGTTGTGATTTATTCTTTTCTGGTGGTATCATTATTTTTTTTCAGCTATGGGTATGTGGACAAAGCTGATCTCTATGCGTTTGTATGGCTGCATATGGTTGTTTATTATCAATATACTATTTTTCTCTTTTTTTATTCTTTTATTATTTTTCTTTCTTTTATTTTTATTATTTTATTATTTTTCTTTTTTCATTAATATTATTTTTTAGTTTTTTATCTATTTTCATTTTCACAAATAATTTTATACTTTTTTTCTGGGCTGGCTGTATGATTGAGTGTGTTGATTTGTTTTGGTTGTCATTTTGTTGTTGTCCGCTTTGATTTGTGTGTGTCAGGAAACATGAATCAGACTGAGACAGAAAATGCAGTAAAATCAAACAGCCCCAGTGGGAGGATCCAGATGAGCAGTATGAATCAGGTGCGCCTGTAACGCTATGGCAAACTGATCCGTGCGATACTCCTGCTCATCCTATCTGGAAAAAATATTATCATTAGGAGGATTGCCTGCATCTTCTGAATTCATGGTCTTCGCCTACTGTCAGGAACCACGAATCAGTCTGAGACAGAAAATGCAGTAAAATCACACCTTTAATGTAATGGTAAAAAATGGTACAGAACAGTAAATGTAGTAAAAATATAAGCCAGGGGTCGGAAGCCAAAATGGAAAGTTAGAGGAGCCAGTGATCAGGAAACCAGAAATAAGCGTAGTCGGAGGCAGAGGAACAGGATCAGGAACCAGAAGGGATGTCAGACGGGAAAAGTCTTTCACAGGAACACAGCAGAGAAACTCCAGATATGTTGGAAAGGCGATAACAGGAAAGTAATGAACAAGGCAGCTTAAATAGCCAGAAGGTGCTGGCTGTAGGTGGGACTGACAAGCACATATTGATAACCAGGTGAGCCACTGAGGAAACAATGAGAGCTGACAATTAACCGACAGCTGAGCAGCCTGAGCACAGAGAAGAGAGCTGCTGCAAGTCCAGCCCTGAAAGTACCCTCTCCTTAACGACCCCTCCCCCTCAGAGGGGCACCGGGTTTGAGGGGAAAACATCTATGGAAAGCATGGAAGAGGACAGGATCAAGTACATCCGAGGATGGGAGCCAAGAGTGTTCCTCTGGACCGTACCCTCCCCAATGAACAATGTACTGTATGCGCCCATGGAACCTATGGGAGTCAATGATCGATTGTATCCCATACTTGTCACGCCGAGCGCTCCGGGTCCCGCGGCTTCCCCGGAGCGCTCGTGGCGTTCTGCGGGCAGCAGCGCTCCGGTCATCGTCCCCGACCGTGAGCGCTGTCCCCCTGCATGTGGCAGGGATGCGGTCCACGCGGCGGGACGTTCCCGTCCACGGACCGCATCCCAAGTCACTTACCTGCCGGGTCCCGTCCTGTCCTCCTCCCTGGCGCATGCGGCACCGCTCCCTAGGGCGCGCGCGCGCCGCTGCACTAAGATTTAAAGGGCCAGTGCACCACTAATTGGTGCCTGGTCCAATCAGTGCAAATTGTATAAAAACCCACTTCCCCTTCCCCTTCTTGTTGCCTTAGTGCCCTGAGAAAGCGTTTTGTGTATTGCCCTGCCTGTGTATCTGACCTTTTGCTGTTGCCCCTGACTACGAACCATTGCCACCTGCCCTGACCTTCTGCTACGTCTGACCTTGCATTTGCCTTGTCCTACTGTACCACGCCTGTCTCAGCTGTCAGTGAGGTTGAGCCGCTACCGGAGGACACGACCTGGTTGCTACTGCCGCAGCAGGACCATCCCGCATTGCGGCGGGCTCTGGTGAAAACCAGTAGCAACTTAGAACTGGTCCTCTGGTACGGTCCACGCCATTCCCTCACTGACACAGAGGATCCACCCCTTGTGTCCTCACCTGCCACCAGTCCGGATCCTGACAGTAGATCCGGCCATGGATCCCGCTGAGGTGCCGCTGCCTAGTCTCGCTGACCTCACTACCGTGGTTGCCCAGCAGTCCCAGCAGATTGCCCAACAAGGAAAACAGCTGTCGCAGTTGACCGCCATGATTCAACAGCTCCTGCCTCCACAGCCAGCTCCAGCATCTCCTCCTCTCCTAGCTGCCGCTGCTACCGCTGTCTCTCCCGGACAAGTTTGATGGGGACTCTAAGATGTGCCGGGGATTCTTGTCCCAATGTTCCCTGCACCTGGAGATGTTGGCAGACCAGTTTCCCACAGAACGGTCTAAGGTGGCGTTCGTGGTCAGTTTACTATCTGGGAAGGCCTTGGCCTGGGCCACGCCGCTCTGGGACCGCAACGTCCTGCCACTGCCTCCGTCCAGTTCTTTTTTTCTGAAGTCCGCAGTGTCTTCGAGGAACCTGCCCGTGCCTCGTCCACGGAAACAGCCTTGCTAAACCTCGTCCAAGGAGACTCTACAGTGGGCAAATATGCTATACAGTTTGGCACTCTGGGCTCCGAAGTGGCCTGGAACAATGAGGCTCTCTGCGCGACCTTTAAAAGAGGTTTATCCAGCCATATCAAGGATTGTCTGGCCGCACGAGAGATACCTGCCTCCCTGACTGAACTCATCCAGTTGGCTACTCGCATAGATATACGCTACATTGAAAGACGTCAGGAGCTCTGTCAGGAGAAAGATCTTGTTCGCATCAGGAGATACCCATGCCTGGCTCCTCTCTTCCAGCAGCCTGTTACTGTGCCTTCCGCCGAGGAGGCCATGCAAGTGGATCGGTCTCGCCTGACCCAGCCGGAGGAACGAGAACTTATGTTTATACTGTGCGAGCTCTGAACACTTCTTAAAGGACTGTCCTCTTCGTCCTCAGCGTCAGGGAAAAGCTTGCACCTAGTGAACATGGGAGAGGCGTCACTGGGTGTAAATTCTTCCTCTCCACGCCTGATTGTTCCAGTACGGATTTCTCCAGCCGCTAAAGTCTCCTTCCCTGCGGAGGCCTTCTTGGAATCTGGTTCCACAGGAAACTTCATTAAAGCCTCCTTCATCAACCGCTTTAGCATCCCTGTTACCCGTCTCGTCAAGCCCTTCTTTATTTCTACAGTTAACGGAGAGAATCTGAACTGCACCGTGCGTTACCGCACAGAACCCGTACTCATGACCATAGGGGTTCTCCACCAAGAGACGATTGAATTTTTTGTTCTGCCTAACTGCACTTCTGACATCCTTCTTGGCTTGCCCTGGCTCCAGCGCCACTCTCCTACCCTTGACTGGACCTCTGGGGACATTAAATCATGGGGCCCTACCTGCCACACTCGTTGCCTCAAGTCGGTACCTACTAGCCAAGTCTCCATCTCTTCTCCATTGCTCGGCCTTCCTAAGGTCTATCAAGACTTTGCTGACGTCTTTTGCAAAAAACAGGCAGAGGTCTTACCACCACATAGACCCTACGACTGCCCAATTGACTTGCTTCCTGGTACCTCACCACCCCGTGGCAGGATTTACCCTCTCTCCGCTCCTAAAACCAAGGCCATGTCGGAGTACGTTCAGGAGAATCTCAAGAAAGGTTTCATCAGGAAGTCTTCTTCTCCTGCCGGAGCAGGATTCTTCTTTGTTGCCAAGAAGGATGGGTCACTACGCCCTTGTATTGATTACCGCGGTCTCAACAAAATCACTGTAAAGAATCGCTACCCTCTGCCTCTCATCTCAGAGCTCTTTGATCGTCTGCGTGGAGCAAAGATCTTTACCAAGCTTGACCTCAGGGGCGCTTATAACCTCATCAGAATCCGTGAAGGAGATGAGTGGAAAACCGCTGTAACGGAACAGGGCACCCCGGACCGGGTACCTCCGTTGAAAGATGCTCCTAGTGCTTTCCGAGGGCTCCAAGCACTCCACCAGACACCGTAACCACTTCAGATCCCACGAACCGCCGCAGCTTGGTTAGGGTCTCACTGTTTCCTATCCACCCTGGACCTACGACAAGGCTCCAGGTTCCTGTGGGTGAGCCTCTCTTTCCCCAGAGAGTGCAGCAGAACAAGCTCTTACACAAGCTCTTACAAGAGCTCAGTGATTCTCTAAGGGAGTATGGAGGACCATAGCAATCCCTTGCAGCATATGCCCCAATAAGAGACAGAACTCTAGATTGAGGTTGAATGAACTCTGCACAACTTTAATTGAACAAGACTTATATACAGTTTTCACCCACAAAGTTACCACCCAGATGGACCTTGTTGAAGACTGAACATAATATTCACCATCCAATAGGAACAGAGTTTTACACTCTCATACAGTGTACAAAATTTACAATGTGGGACAATTCCCCCCTCCCCCTTAGCATTCAATCCACATTCCTATAAGTTTATCTTAAGGCAGACAGACAGAACAATGGGAGGTCATTAACACGTAACAATGCAAAAGGGCAATCCACATTCCCTCCCAATACACAACAAAAGGAATACCTGTCTGACATTGCAAGCTATGTAATATACCCAGCATTTAGGAATTACAGATTTCATGGCAAATGGGAATAAATCTTAATATTCATATATAGAGATATTGCTGGCAAATATGGAGCAATCCAAACCATTACTTATCTGTCTTTAAATTCCAGTGACGGTGAATACTGTCACATATCTTCCCCCCAAAGGTAGAAGAACCAGGTACCAGACCTCCAACTGGTCTGTGCCTGAGTTCGTCAGGTAACAAGTCCCAAAGAGTCAATCCATCATGGCAGCTTCCTTGACAAAGTTCCACATAGTTTGTAAGTTTGTCTTGGCAAGGCTCATGGAGCTCTCATAGCCGCTCAGTCTGTGAAAGTCTACTTTGGGAAGGCCAGACTGGGCTTCTTGGGCACCTCGTGTCCCTAAAAGACACAGGGTGATTTAGACATAAGAGGAGCCTAGTAGGCTGAGAGAAGCACTTTCCAACCTCTCTAAGGTAGGCTGTGTTCCACAGGCCCTCCCAATGTCTGCACCCACCCAGTACCCCAAACAAATTGTCCGGAACAGAACGTCACTCACCCAGCCAACCTCTGCCACTCTTGTAGAACATCCCTGCCGTGGAGAAGAAGCATGAACTGGCCTTTCTCCCAGGATTCCTTTCAGCTGCTGGAGAGAGGACAGGGTGGATGGGCTTACTTCCTCATGCTTTTGGGAATCTTGGCCGACTGTCCAGCATCCCTGGGGTGTAAAAAGGAGGACTGTAGCTTTTGTGGGTGCTGGGCAGAGGTTGGTAACACTCTGCCCTGTTGCTGTAACGCTCCTGCGTTTTATGTATGATGTGGATTTTCAGCTGCAGAAATATTCCACTTCAGTAGTCATGTAGAGAAACGCTGAGACACCATTCCCAACTCTCAATGACTCATCATGTGTGGAGGATCTCAATTCAGCAAGTAAATACACACACTCAATAAGATGTTTCCTAGAGTGGCTTATGTATATAGTAACACAGTGATGATAGGCTGAAGAGACAGGTTGGGTAGAGATGGTAGATGACAGACACTTGAAAGGAAATGTTCTTGAAAGTAAGATAGTAGCAGATGAGATGCAGATAGGTTTAGCAATCATGTATGGTAGCAGATGACAGAGTAGCAGGTGGACATACAAGAGAGATCAACCCAGTGCAAGAACAGGTGGTAGTAGGCTCAAGAGCTAGCAATCTTAGATAATGCAGATGTAGTAATAGTCCTTAGTATGCAGAGCTAGATAGTGTAAGCTTTAGTATGAAAGTTATAGAGGTTTCCCCTACGGGGTACTTATCACTAATAGCAATGTAGCAGAGGAGAGGTTCGGCAAGAGCGGATGATCCGGTAGCGGGATACAGGGATCAGCGCAGCGTGGTTCCGACAGCGAGGTAAGCTTGCAAGCATGAGAGCTTCAAGACAGGTTAGCATCAAGGCACAAAGCAGTTTGAATGAACACATGTGAGTGAGAGTCGGCGATCTAAATAGCCATCAGTCCGGCGCTCAGTGATGACAGCATCAGTCTTAAAGGTGTATGCGCACCTTACCAAAAGAGAATGGTGGGGCGCATACACTTATGAAAGAGTAATTAGGGTACCCAAAGGTACCAGAACATTACAGTACCCCCCCCCTTAAGGCCGGCTCCTGAAGGCCTCTGGAGCTGGTTTGTCTGGGTACTTCGCATGAAAATTGCGGATTAATCTAGAGGCATGTATGTCAGAGGTGTTTAGCCAGGTGTCGTCTTGGGGCCCATAGTTCTTCCATCGAACCAAGTACTGAAGTCTTCCTCTGTGGATACGAGAATCCAGAATCTCTTTTATCCCATATTCTTCTCCACCTTCAACTTGTACAGGAGGAGGAGGTGGGATCGTAGGCCTTATTCCTTGGTCAGGAACATGGGGCTTCAGTAGCGACACATGGAAAATGGGATGTATTTTGAGGTCTATTGGCAATGTAAGCTGTACTGCAGCTTTTCCAATAAGTTTCTTGATTGGGAAAGGTCCCAAGAACAGAGGTCCAAGCTTTTTGCTAGGGATTTTCAGTCTTAAATTTTTTGTTGAGAGCCAAACGAGGTCCCCGATAGCGTACTGAGGAGAAGGTCTTCTGCGAAGATCATAGTACTTCTTTTGTAACTATGAGCGTGTGCAATAGTAGTATTAAGCAAACCCAGAGAGTCCTTTATTTGGGTAAGATAGTCTGAACCTACTGGGTTATTTGAAGGAAGGATGCGTGGTGGAAGAATAGAGGGATGAAACCCATAGTTCAAGTAGAACGGACTCTGCTTGGTCGTACTGTGGGTTGCGTTGTTGTAGGCAAATTCTGCCAGAGGGAGAATATCCACCCAATCATCCTGTTGGTAAGAAGTGTAACAACGTAAATATTGCTCGATGCATTGGTTGACTCTTTCAGTCTGTCCGTTGGTCTGCGGATGGTAAGGAGAAGTGAGCTTCCGCTCGATCCGTAGTATGTGACATAGTTCTTGCCAGAACTTGGAAATAAATTGTGATCCACGGTCAGACAGAAGAGTTTTTGGGATACCATGTAACTTTTTTTTTTTTTATATTTCTTTATTAAATTTTCCAGGTAAAAAATTATTTACAACACTCCAATCGCTGGAGAATTTTTTCATATACATTTTACACATATTACCTTTTTTCCCTTTTTTTTTTCCCCCCCTCCCTTCCTTATCCCTCCCCCCCCCCGTCTCTTCTTATCATTCGACTCCTATTATTTCTCTGTATTCCCTTGTGTCCTTAAACTCTTGCCACTCTTCCCAAATCTCCTCTTCATTCCCCTGTTCCTCCTCCTCCCAGGTCCTCAGCTGCTCCTACTTTCTTATTTTCTCTACTTTTAACAGCCAATCTTTCCTGGAGGGGGCCTCTTCTTTTTGCCAATTAAAGGGAATCAAGCTCTTAGCTGAGTTTAATAAGTGGGGGAGTAATGTTTTTTTATATTGCTTCACTGACATATGGGTTCCATGAAACATGCATTTCCAAGGATCCAAGGGAATATCTATTTTAGTAATTTTACTTATTAATTCTATAACTTCACTCCAGAATACTTTAATTTTTGGGCACTCCCACCATATATGGGCTATAGTCCCTATCATCTGACATCCCCTCCAGCAAAGTCTTGAACTCTCCACCTGAATTCTTCCCATCTTATCAGGAGTGTTGTACCACCTTGTAATCAGTTTATAGTTCATCTCCTCCGTGTTGGTGTCTATCGCGGATTTATGTACTAATTGAAGGCTCTTATCCCACTGTTTGTTGTTACTACACGGGCCGAGGTCTCTTTCCCATTTTTCTTTTAATGATATTCCTCTCTCTTTTGTTATTGTTAACAGTATTTTATACACATTCGAAATATTATTTATCATCTTATCCTTAAGACATAATTGCTCAAAAGGGCGGAGGTCGTTTATATCTCTCAATGGCTGCGGTAGTGACAATGTGAAGTGCTTTAGTTGGATGTACCTCCACTCATTTATCTTCCAGTTTTCTTTCCTTTGTTTCAGCTCCGCCAAGGTTATAATTTTCCCCTTCTCTACTATATCCCCTAATTGTGCTTCTCCTTCTTCTATCCATTTACCTAATTCCTTCTCTTCCCCTGGTGCAAAAAATTTTGTGCCCTGTAACGGGATCAGTGGTGAATTGTGTTTCCAATTTTCTTTTTTATGTATATTATCCCAAACCTTAATAGCATGTCTTGTGATTATATGCGTGTTAGTGTCCAGATTTCTGAATCTCTCAGGTATCCATATAACTTTTGCTAGGTGTGTACCACTCATCGTGCTTTCTATTACCACCCAATTTCTATCATTATTTTTTTTTTTGTCCATTCTATCACCCTTGTGAGTATTGCTGCAAAATAATAATTTTTAAAGTCGGGTAGGGCTAATCCCCCTTGTCCCTTACCTTTACATAGTGTAGTGTACTTTACCCTTGGCTTTTTGTATTTCCAAATAAAGCGGAATATTAATCTTTTAAGTGTTTTAAAAAATACTTGAGGTAATAAAATCGGAATCATCTGGAATTTATATATAATTTTGGGCAGGATTATCATTTTTATCGTATTTATTCTCCCTATCCAGGAAAAGATTCTCGGGGATAATCTATTTAATTCTGATCTTACTTCATTCAGGAATTCTAGAAAATTTGTTTTGTAGAGTTTTTCTGGAGTTGGGGTTAATTTTATCCCTAAATATTTAATCTCATCTTTTCTTCAGTTGAACTGAAATTCTTTTTTTAACATCTCCTCTTCTTGTTTAGGGATATTAATATTTAATATTTCTGATTTTTTTTGATTAATTTTTAAATTGGATAGTTCTCCATATTGTTTCATTATTTTAATTATTTTGGGCAAAGTGATCCTCGGATTACTTATGTAAAGCAGGATATCATCTGCAAAGGCAGATACCTTATGCTCCACTTGTCCCACCTTTATGCCCCCGATGTCCACACTATTTCTAATAGTTGCCAGTAGTGATTCCAAAGATAAGACAAATAACATCGGAGACAAGGGACATCCTTGTCTTGTTCCATTGAGCATTTTAAACGAGTCTGACAAAGTTCCATTGACCTTTACCTTTGCAGTTGGTTGATTATACAAAGTTTTGATCCAGGCCAACATTCTAGGTTTTATTCCCAACTCCACTAGGGTGTTTATCATGAACTCCCAGTCTACCCTGTCAAATGCTTTTTCCGAATCTATTGACAGGAGTAGACTGGGAGCTCTGCTTTTTACCATATGGTCTATCAACAGTATAGTTTTTATCCCATTGTCCCGTCCCTGTCTCCTCGGGATGAATCCTACTTGATCATTGTGTATCCACTCCCCCATTAAGTTCTTCATTCTAGTGGCCAAAATTTTTGTGAATAATTTAGTATCAACATTAAGTAGGGATACCATGTAACTTAAAGACATGTTTCATCAGGAGTTCTGCCGTTTGTTTGGACAAAGGTAGTCTGCGAATAGCAATGAAATGTGCCATTTTTGTCAGATGGTCCACTGACACTAAGATGGTATTAAATCCTTTGGAAGGAGGCAATTCCACTATAAAGTCCAAGGACACAACTTCCCATGGAGTTTGGGGTATTGGTAGACTGCATAGTAGACCAGATGGTCTCGTAGTGTCAATTTTGGACCTGGCACAGACATTGCATGAAGAGACGAATTTTTGTATAGATGTTTTCATGTCAGGCCACCAGAATTGCCTGGCAATCAGATTAATAGTCTTTGTCATACCCATATGTCCTGCCATTGGCACATCATGCGATAATTCCAAGATCTTGGTGCGTATGGTAGGTGGTATGTAAAGTTTGTCGCTGTAGTAGAGGAAGCCTTCTGCATCAGTATTTAGTTGTGGTGGGGGTGAATCCAAACTTATACCATGCAAAACCTCTTCCTTCAAGGAACAGACAACTCCAATAATGCGTTTGTGAGGTATTATAGGAACGGAAGGGATTTCGAAGTAGTTTTCTTCAGTTAGTCGTGATAGTGCATCCGCCTTTTTGTTCTTATCTGCAGGTGTGTAGGTCACTAGGAAGTTAAACCTTAGAAAGAATAGTGACCATCGTACCTGTCGGTGCAAGAGAGTTTTGTTAGTCTGAAGATATTGGAGATTTTTATGGTCCGTGTATATGTGTAGATGTCGCCAATTCTCCAGAGCCAATTTTATAGCAAGCAGTTCCTTTTCACCCATGGGGTAATTTATCTCTGGACTGCTTAGGGATTTAGAAAAAAAGGCGACTGGATGAAGTGGTGAAGTGTGAGTTGGTCGTTGGGAGAGTATTGCTCCTACTGCCATGTTTGACGCATCTACTTCCAGAACGTATTGGAGGGATGGGTCTGGATGGCGTAGTATGGGAGCAGAAGTAAACCTTGTCTTTAACAGGTGAAAAGCTTTATTTGCTTCATCTGACCATTTGAATGGTTTTTTAATGCTAGTGAGCTGTGTGAGGGGTTTCACAATGGCAGAGAAGTTTCTAATGAACTTCCTGTAGAAATTCGAAAATCCAAGGAATCGCTGTAGCGCCTTGCGTGTGGTTGGTGTAGGCCAATCCTGAATGCAGGATATCTTATTCATGTCCATCTCGATTCCTGTTTTGGATATGATGTAGCCTAGAAACAGTACCTCTTCTTTATGAAACAAGCATTTTTTCAGTTTCACATAAAGGTTGTGTGCAAGCAATCTCGATAATACTAGTCTTTCATGTCTTATGTGTTCAGACAGGGATCGTGAGTATATAAGTATATCATCCAGATATACCACAACACAGACATCTAGTAAGTCTCTGAAAATATCGTTTATAAATCGTTGAAAAACTGCAGGGGCGTTGCATAGCCCGAATGGCATTACAAGATATTCGAACAATCCGTATCTGGTTCTGAATGCAGTCTTCCACTCGTGTCCATCACGGATTCGAATGAGATTGTATGCTCCTTTCAGGTCCAATTTTGAAAAATAGGTAGCTCCACGCACCTGCTCAATGAGCTCAGGGATAAGCGGTAGAGGATAGCGATCTTTTATTGTAATAGCATTCAATTGCCTATAGTCGATGATAGGCCTGAGACTTGAGTCCTTATTGCGGACAAAAAAGAGTCCTGCTGCTGTGGAAGAAGTGGAAGGTCTAATAAAACCTTTTCCCAAATTCTCATCCAAGTAGTCTTTGAGATGGGAAAGTTCATCCTGTGAAAGAGGATAAACATGACCGAAAGGCAATTTGCTATTTGGGAGTAGATCAATGCTACAATCATAGTCTCGATGGGGAGGTAGTGCTTGAGCATTTTTCTCAAGAAAAACCTCAGAGAGATCCTGATAACATAGTGGTGCAATCTCATCTGTCACCACAGACAGGATCTTCCCGAAAGACGGGAGGTTACACGTGAGAGGAAGGTCAGGGTCCGTTTCTTCCAATCTATGGTTGGTTGATGTGTGTGCAACCAGGGAAGTCCCAAAACAATGGGAAAGTGGGGTGAAGATATTAGATCAAAGGTAGTGGTCTCCATATGAGACCCGTTAGTAGTGACTAGGAGTGCCTGTGTCTGATCAGTGATCGGACCAGAGGATAAAGGAACACCGTTAATAAGACTCACTGAGACAGGTTTAAGTTTAGAAATAATAGGAACTTTATTTAAAGCAGCAAAACGTATGTCAATATAATTTCCACAAGATCCTGTGTCAATCATGGCCTTAGTAGTAATCCTGTTCTGGTCCCACTGTAATGTTAAGCAAACAGAAAGGTAAGGGTTAGTGATTGAAGTTGTCAATCCCCCTAGGAGGACATGTGAACACTCACCCTTCTTTTTGTAGACTAGGGGACAGACGTTTATCTTGTGATCCGGGGATGCACAGTACAAGCAGAGATTACCAGATCGTCTTCTGGCTCTTTCCATAGTTGATAGAGGTGGGCGTATGGTTCCTACCTCCATAGGAACGGGGTCAACGGCCGAAATCCGAGAAGAACTGGATAATGGCATTCCCATTTTCTCAGCCTTTCTT
Source organism: Pelophylax lessonae (assembly GCF_965119305.1). NCBI lineage: Eukaryota > Metazoa > Chordata > Amphibia > Anura > Ranidae > Pelophylax > Pelophylax lessonae. The sequence continues at coordinate 490,885,047 of NC_138769.1, read as the reverse complement.
TCTCGTAGTCTTCTATCTATGGTGATACTGAGTTGTATCAATGCATCCAAGTTTTTTGGCAGATCCGCTCGGGCGAGCTCGTCCTTAACGGCCTCTGATAGGCCAAGCCTAAATTGGGATTTCAGAGCTGCATCATTCCATTCTGAATCAAGGGTCCATCTCTTGAATTCTGCGACAAAGTCTTCTACAGGTCTCCCACCTTGTTTCAAGGATCTTAATTGAAGATCGGCATTACTCTGCCTATTGGGATCATCATATAGGCTAGTGAGTTCTGCTAGGAACAAGGCATAGGAGTTGAGAAGCTGGTCGCTTTTCTCAAAAAGAGAGTCTGCCCAGGCCCGGGGATCGCCTGTTAGGTAAGAAATAATAGTACAAACCTTAATGTGATCAGTAAGGTAGGTACAGGGTTTTAGCAAGAAAAGTAACTCACATGCGTTTTGAAATTCGCGAAATTTTTTGCGATCGCCTGTAAATACCAAAGGAGGATTTATTTTGGGTTCAGGGGACTGAGCAGTGGTAAGTTGTGTCAGTCTAATTACCTGCTGCGACAGAGCCTGATTGTCTTCTTTTAATTCAGCAAGTGCGTGTATTAACGCAGGTACTTGCTGTTTTAATTGTGTCATCTGAGTGGTTATTTCTGCTGAATCCATTTGTGGTTCGTTCGGTCTGTAACGCTCCTGCGTTTTATGTATGATGTGGATTTTCAGCTGCAGAAATATTCCACTTCAGTAGTCATGTAGAGAAACGCTGAGACACCATTCCCAACTCTCAATGACTCATCATGTGTGGAGGATCTCAATTCAGCAAGTAAATACACACACTCAATAAGATGTTTCCTAGAGTGGCTTATGTATATAGTAACACAGTGATGATAGGCTGAAGAGACAGGTTGGGTAGAGATGGTAGATGACAGACACTTGAAAGGAAATGTTCTTGAAAGTAAGATAGTAGCAGATGAGATGCAGATAGGTTTAGCAATCATGTATGGTAGCAGATGACAGTGTAGCAGGTGGACATACAAGAGAGATCAACCCAGTGCAAGAACAGGTGGTAGTAGGCTCAAGAGCTAGCAATCTTAGATAATGCAGATGTAGTAATAGTCCTTAGTATGCAGAGCTAGATGGTGTAAGCTTTAGTATGAAAGTTATAGAGGTTTCCCCTACGGGGTACTTATCACTAATAGCAATGTAGCAGAGGAGAGGTTCGGCAAGAGCGGATGATCCGGTAGCGGGATACAGGGATCAGCGCAGCGTGGTTCCGACAGCGAGGTAAGCTTGCAAGCATGAGAGCTTCAAGACAGGTTAGCATCAAGGCACAAAGCAGTTTGAACGAACACATGTGAGTGAGAGTCGGCGATCTAAATAGCCATCAGTCCGGCGCTCAGTGATGACAGCATCAGTCTTAAAGGTGTATGCGCACCTTACCAAAAGAGAATGGTGGGGCGCATACACTTATGAAAGAGTAATTAGGGTACCCAAAGGTACCAGAACATTACAGTTGCCAGCTTTTCTGCTGGGTTGGGGTTGGCGAATACTACCCCCAGGACCTGGTTGGGGGTCTGCTGTAGAATGGAGGGATCGCCTACCTCCTCCTCCTGGTATTCCTGCGGAGTAGGTTGGGGATCTGGACCGGCCGTCCAGCATCCCTGTAGGTCTGGTGCAGAGACCGCGGTCCCATCTGTACCATTGGGGTCAGGGCTGTTGTCTCCCTGTGGTTGGGAAGAAGGAATAGTTTTCTCCTCTTCCTGGAAGGTACACTGCTGTTTGGAAGGAAGGACGACACCTTCGGCTCCCTGTAACTCCTGCTGTAGCTGGGGATCTGGGCCGGCTGCCCAGCCTCCCTGTAGGGCCGGTAGAGAGACCTCGGTCCCATCTCCACCTGCCATCGGTGGGTCTTCACAGTACCCCCAGTCTGTACTGTCTCTCCAACTGAAGGGTTGTGGGTCTGGATCTTCCACCCAGGACTCTGCTTGCAGGGTAGATTGCGGTGGAACGGAGCAGAGCAGGCGTAGGTAGTCCTGCTCCAGTTCCCACTCCATTGTGACCAGATGAATCAGGTCTGACCCTAATTCATCTGCTTTGGGGAGACCCAGTAGGGCTTCCCTGGTGTCCTGGATTTCCCAGCGCCGAAACTCCGCTGGACATCCAAAGTCCCTCTCTTCAAAGGCCTCCCACAGCAAGCCCGGCCCACTATAGTCCTCACCTTCCGGCATATTGTTGTCAGCCATCCAGTGGTCGTGCGGGGTGGTGTACCACTTTAGTGCCCGGTAAGCTTCATCCAGCCACAACTCCTTCCAAATTAGGTTCCAGAGCTCCGTCACCAACTCATCCAGGGGTTGCTGTCCTAGGAAAGGTAACCGCAGGGCAACGTATACCTGGAACCGCTGTTCTTCGCTGGGAAGGTTCTCTCTCCGCCTCCACTGCCCATCGTCTAAGGACTCATACCACATTTCCTTTCGAGTGAAATCTCTCCAGTCCAGTATGGCTTCCTCTGATACAGGCCCATCCTGTTGGACCAAGTGTTGCTGCAACCTCCAGAGAAACTCCTCCTCATATGGGGATGCTGCACGGGTGTTATCTCGCTCCATAACGTTACCGGTGTCTCCGAGCTGCTTCTCCTCACACTAGGACGCCATCCCACCGCTTGCCACCAATGTAACGGAACAGGGCACCCCGGACCGGGTACCTCCGTTGAAAGACGCTCCTAGTGCTTTCCGAGGGCTCCAAGCACTCCACCAGACACCGTAACCACTTCAGATCCCACGAACCGCCGCAGCTTGGTTAGGGTCTCACCGTTTCCTATCCACCCTGGACCTACAACAAGGCTCCAGGTTCCTGTGGGTGAACCTCTCTTTCCCCAGAGAGTGCAGCAGAACAAGCTCTTACACAAGCTCTTACAAGAGCTCAGTGATTCTCTAAGGGAGTATGGAGGACAATAGCAATCCCTTGCCGCATATCCCCCAATAAGAGACAGAACTCTAGATTGAGGTTGAATGAACTCTGCACAACTTTAATTGAACAAGACTTATATACAGTTTTCACCCACAAAGTTACCACCCAGATGGACCTTGTTGAAGACTGAACATAATATTCACCATCCAATAGGAACAGAGTTTTACACTCTCATACAGTGTACAAAATTTACAATGTGGGACAATTCCCCCCTCCCCCTTAGCATCCAATCCACATTCCTATAAGTTTATCTTAAGGCAGACAGACAGAACAATGGGAGGTCATTAACACGTAACAATGCAAAAGGGCAATACACATTCCCTCCCAATACACAACAAAAGGAATACCTGTCTGACATTGAAAGCTATGTAATATACCCAGCATTTAGGAATTACAGATTTCATGGCAAATGGGAATAAATCTTAATATTCATATATAGAGATATTGCTGGCAAATATGGAGCAATCCAAACCATTACTCATCTGTCTTTAAATTCCAGGGACGGTGAATACTGTCACAACCGCTTTTAACACCAGAGATGGCCACTTCGAATACCGTGTCATGCCTTTTGGTCTTTGCAACGCCCCTGCAGTCTTTCAAGACTTTGTCAATGAGATCTTCCGGGACTTGTTGTATACCTGCGTAGTGGTCTATCTTGACGACATACTAATCTTCTCCTCCACTCTGGAGGAACACCGTCTCCATGTCTGTCAAGTGCTCCAGCGTCTCCGTGTTAACCATCTCTACGCCAAAATTGAAAAGTGCCTCTTTGAACGTAGCTGTCTTCCGTTTCTGGGATACCTAGTTTCTGAACAAGGTCTTCAAATGGACCCCGACACAAGCTCTCCGCGGTCTTGGATTGGCCACGCCCCTCGGGACTTCGCTCTATCCAGCGCTTCCTCGGATTAGCCAATTACTACCGCCAGTTCATCCCCCACTTCTCCACTATCGTGGCACCTATTGTGGCACTATCCAAGAAAGAAGCAAATCCGAGATCCTGGCCTCCCCAAGCTGAAGAAGCCTTTACTCGCCTTAAGACCGCCTTTGCCTCCGCTCCAGTCTTGACTAGGCCCGACCCTCTGAAACCGTTCTTCCTGGAGGTAGATGCCTCCTCAGTTGGAGCTTGAGCGGTCCTTCTTCAAAAGTCCACTAAAGGAAAAAACGTCATCTGCGGCTTCTTCTCTAAAACTTTTTCTCCTCCAGAAAGGAACTATGCTATTGGAGACCATGAACTACTAGCCATTAAGTTGGCACTAGAGGAATGGAGACATCTCCTGGAAGGATCCCTTCATCCTATCACCATCTACACTGACCACAAAAATCTGTCATACCTTCAGTCTGCCCAGCGCCTTAATCCTCGCCAGGCCAGGTGGTCATTGTTCTTTGCCCGATTCAATTTCCAGATCCATTTTCATCCTGCTGACAAGAACATTAGGGTGGATGCCCTATCACGCTCCACTGATGCCTCCGAAGCTGAAACCGTTCCTCAACACATCATACCTCCTGAGTGTCTGATTTCAGCTGCCCCTGCTTCACTGGTACTAGTTCCTCCTGGAAAAACGTATGTTCCTCCACGTCTTTGCCTCTGGACTCTCAAATGGGACCACTCCTCCCACCTGGCGGGTCACGCTGGAATTAAAAAGACTATTCAGTTAATTGCCAGACACCATTGGTGGCCTTCCTTTGAGGAAGATGCGACTGAGTTCGTTCGGGCCTGTACTGTCTGCGCACATGACAAAACTCCTCGCCAGAGGCCTGCAGGTCTTCTCCTCCCTCTGCCAGTGCCCAAACAGCCTTGGTCCCACATAGCGATGGACTTCGTCACTGACCTTCCTGTATCCCATGGCAACACAGTCATATGGGTGGTCGTTGACAGATTTTCCAAGATGGCACATTTTGTCCCGCTTCCTGGTCTCCCCTCTGCGCCACAGTTGGCGAAGCAATTCTTTTTGCACATATTCCGTCTCCATGGTCTTCCAACACATATCGTCTCTGATAGAGGCGTTCAGTTCATCTCAAAATTTTGGAGAGCACTCTGCACCCAATTAAAGATCAAATTTAATTTTTCTTCCGCCTACCACCCTCAGTCCAATGGGCAAGTGGAGAGGGTTAACCAGATCCTTGGTGACTATCTGCGACACTTCGTCTCCTCCCGTCAAGACAATTGGGTCGACCTGTTGCCCTGGGCCGAATTCTCATACAACTTCAGAGACTCTGAGTCATCCACCAAATCTCCATTTTTTGTGGTGTACGGCCGTCACCCGCTGCCCCCCCTCCCCATTCCCACTTCTTCTGGACTTCCTGCCGTTGATAAGTTGACCCTGGACTTCTCCTCCATCTGGAAAGAAACTCAAAAGTCGCTCATCCTGGCCTCTTCTCGCATGAAGAGGCATGCAGATAAAAAAAGAAGAACTCCTCCTGTCTTTGCCCCTGGTGACAGAGTGTGGCTCTCTGCCAAATACATCCGGTTTCGGGTCCCTAGCTACAAGCTTCTTGGTGAAAGAGATCCTCTCCTCCAAGGTCGTCAGAGGTAAAAAAAATTTTCTTGTTGACTGGGAGAATTGTGGTCCCGAAGAGAGGTCATGGGAGCCCGAGTCCAATATCCTCGACAAGGAGCTCATCCACAGGTTCCTGGGCTCCAAAAAGAGGGGGAGACCAAAGGGGGGGGGTACTGTCACGCCGAGCGCTCCGGGTCCCGCGGCTTCCCCGGAGCGCTCGTGGTGTTCTGCGGGCAGCAGCGCCCCGGTCATCGTCCCCGACTGTGAGCGCTGTCCCCCTGCATGTGGCAGGGATGCGGTCCGCGCGGCGGGACGTTCCCATCCGCGGACCGCATCCCAAGTCACTTACCTGCCGGGTCCCATCCTGTCCTCCTCCCGGCGCGCGCGCCCCCGCTCCCTAGGGCGCGCGCGCGCCGCTGCACTAAGATTTAAAGGGCCAGTGCACCACTAATAGTGCCTGGTCCAATCAGTGCAAATTGTATAAAAACCCGCTTCCCCTTCCTGTCCTTGCCGGATCTTGTTGCCTTAGTGCCCTGAGAAAGCGTTTTGTGTATTTCCCTGCCTGTGTATCTGACCTTTTGCCGTTGCCCCTGACTACGAACCATTGCTGCCTGCCCTGACTTTCTGCTACGTCTGACCTTGCATTTGCCTTGTCCTACTGTACCACGCCTGTCTCAGCTGTCAGTGAGGTTGAGCCGCTACCGGAGGACACGACCTGGTTGCTACCGCCGCAGCAAGACCATCCCGCTTTGCGGCGGGCTCTGGTGAAAACCAGTAGCAACTTAGAACTGGTCCTCTGGTACGGTCCACGTACTAAATTCGCGGTACTCCTCTGGCAAGAAGGAGAGTGAAGATGTCCACAAAACCTTAACCACTTTCTGAAAACATGTCTTACTGCATTGTGGCGACCAGGAAAGAACCTCAGCACAATGCCATTCAAAATAGTGTTTGCGCCTCTGTAGGCAAGGATAACCAATGACCACTAGGTAATGAGGTGAGGAAATTACTTGAAATTGGATTATCTCATGGTGCAGAGCCCCTACAGTCAGACGAGCCAGTGATCAGGAAATCAGAAATCAGCGTAGTCAGAGGCAGAGGAACAGAATCAGGAACCAGAAGGGATGTCAGGCGGACAAAGTCTTTCACAGGAACACAGCAGAGAAACTCCAAGAATGTTGACAAGGCAAGGGCAGGAAAGGAATGAACAAGACAGCCTAAATAGCCAGAAGGGGCTGGCTTTGGCCGGGACTGATGAGCAGTTAATGATAACCAGGTCAGCCACTGAGTAAACAATGAGTGCTGACAATTAACCGACAGCCTAGCAGCCTGAGCACAGAGAAGAAAGCTGCTGTGAGCCCAGCCCTGACAGTGTGCCCTTGGTGTTGGGGATGTATACTTTTGCCCCACATGCATGTTTTCTTTTTGAGGATGCATTGGACTGTGTGGTTCATGTGTGGGGTTAGGGCGACTTGCTGGGCCTTGGTGGGGGGCCCTTTCCTCTGCGCCTCCCCCTCTGACGCCCTGTCAGTCCAGCCCAAATATGTGGTCGTGAATTGTTGCAGCTCCGCCCCCCCCATTTACCGACATACATAGCTACTCACTGGCTCGTGCATGCCCAGAGACATACCCACCCATGTTCCCACCACCATGTCTACTTTTCCCTATATATGGGGATTAATATATACTTACACTGAACAAAATTATAAACGCAACACTTTTGTTTTTGCCACCATTTTTCATGAGCTGAACTCAAAGATCTAAGACTTTTTCTATGTACACAGAAGGCCTATTTCTCTTAAATATTGTTCACAAATCCATCTAAATCTGTGTTAGTGAGCACTTTTCCTTTTGCCGAGATAATCCATCCACCTTACAGGTGTGGCATAACAAGATGCTGATTAGACAGCATGATTATTTCACAGGTGTGCCTTAGGCTGGCCACAATAAAAGGCCACTCTAAAATGTGCAGTTTTATCACACAGCACAATGCAACAGATGTCGCAAGTTATGAGGGAGCGTGCAATTGGCATGCTGACTGCAGGAATGTCCACCAGAGCTGTTTCCCGTGAATTGAATGTTCATTTCTCTACCATAGGCTGTCCCCAAAGGCGTTTCAGAGAATTTGGCAGTACATCGAACCACCCTCACAACCACAGACCACGTGTAACCACATCAGCCCAGGACCTCCACATCCAGCATCTTTACCTCCAAGATTGATCTTATCCACTTACTAGGATAAACCATTTTTGTTGACCTATAGGGCTAATTTCTCAGCTGGAGTGGCCCCCATGTAGTGCTTCCATACTTTTGGGCTAGTCCTGAACTCCCCCTTTTTTGGATTAAACACTTTAAGGTTCTGGCTCTTGTTTTATGTACATGTATACTTAATAAGTACCATATGTGTATTTATATTTCTTATGATTTTTTTGTTTATATTTTGTGAACAAATGTAATTCAACTTTTCAGGGTAAATAGGATTTCCAGAAGAAGTCATCTTTTTCAAAATGCACAGAGATCAATACCAGCAACCTACTGTGTTTTCCTGTATCTGGTCCAACACACTGAGGGACATTTGGCAGTTGTATCTGTATATGTCATATACTCACAAATGTTTACAGGTTTACAGGTTTCAGTGTACTCATATCTACTGTACACATGAGGAATGTATTGTACATTAACTGATAAATATTGGACATGTTTTGATAACCAGAGGAGTAGGATCTACTAGTGAGGTCTGCTTATGGTGCTCAGGTGCAGCTCAGTTTGTCTGAAGTTTTTCACAATGGTCCAACGTTTCCTCACTTCCTGACTTTGTCAAAGATGAAACATTAGGGGTGTGGCTACATGACAGACTGAAGGAGTGATCGAGGTGAGCAGGGTGATTCATCTGGCTCCGTGGACATTATGTACTTCACGATGCAGCATCCCGGACTAGAGTGAGCTCCCCTATCCCTCTCATTTGTTTATTGGATGTTTGAGGCAGGAGAGCCGGGTGACACGTGCGGCACCTGTGTGAAGCACCTGTGTGGTGGAAGTGGGAGGAGCAAGCAGCAGCAGCGAGCAAGCAGCAGCAACTGGAGGAGTGTGTGTGGAGGAGAGCGTGGGGGAGAGCCGGGTGACACGTGCGGGGGAGCCGCACTAGGACACCAGAAGCCGGCGCGGGTGCAGGGGACCGGGACAGAGAGACTGGGACAGAGAGCGGTGGGACCGGGACTAAAAGCAGCGGGACCGGGGCGTGAGGGACCGGGACTAAAAGCTGCGGCGGTAGACGGCAGCTGCGGCAGAGGACGGACACCGCACAGTATTGAGGAGGTGAGTGTTCACGGAAGCAGGGGAGGAGGAGCAGCGGCGACTGGTGAGTATCTCTCTGCAGCTGTGTGACGGTGCTTTGGGACCTGTGACTGACTGACTGACAGACCAACCTGTGACTGACTGACTGACCATAGGGATCTGTGACTGACTGACCATAGGGATCTGTGACTGACTGACCTTGCTTGCGACCGTCAGCGACTGACAGACTGTTCTGCGACTGACAGACTGTTCTGCGACTGACAGACTGCTCTGCGACTGACAGACTGCTCTGCGACCGACCGACGGTGCTCTGCGACTGACCGACGGTGCTCTTGACTGACCGACCGTGAGTATTTTAGAGACTGGTGAGTATCTTAGCGACTATTGAGCATCTTGCGACTGGTTAGCATCTTGCGACTGGTGAGTATATTTGCAACTGGTGAGTATCTGGTGAGTATCTTGCGTCTGGTGAGATTCTTTGCGACTCGTAAGTATCTTTGCGACTGGTGAGTATCTTTGCGACTGGTGAGTATCCTTGCGACTGGTGAGTATCTTGCGACTGGTGAGTATCTTGCGACTGGTGAGTATCCTTGCGACTGGTGAGTATCTTTGCGACTGGTGAGTATCTTTGCGACTGGTGAGTATCGTTGCGACTGGTGAGTATCTTGCGACTGGTGAGTATCTTTGCGTCTGTTGGATCTTTGCGACTGGTGAGTATCTTAGTGACTGGTTAGTATATTAGCGACTGGTGGGTACCCCAGGTTTAGTACCAGGGAAGTTAGAGGTAGTGTAGGTAAGGAAGAGCAGGTCGTTAATATATCCCCATAGAGTAGTGGGTAATAATGTCCGACAGGATTGCGGATGCCACTCAGTGCACTTCTTGCTCCATGTATGAGTTCCTTGATGAACCAATCAAGGGCGAATACTGCTGTGCAAGATGTGAGCGACTTGTTGCTCTGGTAGACCAGATCCTGGACACAGTGGCAACACTGCGTGGCATCAACAACCTGGAAAGGAGCTTGGACATTACCTATCAGGCGCTGGCAGGGGCCAGCATAGAGGAGGGAGGAATAGAGGAGACGCAAGCAGCAGAGGTACGCAGCTGGGTGACTGTTAGGAGTGTTAGTGGGAGGAGAGTCAGGGAGGCCAATCCTGAGTTGGTACACCCTAACAAATCTGCCGAGTTGCAGGTTGAGGGGGATATCAACTCAGGGGTGGCAGAGCTGGAGCATGCTTCCTCCCCCAGCTGACAGGGGAGGGACGGCTCCAGGAAGAAGGGGGGCCGTAACTCAGGAAAGGTTAGAAAGGTTGTGGTAGTGGGGGACTCAATTATCAAGAGGACAGAGAGGGCAATCTGTAAAAAAGATCTCGTGAACCGAACAGTTTGTTGTTTACCGGGCGCCCGAGTTCGGCACATCGCAGATCTGGCAGACAGATTGTTGTGTGGGGCTGGGGATGACCCAGCGGTCATGGTGCATGTGGGCACTAATGACAAAGTTAAAGGTAGGTGGAGGATCCTTAAGAACGATTTCAGGGACTTAGGTAATAGATTGAGGAAAAGGACCTCCAAGGTGGTTTTCTCTGAAATACTGCCTGTACCTCGAGCCACACAGGAGAGGCAGAAGGAGATTAGGGAACTTAACAAGTGGCTGAGGAACTGGTGTAGGAAGGAGGGGTTTGGGTTCCTGGAGAACTGGGCTGACTTCTCAGTCGGCTACCGGCTCTTTAGTAAGGATGGGCTGCACCTTAATGGGGACGGTACAGCTCTTTTGGGGAGAAAGATGGCCACCAAGTAGGAGGGGCTTTTAAACTAGGAGACGGGGGGAGGGCTCAGAAGTAGAGTCAGTCAGGAGGGAGCAGAGGACAGAAGGCAGCTGAAGTGTCAGCAGCGACAGTAGGTCCACAATGTCAATTGGCAGGTCTGTGCGGGAAAATCTCAGACCAAACAGGAATAAACATAACCGCCAATTGCGCTTAACTTCTGTAAAACTAAGAGGGGTATTTGCTAATGCCAGGAGCCTAGCTAATAAAATAGATGAGTTGGAAATGTTAGTACATGAGGAGGACATAGACCTTGTGGGAATAACAGAGACTTGGTTTGACCCCTCAAATGACTGGCTGGCCAATATCCAAGGGTATTCGGTGTACCGGAAGGACAGGGTAGGAAAAAGAGGGGGAGGGGTATGTCTCTATGTCAAGAACAATATAAAGGTGATAGAAAGGAGTGACATTACGGATGGGATGAGCATGGATTTAGAATCTGTGTGGGTTGAACTCCATAGGGAAGGAGAAAAGGGGAAAGTAATTGTGGGGGTTTTGGTATAGGCCACCTAACCAAGGGGAGGAGGTAGAGCTGGAATTTTTAGCACTAATGGGTAAAGTGGCAAAATTGGGATCAGTCATCATATTGGGGGACTTCAATTATCCTGACATTGACTGGGAAGAGGGGACTACACACTCACAGAAGGCCCGTCTATTCACGGAAACCTTACTGGATAATTACATGTCACAGTTGGTGGATTCCCCTACCAGAGAAAATGCAGTCCTGGATCTATTGCTCACTAATGACCCAGACCTAATCTCGGAGGTAGGAGTCCAGGACAACCTGGGCTCTAGCGATCACAGGATGATCACATTTAGTATAAATAACAATATAACAAGGCAAGTGGGGAATATAAGAACCCTAAACTTCAGAAGGGCAAACTTTCCAAAATTGTACTCATTGATGGAAAGGGTAAACTGGGACCAAACCCTGGGATCACTGACCACAGAGGAAAAATGGGAATGCTTTAGGAACATATTAAGCAAAGGCATCTTGCAGTGCATTCCTATGGGAAATAAATTTAGAAGAGACAAAGCCAAACCTGGCTGGCTAAACCGTAGCGTCAAAAAACTTATTAGGGGAAAAAAATTGGCCTTCAAGAAGTATAAATCAGAGGGCACAGTATCGGCTTTCGAGCAATACAAGGAGGCAAATAAGAAAAGTAAACAAGAAATCAAGATGGCTAAAATCAACTTTGAGAGACAAATAGCAGAGGATAGTAAAAAAAACCCAAAGAAATTCTTTAAATATATCAACAGCAAAAAAACTAGGGCAGAGCATATTGCACACATAATTAACAATGATGGGAGGATGGTTACAGAGGACACTGAAAAAGCAACCGTGCTGAATGTTTTTTTCTCGTCAGTCTTTACACAGGAAACGGAGGGGTACACTGACCATGACTGTATGGTTAGTAGTAATACACAGGACTTGCCACTATGGCTAACAGAGGGTGAAATCAGGGAAAGGCTGGATAAACTTAACACAAACAAATCACCAGGCCCGGATGGCGTACATCCGAGAGTACTCAAGGAACTCAGTAAAGTTATATCGAGACCACTGTTCCTGATCTTTGCTGACAGTATTAGGACAGGAGATGTACCAGGGGATTGGAAGAAAGCTAACGTGATACCGATATTCAAAAAGGGCCAGAGGCATATCCCGGGAAATTATAGGCCTGTCAGTTTGACATCAATAGTATGTAAACTTCTGGAGGGGATGATAAGGGACTATATCGTAGAGTTTGCTAAAGACAACAACATCATCAGCAGTAATCAGCACGGGTTTACAAATGGGCGTTCTTGTCAAACCAATCTCTTAACATTCTACGAGGAGGTGAGCTGTGAGCTAGATAGGGGGAGACCAGTGGATGTGGTGTACTTGGATTTCGCTAAGGCGTTTGATACAGTTCCCCACAAGCGCTTAATTTATAAAATAAGGTCTGCAGGTATCGATAGCAGGGTTTGCTCTTGGATACGGAATTGGCTTAAAAGGCGTGTCCAAAGGGTAGTAATAAACAGCGCATACTCAGACTGGTCTGAGGTGGTAAGCGGGGTCCCCCAAGGCTCAGTCTTGGGACCAACCTTGTTCAATTTATTCATAAACAACATTGAGGTCGGGATCAGGAGTTCGATATCAGTTTTTGCAGATGACACAAAATTGGCCAGGGCAATAACTACACAGCATGAAGCAGATATCCTACAGAATGACCTGGACAAAATTACAGAGTGGGCAACGACATGGCAAATGAGGTTTAACGTGGAGAAGTGTAAGGTTTTGCACTTGGGGACTAAAAACATAAAAACACAATACACGTTAGGAGGGGAACCCTTGGGGGAATCAAAAATGGAGAAGGATCTGGGAGTCTTGGTTGATGATAGATTAGGCAACAGCATGCAATGTCAAGCGGCAGCTGCCAAGCCAAAGCCAGCAGAACATTAGCATGCATAAAGAAAGGGATGTATTCCAGAGATAAGACTATAATCCTTCCACTTTATAAAACTCTGGTCCGACCGCATCTGGAGTATTCCGTCCAGTTCTGGTCGCCAGTCCTCAGGAGGGATGTGTTGGAGCTGGAGAGAGTCCAGAGAAGGGCAACTAAACTAATTAGGGGATTGGAGGACCTTGACTATGAAGAGCGTCTACAATCGCTCGATTTATTCTCCCTGGAGAAGAGACATCTGAGGGGGGACATGATAGCAATTTATAAATATCTTAATGGGGATCCCAGCTTAGAAAAAAAGCTGTTCATTCGAAGGGATTGCATGAGGACTCAAGGGCATACAATGCGATTAGAGGAGAAGCGTTTTAACCTCAGGCAACAAGGAGGGTTCTTTACTGTTAGGGCAACAAGATTTTGGAATTCTCTACCACAAGAGGTGGTTTCTGCGGGTAGTATGGTGGCTTTCAAAAGACTCTTAGACTTACATCTCAAGGATCAGAACATTCAGGGGTATGTGAGATGATTACAGCCACACACACCTACACAGGTTGAACTGGATGGACTATTGTCTTTATTCAACCTCACCTACTATGTAACTATGTAACTATGTAACTATATATGCTGGGCAAGTTAAATACATGTACGGGCATTATATATTGTTTTTGTGGATTTAATAAAGTGTTTTAATGGTACTGTACCAGTGGGGTCCCTCTGTTATATGTTTTTTCCACATGGTTTGGAGCTAAGGATTATCCCCCAACCTTCTGGTTTATATGAGGACCGCTGTCTGCATTGCCTTGGTGGAACACCACAGCTAACAGTAATATACACAGCGAAATTTGCCTTATCCACAAGAGTGGTAGGCAACAAATGAGGGTGAGTTGCTAATCTGATGGGTGTGGAGCACATCGGTGGTGGATCTAATTTGGGTGTCACCTTTTTATTAGCACTGGAATCTCACAAGATCATTTGGTTTATCACGTTTATAGAAAATATTTTTTGGACTTCATTTTTGGACTCACATTTATTCACAGTATATTTCGTTTTTTGGATTCTATATCCAACATTCATATTGTGGACTTATTTTCTGGGCACAGTTTATTGAAACACCATTATTTGATTTATTTGATTTATTGAGGATTGCTTTTATTTTATTTATTTTGTGCGCAACTAGTGTCATGGTTTTCTTGCACTATTTTCATTAAGGTAATTATACTGCATCAGCAAGGTTTCTCCCAGGCAAAGATTTTAAGGCAGACTGGAATTTCAAGATGTACTGTTCAAACTCTTTTGAAGAAGCACAAAGAAACGGGCAATGTTGAGGACCACATAGACGCAGTGGTCTACCAAGAAAACCTGAAGTGTTTGGTACTCCAACATTTCATATTCCTAATATGTATCTGCTGTATCATGCTTCCTTTATGTGAAATTCCTGGTGTTCCTTCTAGTCCCTCTGCTTTCCTATTAAAAACTCACCATGCCAAGCAGGAGAGCACAGTGTGGTCAGTTCTCTAGCTGTGCTGGGAACGCAGCCTGCTCTCCTCCAATGATCAGACTTGTTCTGACACTCCTCCCCTGCACAGCCTTTCACTGGAAAGCTCATTGTATTGCTGCTTCTCCTCCCCCCAGCTCTTATGCAGCTGAGAACAGAGGGAGCACAGGGTATGGGATCACTTATAAAAAAGGGAAAAAAAGGTATCGATAATGTTTTTTAATATTTATGCACAAATGTTTTGCCTTTCATTTCTATTTTAAAGTGAATGGATTGTTTTATAAGGTGATCGTTTACAATCACTTTAACCACTTTACCACTAGAGCATTTTGCTGTATTACGTCTGGGCCACTTTTTGCGATTCGGCGCTGTGTGACTTACCCGACGCCGTACCCAAATGAAATTGACGTCCTTTTTTTCCCCACAAACAGAGCTTTCTTTTGGTGGTATTTGATCACCTGTGCGATTTTTACTTTTTGCGCTATAAACAAAAAAAGAGCGTTTATTTTGAAAAAATAACAATATTTTTAACATTTTTTTATATGAAATTCCCCCCAAAAAAGATGTAAAAACCAATTTTTTTTTTAATTTTTGGCCAATTTGTTTTCTGCTACCCATGTTTGGTAAAAAAAAATTGCAATAAGCGTATTTTGATTGGTTTACACAAAAGTTATTGCGTTTACTAACAAAGGGAAAGATTTATGTCATTTTTGGTGTTTTTTTTTTTAAACGAGTAATGGCGTCGATCTGCGATTTTTTTGCGGGACTGCGACATTGCGGCGGACAGATCGGACCCTTGACTGACATTTTTGACACTTTTGGGGGTACCAGTGACATTACTGCAGTAATCAGTGCTATAAATATGCACTGTTACTGTAAAAATGACACTGGCAGGGAAGGGGTTAATTTTATTGGAGAGGGAGGGGTTAATGTATGCCTGGTGCTTACTGACGTGTGGGGGGGGGGAGGTGACTGTGTGAGACAGGGACAGATCGGATGTCCAACTATGCTGAACACTCCGATCTGTCACTCCCTGTCACTGAGGAGATCCGCCCGCTTGTGTTTACACAGGCGGGCGGATCTCCACACTAGATCCCCGATGATCGGGGCAGAGCAGCAGCGATCGCTGCTGCTCCGCCCCTGGCCCGACTCCCGCTGTGAATGAAAACAGCAGGAGCGCGCCTCCGGCGGCGCCCGAGCGCCGCCTACAGGGGAGGAGTCTGGCGACGTAGGTGTACGTCGTCAGACGGGATCGTGCCACTTTGCCGCAGTACTATTCCAGTACTCAGTGGTAAAGTGGTAATACAGCAGATGAAAGACACATCATGCTTACATTGCCTTTGACATTGGAAGATGTCCAGCAGTGCCATCAGCACAGAACCGGCAGAAACCAGTGGGACCCAGGTAGACCCATCTACTACCTAGAGAAGTCTGGCCAGAAGTGTTCTTCATGGAAGAATTACAGCCAAATCTCCATACCTCTAAAGTGGAGACAAGGCTAAGTGACCTAGCTATGCATGAAAACATGGGAACTGTGGTGCAGAAAAATTACAGCAGATGCTCTGGACTAATGAGTAAAAATGTTAAATATTTGGCTGTAGCAGCAGGCAGTTTGTTTGGCTAGAGAGTGGTAAAAAATAATGAGTGTCTGCAGGTAACAGTGAAGCATGGTGGAGGTTCATTGCAAGTTTGGGGCTGCATTTCTGCAAATGGAGTTGGAGATCTGGTCAGGATCAATGGTGTCCTCAATGCTGAAGAAATACAGACAGATACTTATCAATCATGTCATACCATCAGGGAGGTGTGTGATTAGCCCCAAATTTATTCTGCAGTAGGACAACAATCCCAAACATACAGCCAATGTCATTGAGAACTTTCTTCAGTGAAAAGAGATGGTTTGGTCCCTACAGAGCCCTGATCTCAACCTCATTGAATTTGTCTGAGATTACATGAAGAGACAGATAGATTTGAGGCAGCCTACATCGACAGAAGATCTCAAAGATGTATGTATATTATTTTTCACTGAGAAAAACAAATATATACACAGTATATGATGTATAGAGCTTGATACGATATTTTCAAAGTTGCAAAAGTGTCATAGATTAAAATAATAATAATAAAAAAAAGCTTTGATCTTGTCTCAGCTATCCAACCAGGATTTTAAGCAGTAGCAGTCAGAGTAGTAGTTTCCATGGTGTCTCATTCTGCAATACAATGTTACAATATATTTATACAGCCGTGAGTTCAACATTAAAAAAATAATCGCTGCAGGTGGTTCATGTGTTAAAAAAGAAAAACAGGAAATGATTACCCACCTGTCAATGTCTGGTGAATGTCACATTCACTGAATTTTATTTATTCTGCCTTGTATGCAACAGATATACAGACTATTACAGTCAGATGAGTTTCAGGCATGTAAACTTAACATAAACTTACTGAGTCATCTGTACAGTATCATTAGGGTTGCCACCCCTAAACCAGGACACATATGAAGTACACAGGTTCTGTGGCTGATTAACCACTTAGGCCCCAGAAGATTTTACCCCCTTCCTGACCAGGGCCTATTTTGCGATTCGGCACTGCGTGGCTTTATATGGGTTGGCGTGTCAGCGTGACGTGCGTCAGACTGTGCTGCGCGCGCACCCTGTATGTGACGGTGGAAGGGAAAAAAGGATGTTCTGTTGCCGCCGACACAGATGTCAGAGGAGGATGATGTTCCCTGCTTGGGGAACATTCCCAGGGGATACGATCCTCCGGTTTTCCTCTGTTTACCCCCGGAAAGAAAAATATATCATTGTCACCATTCACTTTGTCACTTCTTTCTATCTATATTCACCTCCACATTTGGGTCTATAACCCATTTACATATTGAATGTATCATATGTAACATCTATAAACTTTGTTTTCAATAAACTTTTTAATACTATTTACTATATTATTTGATTGAGCCCTTAAAGTCCCACCCATTTTTGGCTTGAGGCACCAAACACTGTTTCAAGGCTTTGTTTACATTAGCCGCCTGCCTTTCTCCCTCTCCACCCGACGATCGCGAGTGACCGGCAGACATCGGGTCCGCCGATCACATGCGCGGGGGGGGGGTCCGTGACCGAGCGGGGGCAGGAGGCGCGCCTCCGACGGCGCGCGCTCGCCCCCTAGAGCCTCACAGGCTAGTGACGTACCCCTACGTCACTTTGCCTATGAGGGGCTGACTGCAGCCGTATATAGTCGTGCTGCAGTCGGCAAGTGGTTAAGGTGGCCATCAAACTTACTCAATGCCTTATGTGCATTATATTGGCCTCAGAACCTGTGTATTTAATATGTGTTCTGGTTTAAAGGGATGAGGTGGCAACCCTAAGTATCATATCCTGCTTTAATGATACTTTAAACATTAATGTGTATCTTTCTATTAAATTGTTAAATTGATATTAAAAAAAAAAAAAACACTATAGGTGCAAACACGCTGTCTTTGAATTGCTTTTCAACTAAAGACACCATAAGGAAGCCGCTAGGTGCAGTTATTATTCAGAACTGAGATCCTCAAAGTAAAAACTTGTTTTGTGCTATATTGACATCTGCTGGTAGTTTTACAGAACTGCAGTTCTACCTTAAAGGAATGTACTATATACTGGATATACTCCTTTTAGTCTTTGTATAGCTAAACCCATAAAAGAAATCATATCAATGAATTAATGTTTTTAAAATGTTGTTTCTGTGTATATTTTAATTTTTTTTTTCCACAGTGAAAGCCTTATTTACTCAGTAAATCCAGGATCCACTTCTTGCTTTGCAGTGCTACATAATGTTTAGATTACTGGTCCGCATGCATGTTTAGATGTTTGTGCACATAGTTATCTTAGTCCCCATACCTAACTATCTAGTAGATGATACACTGATGTACGTATGTATGTGCAGCTCCGCAGCACAAAGCACATGCATTGCAGCGCACTACAGCAGACGGTACTGCACTATTGTGCACTCTGGTGCAATGCATTGCCAAAAATGGTGCAGTTCATTTTTTTAGAAACATTGCAAAATGTTGCTGGCCTTTCAACGCAATAAGATTTTAAAAAAATGTCCTGCCTTTAGAAGCACTCTGGATTTTTTTTCTGCTTGGTTGCTTGGTCCTAGCAGACTGGAAAAAGTGTTTACATTCTACCTCATTTATATATGGTACTGAGTTCAAAAGCATAGATTTATAAGGCTTCATTCACACCAAGGTGACCCATTACAGTGTGTTTAATGCACGTACATTAACATGTGTTATGTTGAATTTACATGGGCTGCCAATGCACCCCAACAGATCTAAAATTTGACCAGCACCATTTTAGTAACACCGCATACTGCAACACATGGGGGGAGATAAAACTGGAAACTAGAAATTTACCGGCTTCTAGGTTTTATTTTTAAAGCTTAATGGAATAAGTTGAAGTTGGAACCTGATTGGCTACCATGTACAGCTGCACCAGAAACTGAGTGCTCCAATGTTAGTAAATTAACCCCATGGAACTGCACAATTCTGTGTTCCAGCATATTACAATGCAAATTAAATTTCTTAGTGCATTGGGTGCCATTGAAAATAAATGGCACTGCAACACACTTAGGCATGTAAGGTGGTTTATCCACGTACATTTTGCTTAGAGTAGTTGTACCGGGGCAATGCTGTTTCTTAGAGCTGTCAGCTTTCTAGTAATACCAACTGATGTGGCTAAGCAGTGGCTCGGCTGTTATTACAAGCAACAGGATGGGACGTCCCCCCCCCCCCTCCTCCTGCTGCCTTTCATCGCTCCACCTGGGCTCTCCAGTCTCCAAAGGGGAGACCCGAGCATCTAGCCGGAATGTCCGCCGCCTGGCCAGAGACCAAAAGAAAGCTGAGATTGGCTTTGAGTGGGTCTCGGATATAGTAACCCGGAAGCAAAATCACAACATCACTTCCAGTTTACTGAAGTCTTAAAGGCGCAAGTTTTAAAAATTTGAAATTATTCAAAAACACTGATCTTGGCGTTTTGAATACTTTCAAGTGCAGAGAAGGGGTTTGGGGTCACAAGGATGTTTACATTCCTTGTGACAGCAATAAAAGTGATCAAAAATAAATGAATTAAAGGGACAGTGTAAAAATAAAAAGTAAAATAAATAAGAAAAAAAAATGAAAGCGCCCCATCCATCTGTGCTCGCACAAATACATAAGTCGCGCCCGTAAATGTAAACAGTGTTCAAACCACAAATTTGGTATCACCATGATCGTCAGAGTGAGAGCAATAATTATAGCTCAAGACTTCTTCTGTAACTCTAAACAGGTAACTTGTAAAAAATGTCTAATGCGTCGCCTTTGCGGATTTTTAAGTACTGTCGTTTGTTGCCATTTCACGAGCATGCACAATTTTTAAGAATGACATGTTAGGTATCTATTTACTCAGTGTAACATCATCTTTCACATTATACAAAAATTGAGCTAACTTTAATATTTAGTTTTTTCTTTTTTAATTTATTAAAGTGTACTTTTTCCAACTTTGATTGACAGCAGCGGGACCTGATGGCGTCTGTTGCTGTCTCAGCCAATGAGGAGGGCGAGTTCTGGAGAGTCAATACAATAAACAATAGATAAAAACAGGTATATACTGCGCTAGATCAAAGAAAAATAGTGTTTTGATATTACCAGCTGCTGGCATAAGAAAGTTGTTGTACCTCAACCCAGTAGAATGAAAACAAGAGTATGCAGCGCTTGGTGGAAAACACAAAAAAATGAGCAATCTATATTAGATACATAGTGTCACAATATATCAATGTACACTAGAAAAACAGTGAAAGAAGAGTCCGTCGAGAGGAAAAGCGTCCAACAGGAAGCTCAGGTGGTGTGTTGAATAGATGTGACCTTCACCAAAACACCCAAAGTAATAGCCTCTTACCAGACTTATATGATCCCCATGACAGAGATCATATAGCGCTTGCAACAAGGGCTCCTCACACTCCACAGCACTCCTCGATTCTTATACATGTAAAGGATCACCTCCAGCAAAGAACTGCCTTAGTACCATCAAACAATATCCTCTCGTGGGGACATATAGTCATGTCACATGTAGGAAAAAGAGACCTCGCATGGTGTAATACGTTCAAGATATTACTTTAATAAGAAGTAGATTTTACACTCACATGTGAATCACGACATATAGGCATCAAGTTATGGTCTTGCGGGGATCTCCAGATGAAATGTGCGGTAGCTGCAGCCCGGTCTCCTGAGTGAAGTAACAGGACACTAAAGGGTGTGCATAAAGCAGACGATCACCGGTCCCCTACCGGTTTCATCAAAGTATGACATCATCAGGAGGCGCCCCCTGATGATGTCATACTTTGATGAAACCGGTAGGGGACCGGTGATCGTCTGCTTTATGCACACCCTTTAGTGTCCTGTTACTTCACTCAGGAGACCGGGCTGCAGCTACCGCACATTTCATCTGGAGATCCCCGCAAGACCATAACTTGATGCCTATATGTCGTGATTCACATGTGAGTGTAAAATCTACTTCTTATTAAAGTAATATCTTGAACGTTTTACACCATGCGAGGTCTCTTTTTCCTACATGTGACATGACTATATGTCCCCACGAGAGGATATTGTTTGATGGTACTAAGGCAGTTCTTTGCTGGAGGTGATCCTTTACATGTACAAGAATCGAGGAGTGCTGTGGAGTGTGAGAAGCCCTTGTTGCAAGCGCTATATGATCTCTGTCATGGGGATCATATAAGTCTGGTAAGAGGCTATTACTTTGGGTGTTTTGGTGAAGGTCACATCTATTCAACACACCACCTGAGCTTCCTGTTGGACGTTTTTCCTCTCCACGGACTCTTCTTTCACTGTTTTTCTAGTGTACATTGATATATTGTGACACTATGTATCTAATATAGATTGCTCATTTTTTTTGTGTTTTCCACCAAGCGCTGCATACTCTTGTTTTCAATACAATAAACAAAATGGCCTCTGTCCCCACCTTTAACTGGCCTTAATAGCAACGAGCAAATGGAAGGGCACCTGCCCCCTATCTATCCATTAGGGTGCATGTGCTTCCCCTGTGGAGACTCTCATAGATTTACAGGAGTTAGGACTGCAGGTAATACAGGGTGCTATGAAGTGGCCCTGCAGCTTTCATATGCATTTGCAAATGTGTGCTAACTAAACACTGTTTTCAACGCATACTGTTAGACAAGTTAATGCGGTTGGTTAGCAAACGGCTTGATGAATTGAGCTGGGAATTCATTGTTTTTATCTAACATGCGTTGCCCTTTCATGTGCTCTTTGCTATGAAGGTCAGTTATAGGTGGGGCAGAGGCCATTTTGTTTGTTACTAATGGTGGGTACTGCTGGCAGGTACTGATGTTGGGTACTGCTGGCTGGTACTACTGGTGGGTACTGCTGGCAGGTACTGATGGTGGGTACTGCTGGTGGGTACTGCTGGTGTGGTTACTGCTGGTGGGTAATGCTGGTGGGTAATGCTGGTGGGTAATGCTGGTGGGTACTGCTGGTGGGTACTGCTAGTGGGTACTGTTAGCGGGTACTGCTGGTGGGTACTGATGGCAGGTACTGATGGTGGGTACTGCTGGCTGGTACTGATGGTGGGTACTGCTGGCAGGTACTGATGGTTGGTACTTCTGGCTGGTACTGCTGGCGGGTACTGATGACGGGTACTGATGGCGGGTACTGCTGGTGGGTACTGCTGGTGTGGTTACTGCTGACTGGTACTGCTGGCAGGTACTGCTAGGTGCGGTTACTGCTGGCAGGTACTGCTGGTGGGTACTACTGGTGGGTAATGCTGGTGAGTACTGCTGATGGGTACTGCTTGCTGGTTGGTATTGCTGGCAGGTAATGCTGGTGGGTACTGCTGGTGGGTAATGCTGATGGGTACTGCTGGCATGGTACTGCTGGTGGGTACTGCTGGTGGGTAATGTTTGCTCCTCTGAGATGGAGGGTGTGACTGGAGCGCCACCGGAGGAAGCATGCGGCTGCAGTAGAGAGCAGAGCTGATGCTTCCTGTGTCCCTCCTGTCACAGGTGGGGTGCATTTGATATCAATCCGCCTTTGACAGGAGTCGGAACTACACAGGAAGCATTGGCTCCGTTCTTTACTGACACTGCAGCCAGGATATCGCGCAACACTTGCGGGTGTCAGGGAGCCGCAGGCCAAATGCGGGAGACTCCCGCACCTCGTTGGAGACTTGGGATGTCTTCCCTAGATATGGAGAGAAAAGTGTTTTGAAAGTTGCTAAGAGCAGAAGACCTTAGCAGTGGGATGGTGCTCTTTTATAGTCTAAAGAGAAAATAAGTAACACAGAAAATTGCAATAGCAAAAAGTGAAGTCTCTATCCTGGCTATGCAGTGGTGTAGGAGTAAGAATATGATCACATTAATCAACAGACTCAGGCTGGGCTCACACTTATGCGAATTGGATACATGACAGGAGAGTGTGACCGGCTCTCAATGGAGCCGGTTCACACACCTCCGGGGCTGCCGCAGTCTGCATTTGGAAAGGGTACTGTGCAACCTTGGCTCCAAAGCAGGCAGAAATTTGGACCTGATTCGCACCTGAAATGGTGAACAGGGATACACCGGGCTACCCTGCTGTGAACCGGGGCCACAATATGTGTGAACTCAGCTTAAAAAACATAGAATTGTACTATGCGGGCAGCTCTCAGTGTAAGTATTTCCTGAGATCCAACAGGGATGCTTTTTAGCACATCATACTGCTTACTTTATTTTAATTTTTTTTATTATTTATTTTTTTAGAGCCCATTCACATTAGCGCGACTTGTCAGGCGACTTGTCAGCCTGACAAGTTGCGCTCGGTCGCGGTCCATTGATTAGCACAGGACCCATTCTAATAGGAGCGACACAAGTCGCTCTGACTTAGAAAAAGAGTCCTGTACTACTTTGGGGCGACCTGGAGGCGACTTGCATAGACTTCCATTATGCAAGTCTGCGGTGCACGCGGCTTCACAGGTCACCCCCCAAAGTTGTGTCGCGCTAGTCTGAATGGGCTCTTAAAGTCACATAGTACATTGCGCTACAGTGCATTGACAATCAGTACCAACCATTGTGCTGTGTAAAAATGCAGACCTGATGCATTTATCCACACTGTACATTAGACCAGAATTGTGGTGTAAACAGGGCACAAAGAAAACAATTGTTATGCAGTGCGGAAAATTGAAGGTCACCGCACATAGTGTTAACGAGCCATTACAGAACAGGGTTGCTAAAACTTTTTGAAGTAAAGAAATGTAGGTATGTGCAATTCAGTAGTATGAATTTAATGAATTATAGGTGTTCTCAGGAAAGCAGTCACAGAAAACATGAGTAAACCAATACATTAATATATAAATAAACTGCTTACAAACACACGGATACCAGACAAAGTGTAAGCCACCAAGCGCTAAATGAGGAGATATCTCTCACAGTAATATGGTAATTGCTGCTACTTGATAAAAAACATATAATAAAAATGTCTGTGAATGGTCGGATCTCATAGAAGGCGGAGTCCGGGCTGTGATTGGACATTTATCATCCCTGGAGCGGCTCTGATCATCCGGGAGGGATTAACCCCTTATGTGCCTGCTTCTACCATTTACTGTGGAGCAATTTTTTCTCCCTCTACATGTCTCATGTTGGATCGGTCTTGAGTCTCTGTTCTGGTGTGGAAGCCTGAGGGAAGCTGATATCATTTGCCTGTTTGCTCTGTCACGAGAGTGACTGAGCATCGGGAGTCGGTGAGTGGGCATTGCCTATCCCCCTTCAGAGCACAATGGTGATGGTTGGTGATCCCATACATCTGCACCTGCAGTCTACCTATTTGTGACCGATACTTGTGGATTTATGCTGCATATCAATTAATGAACTATACCTCATTGGTGACTTTATATTGTCAGTGCTAGCTGACTTTTTTGGTAGGGGCTGGACTGTGTGCTTTTCCCCTTGCGCTACAAGAATATTTCCCATGGTGGAGCAATTTTTTCTCCCTCTACATGTCTCATGTTGGATCGGTCTTGAGTCTCTGTTCTGGTGTGGAAGCCTGAGGGAAGCTGATATCATTTGCCTGTTTGCTCTGTCACGAGAGTGACTGAGCATCGGGAGTCGGTGAGTGGGCATTGCCTATCCCCCTTCAGAGCACAATGGTGATGGTTGGTGATCCCATACATCTGCACCTGCAGTCTACCTATTTGTGACCGATACTTGTGGATTTATGCTGCATATCAATTAATGAACTATACCTCATTGGTGACTTTATATTGTCAGTGCTAGCTGACTTTTTTGGTAGGGGCTGGACTGTGTGCTTTTCCCCTTGCGCTACAAGAATATTTCCCATGGGTGTGTTTTAGTATTCTTTTTTTATTATAAACCAATACATTGTCAAACTACCTACCTAACTCACTTATGTGACTTACTTTCCAAATATTTACCTGCGGCAAATCCTGAATTTTCACACTGAGGATCGAAGTGGTTAAATGAGTTTTGTCACGGAAAAAAAAAAGAGGAGAAATGCTCCCTACTGGGTTCTCCTTTGGAGATGAACACACAGGTGAAAATGTGTCCAGAAATTTACAGGAGAAGAGAGTTTTTTGCTTAAGGCAATAGAATAAGTTACATTTGTAGACAGGTTCTTTTTAATGGGACCTGAGCATGGTGTTAGCAGTCAGAAATGTTCTTTTTTTTTCTTTGCAGCACTGTTGGGGTAGCTCCAGGAGCAGCAAGTAAGCAGAGAAGCCTAAGGAGAAAATAGATTTTTCTGTTTTAAGTGCAGCATCCCAAAACAACCAGGCAGTTAAGCTACCTATGTTAATGATGATGCACACGAAAAAGAAGTTAAAATTTAAATACTGTTTTTAATAATAGAGATTTCTTATATTAACATTTTGTTGTAATATTCTAACAGCCGCAAAATAATGACCTGACCAAGTAGCGAATGTATGAATAAAAATAAAATATAAATAAAATAGGCATTTTATTCAAAATGTATACCTTATTTGCCTTATTTGTCCATTGCTAGTGGTAGGTTGGTATACCTTTTGTTAGTTAGTTAATTAATAATTAGTTAGTCAATAGGTAATAGTTATTTAGTCAAATGTAATAGTCAAATGTGCCAATGGCCAGGCCATAGATATTAAAGTATTTACATGTTCTTAACAAGCAGTACACTGACCTCTGTAGCAGCAGCTACTGTGGCGTAATTAAAGTAAAACTATAGGCAAAATGTTTTTCTTCATATTGGATAGCGCAAGAAAGGTTTATAAGTCCCTTAAGGTTTATTTTTTCCATCTTTGTCCCATTGGGAGTATATACCTTCACTTCCTGTCCCATAGCCAAACAGGAAGTGAGAGGAAATCCCTGCAAGGAGATCTCTTGCGGACCCCTAGGTCACCAGAACTAGTGTCTCAATTGGAAGATTCCCCCTCTAATACTTTTCTAGGGACAAGCCAAAATATGAGATTTTCTTTTATTTTCACTTTCAATGATAATGGTAAAAAGGATAAATGGAGAGGGTGAATCTCCCTAACGGGGGCACAGGTAGCAATAAAAACTGACGGATGTTCTAATCCTACTCCCCTCTATCCAAAGCTAAAAAAAAGTTTTGCCTTGAGTTATACTTACATTTTTTCATTTCACAACAGAGATGGGTTGCACTTGTTTCTGAGCACTCAGAGTATGTTCCCTTTAAAAGGCTGGCAGACTGCCATGTTGGTAAGAAAGCAATGGGGTTTGCAGTTTCATTGGCTCGGCAATGAATCTTTACGATACTGTGAATGGCTATTAGGTAAAATCTGGTTAAACTATTTCAAAGCCAATATTAGTGTGACCAAATTAGGAAGGTCCTTTTATAAACCTTCAGGGACAAAGCTGAGCACTACTTTGTTAAACACAGTTGTAATTATCAGTGTAAAAAAACTTTTACTCAACCATTACTGTAGCCTAAGCCATGTTCTGCATAACTGAACTATAATAAGTTATGACCAAACTTTAATTAATTATAATGTTGAAATACCTTGTAATCAATTTGCAACCTTTATACATAAACAATTAAAAGTTTTAATCAACTTGAAAGGCTCTGAAAATGAACTGTCTACTGAATAAATATAACATCAAAGATTCAAGGCGCATAAACTGAGAAATTGATTACAATTTAAATATTCTAAATTACATTTAAGAAATGTACCATCAGGGATTTTATGTTAGTAATTAACAAAGAGCATGGTAAAAAATGTTCTAAGTAACGAAGGACTATCTAGCTATACAAAATGCACTATGAAAAAAATTGGCATTGTAGAGTGTAATATTTTAAAGGCAGGTTTTTTTTTTATCTTTATGCATTCTATACATTAAGATAAAAAAAAACCTTTTGTGTACAGCAGCCCCCCCAGCCCCCCTAATACTTACCTGAGCCCGTCTTTATCCAGTGATGTTGCAGGAGTGTCTATGCTTCCTGGGACTATCTTCCTTATTGGCTGAGACAGCAGTGCAGCGTGATTGGCTCCCACTGCTGTCAATAAAAATAATTCAGCCAATCAGGAGAGAGAGGGAGTGGGGCTGGGTTGTGGCTCTGTGTCTGAATGGATACACGGAGGTGTAACTCGGCTTGGGTGATCCAATAGCAAGCTGCTTGCTGTGGGGGCACGCAACAGGAGGGAGTAGCCAGTAGTACAGAAGAGGGACCTGAGAAGAGGAGGATCTGGGCTGTTCTTTGCAAAACAAACTGCATAGAGCAGGTAAGTATAACATGTTTGTTATTTAAAAAAAAAAAAAAAACAAGACTTTACAATCACTTTAAAGTATTATTTTTAGGCAACTTCATGTGCATATGTACACATTGTATGACATTTGTATTTCTTGTGAATACAAGGTGTGTTTTAAAAGTTTGATGGATGGTATCAGAAAACAAACAAAACTGATATAAACAAATTACCTTTATTGGCCTTCAAAATAATTGTCATCCTTCACAACACACTTTTGGCAACATTCATAAAGCTTCTGAAAACTGTCACACATTCTTGGATTGCCGCCATGTCTGCAAAATGTGCGTCTTTCATGGCACTCTTCAGGCGGGGAATCAGAAAGAAGTCAACAGGCGCCAGATGAGGGGAGCATTGTGGATGATTGAGAACAGGTACAAGACACTGAGCCAAGAATTAGCATACACGAATAGCACAGTGCGCAGGTGCATTATCATGCAGCAACATCCACTGTTCAGTCCTGTGCAACTCTGGCCTAACACAATACATGTGTCGTATCCACCGTTTCAAAACGTCCTCGTAGAATGCGGCTTTCACTGTTTGACCCACAGGAATGGATTTCCTATGGATGATGCCATTGTTGTTAAAGAAGGTGATCAACATTGCCTTGACCTTTGACTTTTGCAGGTGACTCTTTTTGGGTGAACACCATTCCATCAATTGCCGCTTGGGTTCCGAATCAAAATGGTAGTACCAGGTGTCATCCCCTGTGACAATGGTTTGCAGAAAAGATGGATCTTTGTCACATATGGTAATGACCTCTCCAAAGATTTCAATCCATTTTGCTCTCTCAGTCCTATGTCAGCTTGTGCAGCACAAACCGGGAACAGATATTCCGCTTACCCAAATCTGCAAAGATTGTGCGGATGATAATGCGCAATTCCTCTGCCTTCATGTTTGAACCAGTTCTAAACACATTTTCTGCTCACGGCTTCCATCCCGTACACTTGCACCAACATTTAATGTGTCTCCGTTGTGGTTTTCCCCAATTTGTAGCAGAACTTGATGTTTACTCATTGCTCCATTGCACTGTGACCCTACCTCTCATACTGACTACGCTCGACCCTGTAAAAGGCATGTTATTGTACTGAAAACAAGCACCTCTAGGAATGCAAGTCCATGAAATGTGTATAAAAGACATGTTTCATGCATTTTACATGTACAGTATTTTAATGCTTGACAACACTGTAGCCTTGGAAGAGGACTGCTTTATAACCCCGTAGGAAAAACATACAAGAGAAATACAAAAGAGGAGTTTTTGATGCCCATTGTGCATGAGGTAAAGGTGGCTCGGCTGTGCGAATCAACATACCTGTACGTTGTTAATGCCCGCGGGTAGAGGGAACACGCGCGCATGCCGACCAGACAGTGATCGGATTCGCTCCAGAACCGATCACTTATCAGGTCAAGACCAATGATTCATGGCCTGGACCTGCTAATCGGTTCTGGCGAATCACAGAACATCCTGTACCTATGTAATGTAAACACAGGCACAGGAAATTATGCAATCTTCCCTCCTGGAGCCCTTTTCGGTTCCAGCTTGAGAGGAGAGAGCATCAACAGTGATTACACAAGCAATACACTGACACTAGTACACATAGGCACATTTTTCACCCCCTGATCACCCCCCCCCCCCCCAGTTAACCTGTCACTCCCTGTCAAAGTGTCACTATAAACCAGTGTACAGATAATTTACTGATCACTGTATTAATGTCACTGGTGACACCAGTTAGTCCCTGATAGTTTTAGGGTACCCATATATTCCCTAAAAAATATTTAACCCCATGATCACCCCCTGTTAACCCCTTTACTGCCCTGTCACTGTGTCACTATTATAGTGAACAGATCTTTTTTTCTGATCGCTGTATTAGTGTCACGGGTGACGTCAGTTACCGTTACCATTAGCTAGCATCAATCCAGAATAGCGTCAGATTGCCCACCACATATTTAGTAATACATTTTAACCCTTTGATTGCCAGTGACACACACTAAACACCTCCATTATTAGTATAGTGTCTGAACAGATCAATATCTTTAATCAGATCAGAACTATACTAGCGTCCCCAATAGTTTAGTATAGTGTTCCCAAAATGCAGCATTAGCAGGATCAGCCGCAACACCTGCTAGCACCTGCGTTTAGCCACTCCACCCAGTCCCCAAGAAGTGCAGTATCAGCAGATCATTGTCACTTCCAATACACAGCACACAAAACCGCAGCGTTAGCAGAGTCAGGCTTGATCTCTCTCACACTAGGTACCTATAAACTTATTGGCCAAAATGTCCAAACAGAGGTACATTAGTGAAGAGGCCTACACAATGCTGAGCATGACAGATGAGAACAATAGGGAAGCCTCACTATCAGAATCAGGCTTAGTTTTCGAACCTGTAGAGCGCGGCAGCACCCTGGCAGATGGCTCTGATGATAGAGTAGTGGTCCCTGGTAAGGTCAGGTGTACCAGACCCGTTCTTCTGTTGCTCAGCTGCAACAATCGCATGATTCTCGTATGCAGCAGAGTGTTGGTACTAGTGCCGGTCAAACTTCTGGTGAACTGGTGCAAGCACCAGCGGCCTAGTACATCTTGGTCATAGACAAACCAGCACTGTAGTAACACTTGATGTGATGTGGCAAGTCCCATAAGTGCAGTTCAAGCTGGTGCAGTGGCTAGAACAAGTAGTGTCCCACAGCCACCAAGAATATTTTTCTCCTGCCAGGAAGTGATGTCATCAGGGATCAGAAGTCGGCAGCCGGAGCCCTGTTGTGCATGATCCGCCGCGGCCAGTGACAACTAGCAGCCCCACAGCGGCTCGGCTATACCTCTGGAACCTCACCACCTTCTCCTATGACCACTATCCTGGAAGAGGAAGATGGATGACCCTAACAGTCTTTGTGTACCGGTCTCACCCAACCTCGGACAGTGAGTCACCAATTTTAACAGTGTTAAATAAACTTGTACTATACTAAGCTGGCGCCGCTCTCTCCTTTCTTGCATCTCTCAGGGCTTCTCCACGCTTCAGCCGGCTGCCGCGGACTATAGCTTCCCTACAGTACCAAACTTTGTTCCCCCCCACGCAGCCCCATAAACCCCCCCTCCCATCCACCCACATTCCTTGTACCACCTTGGGATATTAGAAGAGCGCCATGACACCCCCCACCAAGAATTCAAAGACAGGCCTGTAGAGCCCATAGTGTCTTTTCTGATGTGCTTGCAAACCCCGATTGAGAGCCCACCACGTCTGCAGCTCCCGTATTTCCCCCATTCACTTGCCAACCTGGAATTCAGTTGGAAACAGCCCCCCAACTTCCCAGACTACATAGGGAGCAGCAGCAAGATTGTTTGGGACTTGGTGTCATCCTTATTCGGAAAGGGGTACCATTTATACGTGTACAAATATTACATAAGCGTGCCACTTTTTCGCAACCTTTTCAAATTCTGAAATTGCTGCATGTGGCACTGTGCATCCTAATCAGCTTGTAGATTCCTTAGGGAGAGAGAGCCTGCTTGAAGGGTAATAAATTGCTTGCAGTGAAGTGGAGGGGCACATGGAATGTTTTGGTACGTCGCTGGACTTTGAGTGGTCATACCGGGATGGTGCCTTCAGGTTTAGGCATCATCTTGGTATCGTTTTTTTACAGCCCGCAGTCAATTTTCATGTAAAATAAATCCTAGTGGCTAATTAGCCATACGACTGCTTTTACAAGCAGTGGGAGGGGACTCCCTCTCGCCGCCTTCCACGGTTTTCTTGGGCTCTCCTGCCCCACCGGGTAACCTGAGACTGCAGCCGGTGGTTCCATCAGCTGACCATTGAGGTGATCAGACACCAGAACAGCTCCAATCAACTCTATGGCCTAAGATAACGGAAGCTACGAGCATTTCATGACTTCAGTTTTGCCGGATATAAACAGCGGCATTGGAAAATTGACAAAGCATCTTATCACACCAATTTTGGTGTCGTCAGATGTTTTAAGGGCAGAGGAGAGATCTAGAGTCTAATAGACCCCAATTTTTTATTCAAAAAGAGCCCCTGTCCCTACTTATTGCTATCATAGGGGATATTTACATTCCCTGTGATAACAATTAAAACGATAAAAAGAATTAAAGGGAAGCTGTCAAAATAAAATAAAAAAAGCAAAATAAATAATAAAAGAAAAAAAAAAAATATTGAAGCACCCCTGTCCCCCCTGTTTGTGCGTAAAGGTGAATGCAAGCATCGGTCTCGTGTCATATGTAAACAGAAATTGCACCATGTGAAGTATTGCCGCAAACGTCAGATCGAGAGCAGTAATTTTAGAAGGAGACCACCCCTGCAAATCTGTAAAGGCTTTTAAAAATGTACGTAGTTTTTTGCCTCTGCATGGGTATGCACAATTTTAAAGCATGTCATGTTTGGTATCTATGTACTCGTCATAAGATCATCTTTTTTTTTTTTTGGGCAATATAAAGTGTACTTGTGCATTAAATTTAAAAAAAGTGGGGCTTTTTTTCTAAAACAAATTGCCTCCGGAAAGGGGTCATTTGGGGGGTTTTGTGCTATCTTGGCATTTCATGGCCTCAGAATCTGTGATAGGTAGTGAGGAGTGAAATCAACAATTTACGCCCTTAGAAAGCTTGAAGGCGGTGATTCTTTTTTGGGGTGCTGCACGTGGAATGATTGCCAAAAAGTCTCACAAATGGGGTATCCCCATATTTAGGAAAAGTAGCAGAATGTATTTTGGGGTGTAATTTCCCATATACTCGTGGCATGTGTGAACAATATATAATTTTAATGACAACTTTATGTAAATCATTTTTTCAAACAACATTGTATAAAAAATATAAAAAAGTAAATATTCAATGGGCTCAACATGCCTCTCAGCAAATTCCTTTAGGTGTCTACTTTCCAAAAGGGGTAATTTGGGGTGGGGGGGGGGGTTGTACTGCCCTGCCATTTTATCACCTCAAAAATGAGATATGCAGTCAGAAAGTAAAAGCTGTGTAAATTCCAGTATATAGAACTTTTGTGCAAACCAATAAATATACACTTATTGAGATTTTTGTTATCAAAGATATGTAGCTAAATACATTTTGGCCTAAATATATGACAAAAATTTATTTTATCTAATATTTTTTATAAGAAAAGGTAGAAAATGTCATTTTTTCTCAAAATTTTTGGTCTTTTTTCATTTATATCGCAAAAAATTAAAATCCCAGTGGTGATCAAATACCACCAAAGATAGCTCTATTTGTGGGAAGAAAAGGACATGAATTGTGTTTGGGTAAAG
Source organism: Pelophylax lessonae (assembly GCF_965119305.1). Lineage (NCBI taxonomy): Eukaryota > Metazoa > Chordata > Amphibia > Anura > Ranidae > Pelophylax > Pelophylax lessonae. The sequence continues at coordinate 490,852,526 of NC_138769.1, read as the reverse complement.
CATTGCATGACTGCACAATTACTAGGTAAATCACACAGTGCCAAATTGCAAAAAATTGCCTGGTCATTAAGGGTCCTTAAGTGGTTAAAATGAAAAATTATGAATATAATGAATACAATTCTACCAGTGAATGGACAGCTGAAGAGAAAACTGTAAATGCAGATGCACTTATAATTAAATGCTGCAGCATTATTTTTTAATGGAAGGGCATAGTTCCAATTAAAACATAAAAGTGTATTCAAGCTAAACTTCATGGTAAATAAATATTGTCAAAATTCAAGAGCCTTGTGGGTTCTTACTTAAAGGGTAACTCTACTTTCGTGGGGAAAAAAAATAGCAAATTAAGAAAAAAAGACAATATAGTGTATATCGGGATGACGCTGTGTTCACAGCGAAACGCGTATAGCCATTGGCCGAGAGGCAGCCACGTGACTTCAGGTCGGAAAGGAGAACGCTGAGGAGCGATACACCACTGCACCTAACATAGGCACTTACAGGCTTTATCATGTTATATGTTTGTGAGTATTCTACTGTATTTTAACCTAATAAATTTACAGTTTAAACGGTCCTCACTATGTCCAGCCATTCTTTATTTCATGAGGACACCTGAGACTACCGCTTAAAGAAGAAGGATCGCTTCCAACATAGTCCAAACAGCTTTGCAAGAAACAACAGCTCACTCTACTATAATCTGCTCTAAAAACACCACATAGTGGTAAGTAGATACCCTAAGGGGGAGACCCCGAAGTTGCAAGATCAAGCATCCTACTTCTGTTACCGCAAAGAACTGTTTTATGGACTGTTCACACTCAGTTTGCATTTTTGAAGTTTTACATTGTAATATCTGCACTTTATATTTTAATTTTTATTTTTATATTTTTGGTATTTTGCACAATAATTGCACCGAATAGCACTTTATTGATGGTTTACATGAATGGTTTAATCACCATTTTCTAAAATTGTTTTATGAACACTTATTTATATATTTAAAATAGCAGCGCTGCAATCACTGACCCTCACTCAATATAGTGTATACAATTGCAACACAAATCATAATGTAATTGAATGTTATTAAAAATTACCTTTACTTTTCAATCTGCAGCTGTTGTAATTTTCTGAAATTGCAATGCAATATGGCTACCTGGAGTTGTTCTGTACACAGAATGTGTACTGACCACCCCCCAGAAACATAATTTCCTGCTTGTGTGATTGGCTCACCAATTTTCCCAGAAGTCTGCCTAAGATACAAGTCAGATTTCTGGCATCCTCTGCAGCAAAAATGTCACATAGGACCCAACAATTCTGGTAAGTCATTTATTTCTACCACAAGCTACAGGAAAAGAGGAATCCACGTCACTAAAGTCACAAACTTTAATCTATTGAGCACGAAGCACTTTGCACCTGATCAACACTTGAAAAGACTTTGTTTATTGAATTTTACATTTATTTTATTCACATATATTGATCACTACCGGAAAATACTTATTTATCTATTTATCAATTTCTTGGAACTTTTTATTAATTTTCATATGTTCAATTGATTTGTATTTTCACTTATACTGTAAAGATACGTTTTCAACATTGTTCACATACATTAAGATAATTTTTTTGCGGAAAGCGCTGTATATAGCCTAGGCTATTTTTCTATCATCCATTTTAAATCTACAGCTGCTGCCACACAATATATATTTTTATATTTATATCTCACTAAATTACACACATATTTTTATACTTTTATCTTATAATTAATCAATGATTTCTTCAGAATAACAAAAGGTAGGAATCTGCAACAAAGTTTGTTAAAATCGGTGTAATGTATATAGATCACCCAGAGGGAAATGTTTTTTTCTCAACAAAAGTGGAGTTACCCTTTAAATCTTGGTACCTGTTATTCATTCCTTTCTTTCTGTGCAGTTCTCCAGAATGAAACAATGTTTGCACTTTGCCTTTGTACAAGAGACCGGTCACTACTGCTTCCTCTCTGTGTAAGGAGACTTATCTTGTATCTTCCCTCCTTTAGTAAGTGAAGCTTTTGGGTCCCACCCAGAGTTCTGTCCTTAGCAAGTGCAATGTGCAGCACAGTGATTGATACCACAGCTGCTTTTGCAAAATAAGAGCTGGGTTTACAAAAGTATTTGATGCACACTAAGTTAACCACTTCAGCTCTGGAAGCAGTGGCGGCTGGTGACGTTTTAAGATGGGGGGGGCGCAAGATCCCGCCCTTCTATTTTGACCCCTCCCATTTCTCAGAAGCCCCACCCCTTATAGACCCCATCCATTTTGTCCCCTGTATTTTGCTTGCGTGAACAAATTCTCCCAATATATCACATATTAAGGGGTCCATCAGTACTAGTATATCCCATAATAGGGAGCAGGGGCCCTATTATGGGATATACTGTGAGAGGCGTCCTATTATGGGATACACTGACTGAGAGTGGCACAAACCCCACAGTACAGGCCCCTTAGCACAAACCCCACAGTACAGACCCCCTAGCACAAACCCCACAGTACAGACCCCCTAGCAAAACCCCACAGTACAGGCCCCCTAGCACAAACCCCACAGTACAGGCCCCCTAGCACAAACCCCACAGTACAGGCCCCCTAGCACTAATCCCACAGTACAGACCCCCTAGCACTAATCCCACAGTACAGACCCCCTAGCACTAATCCCCCAGTACAGACCCCCTAACACTAATCCCCCAGTACAGACCCCCTAGCACAAACCCCCCAGTACAGACCCCCTAGCACAAACCCCACAGTACAGACCCCCTAGCACAAACCCCACAGTACAGACCCCCTAGCACAAACCCCACAGTACAGACCCCCTAGCACAAACCCCACAGTACAGACCCCTAGCACAAACCCCACAGTACAGGCCCCCTAGCACTAATCCCACAGTACAGACCCCCTAGCACTAATCCCACAGTACAGACCCCCTAGCACAAACCCCACAGTACAGACCCCCTAGCACAAACCCCACTGTACAGACCCCCTAGCACAAACCCCACAGTACAGACCCCCTAGCACAAACCCCACAGTACAGGCCCCCTAGCATAAACCCCACAGTACAGGCCCCAAGCACAAACCCCACAGTACAGGCCCCCTAGCACTAATCCCACAGTACAGACCCCCTAGCACAAACCCCACAGTACAGACCTCCTAGCACAAACCCCACAGTACAGACCCCCTAGCACTAATCCCACAGTACAGACCCCCTAGCACAAACACCACAATACAGGCCCCCTGGCACAAACCCCACAGTACAGACCCCCTAGCACAAACCACACAGTACATGCCCCCTTTCAATGTAGTCACCAGCGTACATGCCCCCTTTCAATGTAGTGACCAGCGTACATGCCCCCTTTCAATGTAGTGACCAGCATACATGCCCCCTTTAAATGTAGTGACCAGTATACAGGCCCCCTTTCAATGTAGTGGCCAGCGTACATTCCCCCTTTCAATGTAGTGACCAGCGTACATGCCCCCTTTCAATGTAGTGACCAGTATACAGGCCCCCTTTCAATGTAGTGACCAGCGTACATTCCCCTTTCAATGTAGTGACCAGTATACAGGCCCCCTTTCAATGCAGTGACAAGCGTACATTCCCCCTTTCAATGTAGTGACCAGCGTACATGCCCCCTTTCAATGTAGTGACCAGTATACAGGCCCCCTTTCAATGCAGTGACAAGCGTACATTCCCCCTTTCAATGTAGTGACCAGCGTACACGCCTCCTTTCAATGTAGTGACCAGTATACAGGCCCCCTTTCAATGTAGTGACCAGCGTACATGCCCTCTTTCAATGTAGTGACCAGTATACAGGCCCCCTTTCAATGTAGTGACCAGCGTACATTCCCCTTTCAATGTAGTGACCAGTATACAGGCCCCCTTTCAATGCAGTGACAAGCGTACAGGCCCCCTGCAGAGGTATGGCAGTGGGAGAGATGGGATCAGGCAGAGGGATGGTGATGGGAGAGATGGGATCAGGCAGAGGGATGGTGGTGGGAGAGATGGGATCAGGCAGAGGGATGGTGATGGGAGAGATGGGATCAGGCAGAGGGATGGAGGTGGGAGAGATGGGATCAGGCGTTGGGATGGAGGTGGGCGGGATGGGATCAGGCAGTGGGAGGGATGAGATCAGGCAGAGGGATGGAGGTGAGAGAGATGGGATCAGGCAGAGGGAGGGCAGTGGGAGATATGGGATCAGGCAGAGGGATGGCAGTGGGAGAGATGGGATCAGGCAGAGGGATGGCGGTGGGAGAGATGGGATCAGGCAGAGGGATGGCAGTGGGAGGGATGGGATGAGGGCATGAGGCAGAGAGGGATGGCGGTGGGAGGGAAGGTCATGGGATGAGGCAGAGCAGAGGGATGGCGGTGGGAGGGATGGTCATGGGATGAGGCAGAGGGATGGTGGTGGGAGGGATGGTCATGGGATGAGGCAGAGGGATGGCGGTGGGAGGGATGGTCATGGGATGAGGCAGAGGGATGGTGGTGGGAGGGATGGTCATGGGATGAGGCAGAGGGATGGCGGTGGCAGGGATGGTCATGGGATGAGGCAGAGAAGAGGGATGGATTGACGGCATGAAGCAGAGGGATGGCGGTGGGAGGGATGGTCATGGGATGAGGCAGAGGGATGGCAGTGAGAGGGATGGTCATGGGATGAGGCAGAGGGATGGCGGTGGGAGGGCATGGTCATGGGATGAGGCAGAGGGATGGCGGTGGGAGGGATGGTCATGGGATGAGGCAGAGGGATGGCGGTGGGAGGGATGGTCATGGGATGAGGCAGAGGGATGGCGGTGAGAGGGATGGTCATGGGATCAGGCAGAGGGATGGCGGTGAGAGGGATGGTCATGTGATGAGGCAGAGGGATGGCGGTGGGAGGGATGGTCATGGGATGAGACAGAGCAGAGGGATGGTGGTGGGAGGGATGGTCATGGGATGAGGCAGAGCAGAGGGATGGCGGTGGGAGGGATGGATGGACAGGGGATGAGGCAGAGCAGAGGGATGGCGTTGGGAGGGATGGATGGACATGGGATGAGGCAGAGCAGAGGGATGGTGGTGGGAGGGATGGTCATGGGATGAGGCAGAGCAGAGGGATAGCGGTAGGAGGGATGGTCATGGGATAAGGCAGAGCAGAGGGATGGTGGTGGGAGGGATGGATGCTCATGGGATGAGGCAGAGCAGAGGGATGGTGGTGGGAGGGATGGATGGATGGTCATGGGATGAGGCAGAGCAGAGGGATGGTGGTGGGAGGGATGGATGGATGGTCATGGGATGAGGCAGAGCAGAGGGATGGCGGTGGGAGGGATGGATGGATGGTCATGGGATGAGGCAGAGCAGAGGGATGGTGGTGGGAGGGATGGATGGTCATGGGATGAGGCAGAGCAGAGGGATGGCGGTGGGAGGGATGGATGGTCATGGAATGATGCAGAGCAGAGGGATGGTGGTGGGAGGGATGGATGGATGGTCATGGAATGAGGCAGAGCAGAGGGATGGCGGTGGGAGGGATGGATGGTCATGGGATGAGGCAGAGCAGAGGGATGGCGGTGGGAGGGATGGTCATGGGATAAGGCAGAGCAGAGGGATGGCGGTGGAAAGGATGGATGTATGGTCATGGGATGAGGCAGAGCAGAGGGATGGCGGTGGGAGGGATGGATTGAGGGCATGAGGCAGAGGGATGGTGGTGGGAGGGATGGATTGAGGGCATGAGGCAGAGTTATGGCGGTGACACGGGGCTGCACAAGTGCACAGCACTGTGACTGCAGGCACTTACCTCCCCCCCCCACGAGCAGCCCGGTCCCAGACTGAAGGAGCTGCCGCAGCTGCTTCACACAGCGATGCGGGCTGGGCTGGCCGCTCTGCACGTAACACCGGCCTGACACCCCGACTGCCCGACACGTGAAGAAGGGCGGGCGGGAAGGACGGTCACATGACGCCGGGCGGTACACCGCCCACACGCGTCACGTGACCACAGGACCGTCCCGGGCATGTCCTCCTGTGATTGACTTTCCTGGGCTCCTGGCTGTGATTGGTCCAAACTCCAGCCAGGAGCCCAGGAAAGTGGGGAGTGTCGGGGCGCATTGCTCTGCGCCCCGATGACCCCCTGAAGGCCGCCAATCGGCACCTCTGTCTGCCTCACGTGGGAGGCAAACCCCCCCCCATACCCACCAGTAGGCCAGCGCCCCTAGTGGGCTAAAAATTGACCTTTTTTTTTAAAATCTTTTTTAAATCTATCGGCTGGCCGCCACTGTCTGGAAGATTTTCCCCCTTAATGCCCAGGCCATTTTTTTGTGATTCGCCACTGAAACATGTTAACTGATAATTGCGCAATCATTAAATGATGTACCCAAATACAAAGGATGTACTTATTTTTGTCCCATAAATAGAGCTTTCTTTTGGTGGTATTTGATCCCCTCTGTGGTTTTTAGATTTTGCAATATAAACAAAAAAAGAGCGACAATTTTGAAAAAAACACAATATTTTTTTACTTTCTGCTATAAAACATTCCCAATAAAAAAAATGTAAAAATCTAAGTTTTTTATTAGTTTAGGCCAATTTGTATTCTGCTACATATTTTTGGTAAAACAAATCATAAAAAGCGTATATTAATTGGTTTGCGCAAAAGTTATAACGTTAAAAAACGATGGGATAGATTTTTGGACTTTTCATTTTTTATTTTATTAGAAATGGCGGCGATCAACGATCTTTAGTGGGACTGCGACATTGCAGCGGACAAATCTGACACTAAGTGACACTTTTTGGGGACCAGTGACACCAATACAGTGATCCGTGCTAAATAAAATGCACTGCTACTGTATAAATGACACTGGCAGGGAATGGGCTAATACTGGGGGAGATCAAGGGGTTAGGTGTGAGTCTAATTGTACTTACTAACTGTGGGGGGCTGTCTCTTCTCTCTCCCTTGTTGTCACAGGGCATTTGGCTCCTGCTGCTGTCAATCAAATCCTATGATGAGGGTGCAGGGGGCCGGGCGAAGCCCAGCTGTCTGTGTCTATGACACAGGCAATGGGGCTCAGGAGCGGACCCGCACAATTCCCCCCCCCCCCCCCAACAAGCCATTTGGGGTAATCGGAAGGCAGAAGGAGCCAGGAATGCTGGCAGGAGACCGCATAAGAAGAGGATTGAGGTTGCTTTGTGTAAAACCATTGCACAGAGAAGATAAGTATAGCATGTTTGTTTAAAAAAAAAAGTAAAGGTTTAAAATCACTTTAATTCTTTATGTATTCAGTCTTCTGTAATTGTCTTTAATCAATTGTATTCATTTGTTTGTAAGGCTTTATTAGAGATGTCTGGTACCAGGTGAAAAAAAACCCTCTGACAATAATTAAATAATATTTCAGAGCAGTCAAAGATTTACTAAAGGATTTGACATTGTTCAATAAATTGTGTAAAGATTTACTTTAGTTATCCAGCCATGTGCAGATACATTTGGGTAAAAATGGATTTTATTTTCACATGATTGGATAAATAAGGGAATCTTCACACAATTTATTGTGTCAATAGTCTCAAATACTTTAGTAAATCATCCTTAAACTATTTGTATGCTAAACAAAGTCTCAGAGCAGTCTGATCTAACATGCCAGAATTTCGACACATCTCCTTAAAATTTGGAGATGTACTGTATTTCAGATAGATAATAGAAATATTTATGTTAGAATGAAGGCTTACCTTTACCCATTGTCACAAAAAAAGCTCCATCTTGCAATTTATTAAGGTGCGTAAAATAGTCTCTTTAATATAATTAAAGTAATTTTCAATGATCTTTGTTTCCAAATGTTTCTCACTTCTTTGCTCTTTGAAAAATACACTTTATGATATTTCCAAATAGGAGTGAAGTATTTTTGATAATAAAATTGTAATATTTTCCTAAAATTGTTGTTGAGCGTTAAGTGGATTTCCAGGTCGGTTACAACTTTATGTTCTTTTTTCTTGGTGCGTTTTAATAAAAAATAAAAATCAACACAAAATTAACTGGTAGGATATTGCTTTTACCTCTTACCAGTTCAAATAAGCTCACTTCAAAATTTCCTGTATCTGTTTCTGAAAAACATCACTGCTGTGTCCTGTAGTGACTATTGGTGGATACGACCACAGCCCACGGGAAAAGGGGGGCAAAGGGACCCAACACTATGGGAAGTGTAAAATGCTGAAGAGTCTGACAGTGACTGCAGTGCTGGAACAGAGCAAAGATAGAAGACACAGGCTACATCTCATCAGTTACTAATTGGAAGTAAAATAACTTTTAATGTTTGGCAGGCTCCATTTCTAAAGCAACCATTTGGTGTTTTATTTTGATCATACTAATCCTTCTTTGTTTTACTGGACTTTTCCAAAATTTCACATCAATGGCTTACTCTCCAGTATTTCATAGCTTTCCCTAAAAACAGGATTAAAGTGAATCATCCAGAAAACCATATTTACTTTTTTCATTTGACATGCTGATAATTTTTTTTTTTTTAAAGAGAGTCATTAAAAGATACGTTATTACTCTGATGAAAATTACTATTGCTGAATCACTCATCCATGTCTTGTTTTGTGCACTAGTCCAAATCATTTGGTGGAGGGGGGATTATGGTGTAGGGTTTTTTTTTCAGGGGTTGGGCTTGGCCCCTTAGTTCCAGTGAAGGGAACTCTTAAGGCATCAGCAAACCAAGACATTTTGGACAATTCCATGCTCCCAACCTTGTGGGAACAGTTTGGGGATGGTACCTTCCTGTTCCAACATGACTGAGCACCAATGCACAAAGCAAGGTCCATAAAGACATGGATGAGTGAGTTTGGGGTGGAGGAACTTGACTGACCTGCACAGAGTCCTGACCTCAACCCGATAGAACACCTTTGAGTTGAATTTGAGCACAGATTGTAAGCCAGGCCTTCTCATCCACATTAGTGCCTGACCTCACAAATGCGCTTCTGGAATAATGGTCAAACACTCATATAGACACACCCCTAAACCATGTGGACTGTCGTCCCAGAAGAGTTGAAGTTTTTTTAGTTGCAAAGGGTGGGCCAGCTCAGTATTGAACCCTATGGACTAAGACTTGGATGCCATTAAAGTTCAGTGCGTGTAGAGCAGGGGTGGGGAACCTTTTTTCTACCAAGGGCCATTTGGATTTTTGTAACATCATTCGGGGGCCGCACAAAATGTAAGCATAAATGTAATAGGCATTGCTTTGCGGCAAAAAACGCTGTAAAAAATTGCGTGACTTTGAGGTCACAAAAGTGTGAAAGGGGCCTTCAGTAATCAAGGTATAGTGTGCCCTCTTTCAATGCAGACTGACCACAGCATGCCCCCTTTCAATGCAGAGTGACCACAGCGTGCCCCCCTTTCAATGCAGACTGACCACAGCATGCCCCCTTTAAATGCGGAGTGACCACAGCGTGCCCCCTTTCAATGCAGAGTGACCACAGCGTGCCCCCTTTCAATGCAGACTGACCACAGCATGCCCCCTTTCAATGCAGACTGACCACAGCATGCCCCCTTTCAATGCAGACTGAACACAGCGTGCCCCCCTTTGAATGCAGACTGACCACAGCGTGCCCCCCTTTCAATGCGGAGTGACCAAAGCGTGCCCCCTTTCAATGCGGAGTGACCACAGCGTGCCCCCTTTCAATGCGGAGTGACCACAGCGTGCCCCCTTTCAATGCAGAGTGCCACTTTCAATGCGGAGTGCCCAGAGCGTGCCCCCTTTCAATGCGGAGTGACCACAGCGTGCCCCCTTTCAATGCGGAGTGACCACAGCGTGCCCCCTTTCAATGCGGAGTGACCACAGTGTGCCCCCTTTCAATGCAGACTGACCACAGCGTACCCCCTTTCAATGCGGAGTGACCACAGCATGCCCCCTTTCAATGCGGAGTGACCAAAGCGTGCCCCCTTTCAATGCGGAGTGACCACAGCGTGCCCCCTTTCAATGCAGAGTGCCACTTTCAATGCGGAGTGCCCAGAGCGTGCCCCCTTTCAATGCGGAGTGACCACAGTGTGCCCCCTTTCAATGCGGAGTGACCACAGCGTGCCCCCTTGCAATGCGGAGTTACCACAGTGTGCCCCCTTTCAATGCGGAGTGCCCACAGCGTGCCCCCTTTCAATGCGGAGTGCCCACAGCGTACCCCCTTTCAATGCGGAGTGCCCACAGCGTACCCCCTTTCAATGCGGAGTGACCACAGCGTGCCCCCTTTCAATGCGGAGTGACCACAGCGTGCCCCCTTTCAATGCGGAGTGACCACAGCATGCCCCCTTTCAATGCGGAGTGACCACAGCATGCCCCCTCTCAATGCGGAGTGCCCAGAGCGTGCCCCCTTTCAATGCAGAGTGCCACTTTCAATGCGGAGTGCCCAATGCGTGCCCCCTTTCAATGCGGAGTGCCCAGAGCGTGCCCCCTTTCAATGCGGAGTGCCCAGAGCATGCCCCCTTTCAATGCGTAGTGCCCCCTTTCAATGCGGAGTGCCCAGAGCGTGCCCCCTTTCAATGCGGAGTGCCCCCTCTCAATGCGGAGTGCCCAGAGCGTGCCCCCTCTTAATGCGTAGTGCCCCCTTTCAATGCGGAGTGCCCAGAGCGTGCCCCCTTTCAATGCGGAGTGCCCCCTTTCAATGCGAGTGCCCAGAGCGTGCCCCCTTTCAATGCGGAGTGCCCCCTTCCAATGCGAGTGCCCAGAGCGTGCCCCCTTTCAATGCGTAGTGCCCCCTTTCAATGCGAGTGCCCAGAGCGTGCCCCCTTTCAATGCGTAGTGCCCCCTTTCAATGCGAGTGCCCAGAGCGTGCCCCCTTTCAATGCGTAGTGCCCAGAGCGTGCCCCCTTTCAATGCGGTGTGCCCCCTTTCAATGCTGAGTGCCCAGAGCTTGCCCCCTTTCAATGCGGAGTGCCCCCTTTCAATGCGAGTGCCCAGAGCGTGCCCCCTTTCAATGCGGAGTGACCACAACGTGCCCCCTTTCAATGACCACAATGCAGAGTGAACAGCGTGCCAAGCCCCAGTGCACTTAACTTACCTGTTGTAGCGGCGGGCGGCTTCCTCTCTTCGTCTCTTCAAGTCCTCCCGCGTCCCGCCTCCCTCCTCCTCCTCGGCCAATGACATTGGCCGAGGAGGAGGCGGATCTGTGAGACAGTAGCGAATTTTCATTCGCTATTGTCACACAAATGGGAGGGCTCGAGGTGCACTGCTCTGCTGCGCCTCGGGTCCACCCACAGTGTCAGAACGGAGCCATCGGCTCCTTCTGACACAGCAGCACGGGGGGGCGGATCGCAACGATTGTGCGGGCCGGACAGAAGAATCGTGCGGGCCGCATGCGGCCCGCGGGCCGGAGGTTCCCCACCCCTGGTGTAGAGGCAGGTGTCCCAATAGTTTTAGTAATAAAGTGTAGACCAAGAATCCAATCTGCTGAGATACACAGATTAAATGAATAAAGAATTCCTGTTTTTCTATTTTGGACAGAATCAGGGTGGATTAGATTGACATTTGGGTCCCTACTGCTTTGTGAGGCTCTGTTAGAGAGATTTCCCCTTATTTACTATTACAGAGGCAATTGTCTTAACGAGAAAGGAAGTATGGGAAAATCTGCAACTAGAATTCCCCTGCCTACTATAAAAAACAAAATAGAAAAACCTGTTTGGTAGAAATATTGTCAGCACAGCAATAAGTGAGGGGAAATTTCTCTAACAGAGGCCCAGATAGCCATAGAAACCTGAAACCTAATACAATTTTAGCACTGTTCATTTTTAAAATAACAAAGAAAACAGAAAGGAATGGGAATATTATATTAATGTTTCTAATTAGCTTCTTAACGTCTCAACTTACAAGGGACTTTGAGCAGTGAGATTTGCTCTCCTTAGTAGTCTTCCTTTATGATCACTGGTTTTTGCTATGTTTTGATGATGAAAATATTTTCAACACCAGCTAATTATTCATCCTTGTATTGATTGCACAGTTACTAATTACTTTTGTTAATGCGTATCTATGGTCAAAATGAAAAATTATATATCCAATTCCTGATTGTATTTCAGTTATTTCTAGCCCACTTCTAATAATCTGAACAATGAAAAGTGAAAAGTTTGTAAACTAACTTTGTGAAAATCCCCAAACATTAACTTCCTTGAACTCTGTGACATGTATCCACTATGCCCTGTGAGTAGGCACTGCTGTGTCACACATTTCACAGGGCCTGCCTTCTGTACTACAGAGGTACTGAGAGAAGGAGTTTCAGGAGGCAGACTCAATACAGGAATCACTGCTTGAAGCAGCAAGGAACCATGGGTTATATATTATAGTCCTTTGAAGTTGAAATAAAAAATGGCAGAGGAGAAGCTGCAAAGCAAGCAGGGAATCCAGAATGGTGTGGAAGGAGAAGGCTAACAGACAGACAGCATAAACAACATGAAAGAAGGTTTTTTTTAGGTGGGATTATATTGGATTGGGAAAAAAAAAACTATTGCTTGTCTTGTTCTTACAATGCTGTTATGCAATGAGGGTGTATGCTGTGACTATAGATCTCCTCTAAATTATAGTTCAGATCCTTTTTTTTTCCTCGAGTGAGAGTCAATGAATGTCCTCTGGTTTTAATGGTTATACCGGAATGATGCCTGCACCTACAGGCATCGTATGTTTTCAGCAGGTGACTCCCTAACATACAGAAGTGACCTGAGTGGATAATTCGCTACACGATCACTTCTGCAGGTAACAGAAGGGGGCCCCTCCCGCCACTGCCACCTCTCCCGGGGCTCTACCATACGATTGCGTCCTGATGGAGATCCTTGCCCTGAACAGAGAGAGAGGAGCTGACATTGTTCCTCTCTCTCTGTAACCCCGGGAACTGGGAGTGACGAGTTATGTTGTCACTTCCGGTTCCGCCTCTTTGTTTACCTGGCCACCAGTGGCCAGGGAAGCAGCCGATCAGACCAATCTGTGTCTGATTGGCTGCATGGGGGGCTAAAGGAGAGATTTGGGGTCTAATAGACCCCATATCTCTCCATAAAGAGGACCTGTCACAATCCATGCTGTCAAAAAGGAACGTTGTTCATTCCTTGTGATAGTTACATAGTTAAAGTAATTGTAAAGTCTATTTTTTTTTTTTACTTAAAAATAACAAACATACTTACCTACCCTGTGTAATGGTTTTGCACAAAGCAGCCTGGATCCTCCTCTTTTCGGGTCCCTCTTTGGTGCTCCTGGCCCCTCCCTCCTGTTGAGTGCCCCTCACAGCAAACAGCTTGCTATGGGGGGCACCCAAGCTGAGTCACAGCTCTGTGTGTCCATTCAGACATTGAGCCGTGGCCTGGCCCCGCCCCCTATATCCTTTCATTGGCTGACTGCCTTTGATTGACAGCAGGAGGCGCCAAGGGCATCACGCTCCTGTCTCAGCCAATAAGGAGGGGAGTCTTGGCAGTCGCGACCCTGCTGCAACATTGCTGGATCTTGATCGGGCTCAGGTAAGTATTAGGGGGCTGCTGCACACAGAAGGTTTTTTATCCTAAGGCATATGATGCAATAAGATGAAGGAAAAAAACTTCTGCATGTACAGTCACTTTAATTTAAAAAAAAAGTAAATAATTAAAAATAAAATTTAAAACACCTCCATCCCATCACAAATGCGAACGCATACTTTACTCCCGCAAGCAGTGTTGGGGGTAACTAGTTACAAAGTAACTAATTACAGTAACTACATACTTTTTTTGGTAACTAAGTAAAGTAACTAGTTACAATACTAATATTGGTAACTACACTACTTTACTAGGCTATAGGAGGTAACTACACTACTTTACTAGACTATAGGAACGCGCTTTCCTCCGTTACCCAAGCCGTGCGATACAATCGTTATTTCGAATAATAGAGAGGGATGAAGTTTATGACTTTTTGTTGCACTTTATGTTTTATTCTGTTTTTTCAGGTTTTGTTCTCATGTTTCCCAAAGCCTGTGTTTATACAATATACTCTATGCAGAAAGAGTGTCATGTATCTTCTTCTACGCGGTCAATTAAGAAAGAGGAAAGTAAAGTAATAAGTAGTGAAGTTACTTTTCAAATGCAGTAACTAGTAAAGTAATCTCATTACAATTTACAGAAGTAACTAGTAACTAGTAACTAGTTATATTTTTTGAGTAACTACCCCAACACTGCCCGCAAGCATATGTAAATGGTATTCGCACCACACATGTGAGGTATTGATGCGAATGTCAGAGCGAGAGCAATAATTCTAGCAGCAGACTTTCTGTGCCACTCTAAACTGGTAACCTGTAAAGGGGATTAAAACATCTCCTATAGAAAATTCATGTAGCTGGCCACCATTCCATGGACATAATCAATTTTAAAGCGTGACATGTTACATATCTATTTACTCTGCGTCACATCATCTTTGACATTATACAAAACAATTGGGCTAACTTTTGTGTTTGATTTTTCTTTAATTCATGAAAGTGTTTTTTTCCCCAAAAAATTGCGTTTATAAAACCGCTGCGCAAATACTGTGTGACATAGAAAATTTCAACAACCACCATTTTATTCTATAAGGCCTCTGATAAAAATATATATAATGTTTGGGGGTTCTAAGTAATTTCTAGGAAATAAAAGTAGATTTTTACATGTAGGAGCGAAGTGTCAAAATTAGCCCAGCTGGCAAGTGGTTAAGGAGTGATAAACTGTGAGATAATTTATATGATTTATTATAAATTGATTAATAGTTAAAATACCTATAAATTGCCTGAACAGCATGGTGATGCATTTAGTGAATTCTAAAATCCATTTTTAAACATTAAAAATGTTAAAACAAAACGCCAAAGAAGAAAAGTATCCTTGAAGTGGATGCCTCTGTGCACTGCAAGGGTTAATGTTGGTTTAGCTAGGCTTTCTCCTCTCCATAGAACCGGTCCCCCAAGTACAATCCTCTTTACTGCACAACTGGTCACAGCTTTCTGATATCATCCCATACAATGCAGAAACAACACTTTTGCATTGTACATAAGGGCCTGCCAAACAGCTCAAGATGTCAGACAGCGATGGAGAATGCCAGCACCCAAGGGTGCTAGGAGTAAAGTAATATAATCACCTTATTCATCATAATCTAGGCAAAATTAGCAGGTAATCCTTGTAGTACAGAGAGAGGATTAAGGCACAAGGTAAAGTTTTTTCTTCCTCAGAGCTCAGCTATATTTAACACGTTGTAATAAAAAATTGTGTTATCCTTTTATCATCTGTAAAGTTAAAATATCGGCATGTTCTAGTATCCGTGGAAAGTTGGAAAAGGGGGATCTCCATACCAGTTTGCTGTGGAGTTTTAACAAAACTGATTAATACTTTCAAAATAATCTAAACTATGAAAAATGGCACATGTAAGAGACGGCATATTTCATATTTCATCTGCAATATACACTGCTCAAAAAAAATTAAAGGAACACTTTTTAATCAGAGAATAGCATCAAGTTAATTAAACTCCTGAGATATTGATATGGTCAGTTAAGTAGCAGAGGGGGTTGTTAATCAGTTTCAGCTGCTTTTGTGCTAATTGAATTAACAACAGGGGCACTAGATAAGCAACCATGAGACAACCTCCAAAACAGAATAGTTTTGTAAGTGGAGGCCGCTAAATTTTTTTTCCTGCTCCTCTTTTCTGACTGTTTTTTACTAGTTTTGCATTTGGCTAGGTTCAGTGTCACTACTGGCAGCATGAGGCGATACCTGGACCCTATAGAGGCTGTACAGGCATTCCAACTCCTCCAGGATGGCACATCAATACGTTCCATTTCCAGAAGGTTTGCTGTGTCTACCACCACAGTCTCAAGAGCATAGAGGAGATTCCAGGAGACAGGCAGTTACTCTAGAAGTACTGGACAGGGCCAAAGAAGGTCCTTAACTCAATCAGCAGGACCAGTACCTGCTCCTTTGTGCAAGGAGGAACAGGATGAGCACTGCCAGAGCCCTACAAAATGACCTTTAGCAGGCCACTGGTGTGAATGTCTCTGACCAATCAGAAACAGACTTCATGTGGGTGGCCTGAGGGCCCGACATCCTCTAGTGGGCCTGTGCTTACTGCCCAGCACAGTGGAGCTTGTTTGACATTGAACACCAGAATTGGCAGGACCGCCATTGGCATCCTGTGCTTTTCACAGATGAGAGCAGGTTCATCCTGAACACATGTGAAAGAGACGCGAAAGGGTCTGGAGAAGCTATGGAGAACATTATGCTGCCTGTAACATTGTTCAGCATGACCAGTTTGGTGGAGGGTCAGTAATGGTCTGGGGAGGCAAATCCATGGAGGGAAGCACAGACCTCTACAAACTAGAAAATAGCACCCTGACTGCCATTAGGTATCGGGATGAAATCCTTGGACCCATTGTCAGACCCTACGCTGGTGCAGTGGGTCCTGGGTTCCTCCTGGTGCACGACAATGCCTGGCCTCATGTGGCGAGAGTATGCAGCCAGTTCCCTGAGGATGAAGGAATAGATACCATTAAATGGCCCCCACTCTCTCCTAACCTAAATCCAATAGAACACCTCAGGGACAATATGTTTTGGTCCATCTGATGCCACCAGGTTGCACCTCAGTCTGTTCAGGATTTCAATTATGCCCTGGTCCAGTTCTGGGAGGAAATACCTCAGGACACCATCCATTGTCTTAAAAGGAGCATGCCCCGACATTGTCAGGCATGCATACAAGCATGTTGGGGCCATACAAACTACTGAGTACCATTTTGAGTTGCTGCAATGACATTTCAGCAAAATGGATAAGCCTACTGCTTCATTTTTTTACTTTATTTTTCCGGGTGTCTTTGAATTCAGTCCTCTGTAGGTTTATCATTTCCATTTCCATGAAACGATGTGGCATCCTTTCATTCCTAACGCGTTACCCAGTCCATATCAGTATAGATATTCAGCATGATAGATTTCCCCATCGAGATCTGATGTGTTTTCAAAGTGTTCCTTTAATGTTTTTGAGCAGGGTACTGTATATGCCCCTATAGCAGAGGTCTCAAACTGGTGGCCCTCCAGCTGTTGCAGAACTACAATTCCCATTAAGCATTGCAGGACTGACAGTTACAAGCATGACTCCCATAGGCAGAGGCATGATGGGACTTGTAGTTCCACAACAGCTGAGGAACCGCCAGTTTGAGACCCCTGCCCTATAGCAATGTTCTATTAAACGATGTGGCATCCTTTCGTTCCTAACACATTACCCAGTCCATATCAGTATAGATATCCAGCATGATATTTTTCCCCATTGAGATCTGATGTGTTTTCAAAGTGTTCCTTCAATTATTTTGAGCAGTGTAGTATTTTACAGTTGATTCATGTGGTAAAACAAATACATTATGTTTTTGTGCAATGGTTAACCATGACATAAATCAATAGATGAAGCATTGACTGATTTAGCATCAGAAATCACTACAACTCTGCTTGAAAATATTCCTATTTATTTGTGAAAATATATTACTTTTATTAGAAATATTATTCTAGTTTCAAACATTTAGTCATGTGCCTCAGCCTGGACATTCTTCAGTTTCATTATTTTCTATATTAACTGGACAAAAAATACATTAGTATATACAGACAACTTTTCATCAGCTTGTGTTGCATTCCCCTGAAGTATTAAGAAATGATCCAGTTATATTTAGTGAAAGCCTCACAAGATTGCGGATTATTTGGCAGACTACCTTTTGGTCCTGCTGGGTCTGAGTGCAAACTTTTCATATTGCAAAAGGTCAGTACATTGCAAGAACTGATATCTCTAACTTTAGAACATTTTTTTTTTTTAGAATGTAGAATCTAACTAAAAAGTATAGATAGTTTAAAAAAAGAAGTTATGGTGCCATACCTTTCAAAAAAAGTAATAGTCTCCCAGTTTTAAAATATGTATATAAAGCACTCTAAGATAGCAAACAGCATATAATTAGGAGGTGAAAATTATCAAACACAAGAGTGTTATACAATCTTTTTCAGAGGAGTAATTATACAATATTACCACTAAATGAACTAAATTGGAACTATTGCACCAGCAGACCACTGGATTAGGTATCAGTGTCACAGTTGTCTGTTAGGTAATAAGGAAATTTGATCAACATATTGAGAATAATTAATCTAAATGTCAGGTAAAAACATGACAAAGGCTTCATCATTTTTTCTGTATAGCCAGATCTACTTGATTTTCATCCTTATTTATAGGGCCACCATAATTGAGCCCAGATTTCAGCATTGGAACACATGAGTGCTGTTTAGGTTTCACTAAATAAACAATGAATGGTTTACAATGTGTCTATCCACTCTGCTGTTTCCTAAGAGCCGGTCCACACTAGCGTGACTTGTCAGGCGACTTGTCAGCCTGACAAGTCGCGCTCCCTCGCGGTCCATTGACCGCTACAGGACCCGTTCTAATAGGAGCGACACAAGTCGCTCCGACTTAGAAAAAGGGTCCTGTACTACTTCGGGGCGACCTCGGAGCGACTTGCATAGACTTCCATTATGTGAAGTCCCTGCAAGTCGCTCCGAAGTCTTGGTGCATGGGAATGCACAAGTCGCCCCCGAAGTAGTACAGAGTCGTGTCGCCCCAATGTGAACCGACTCTTAGTCTTTCATGGCCCTCTTTATCTTACTTGGACAGATCAAGAGGCCAGTATTAACCATGTTTTTTCCTAAAAAAGGGAAACTGTACAAGAAACATTTTGATTATGGATGAGCAAAGCTATCTGAGTTTGGTTTGTGTGCGTGTGTGTGTGTGTGTGGGGGGGGGTTATTGATTTCTGCCTGAAATCCAAAAACCCCAAACTTAGTAGCAAACCCCTTTGAAGGTATTGATAATAAATTCTGGCAAGCTATTGTCCAAAAAAAAGGCATAGGAAGCTGGTCACTGCCATGGGGGTCATTTAACAAAGCAAAAACACCATTCAGTGGGGAGAGGGTCCTTTAATATGACTTTGAGGGTGACATTGGAAAAACACCAGTTCTTTAAATTACCTGCTTGAGAGATGCCTTTAAACTGAATGTTTTACAGAACAGTTGGATTTTAAGGGGCAAAGTCTGCAACATCACATTATGACATTGCATATTTTGGGTGGGTAATTGATTTTTTAACTATTACATTTTGTTTGGCTTAAAGTGTTACTAAACCCAGAACCTGCATTCACTATATCTGGTCTCCCACAGTACACACAATATGGAAGTGCAAATATTTTAGTAAATATAAACGGATAAATACCTTTTCTCATAAGCAGTGTATAGCAGCCTTATGTCTTGTATCAGTTCCTAGTAAAGCTTATAGGAGGAGTTTTCATTCTCCCACTGATCCTCTGTCTGGACATGTTTGGACAGTGCTGATTGGCCCTGTGCTGATCACATGCACTCTCCCAAGAAAAAAAAACTCTCTAGCAATACACACCAAACTGAGCATGTGCAGCCCACCCCTTGGCTCTGTAAATATCAGGTTATTTTTTGGAGACAGTAAAAGAAGAAGAGGATCAGAGAGACATGATCAAACAGCCTTTATACACAATGCAAAGGATTAACCCCTTAGGTTCACAGTGAGTTTAACAAGCGTGCTTGACTGCATATACAGACTGGTTTTATTGTTGTGGGTTTAGTAACACTTTAAATGCAGCAACAGCAAACCAATATGATTAATTTCAACTTGAAAAAAAGGCTTTCTTAGGTAGGAGTAAAGCATCCTTGCACCGAAAGGCATAAATCCAGATGGGCTTGCTCTTATTCTTTATATAGCAATAATCAGCAGAATATGAGAAGGTCCCTCCTATTGATGCTACTTTATTCACACCCTTCATACTGTACATTTAAAGGTTAACTCCATCATTTACACCCTAAAACATGTTACACCCATATTTAGGGTGTAACATGGTGCCAAGCAGACCCCCCATCCCCAGAATGCCCCCCCCCCCGCCATAACAGCATGTGCGGTTCTCCTTCCCAAAGCCGCTATCACTTTTGAAATCAAGATCTGTGAATTAATTATCTACAAATCCTGTCTTTCCGCAATGAAAACTGTGACTAGTAGTTCTCAAAGGAATTCAGGCTTGGTGATCACTTGCTCAAGTTCTCCCACTGAAAACTTGTACCTTGGTACAGACAAGGAGCTGGAGGAAGAGTCTGCCAGAGCCTGGCATTGAACCCATGATCCACTGCAAGGATTTGTAGGCTCCTGTGAACAAAAATGAATACACTTTTTCCTACCAGATATATGTGCATTTATTATTTTTCAAAGGTGTCTTCCCTTTCCCCCTCTTTAATTAACCACTTGCCGACCAGCCGCCATGTATATACTGTGGCAAAGTGGCGCTATTTTGCGAAAAGATGTACCTGTACATCGTGTGGTTCTATAGCCACTAGATGGCGCCATTACACCGCTGGAGGCACGGTGGTGCCATGATTGGCTAGCGGGGATTTCAATCAAGGGTCCAGCGGACCCGATGCACGTCGGCCACCCTCGATCATCCCCAGGCGAGGCAGAATGGCAATCAGCCTATGTAAACAAGGCGGATCGCCTTTCTGCAAGGGGACAAGATGGAGATCCTGAGTTCCTACTAAGCACTGATCACTGTATTAGTGTCACTGGTCCCCAAAAAGTGTCAAAAGTGTCAGTTAGATGTCCAATTTGTCCGTTGCAATGTCGCAGCCCCGCTAAAAATCACTGATCGCCGCTAGTACTAGTAAAAAAAATTCCATAAAAATATCCTATTGTTTGTAGACGCTATAAGTTTTGTGCAAATGAATCAATATACACTTTTTGGAATTTTTTTTACCAAAAACATGTAGCAGAATACATATTGGCCTAAATTGATGAAAAAAATTAAATTTTTTAGATTTTTTTATTTGCTGTGTTTTATAGCAGAAAGTAAAAAATATTGTTTTTTTTTTTTTTCTAAATCGTCGCCCTTTTTTGTTTTTAGCGCACAAAATAAAAACCGCAGAGGTGTCCAAATACCACCAAATGAAAGCTCTATTTGTGGGGAAAAAAAGGACATACATTTTATTTGGGCACAGCTTTGCGCAACTGCGCAATTGTCAGTTAAATAACGCAGTGCATTATCGCAAAAAATGGTCTGGTTATAAAGGGGGTAAAACCTTCCAGTCCAGAAGTGGTTAAGACTGTACATATTAAGCTCCTTATCTCCCAAACCTTTTGCCTCCATTATTGTTCTCTACCAAGTGATTATTTTTCCCTTGGTGCATTATTTTACTTTTAAAAATATTGATCTGCACTTTCTACTGCTTCTACTGCTTTAACCAATCTTCCAGCAATGCCAAATCTTGTTCCCTTTCACAGAGACCTCCAGGAATATTAACCCTATTGCACACATAAATGACCCACCAAACCTTTAGTTTTATCACTTACAAACAGATTAAGTAGAACATGGCCTTACTACAGAGTTTTGTGGTACACCACTAGTGACTGATCTCTGTGTTGAATAAACCCCATTTACAACCACACTCTGATATTTATCCTTTAGCCAACTGCAAATTCACTGAGTTGTACAAGCTAGGTTAAGGCTTAGCTTGTACAACTTTTGTAGTAGACCATTATGTGGAACTGTATCAAGTGCATTGCTAAAATCAAGATAGGCTGTGCCCACAGCACCGCCCTGATCAATACATTTGTGATGTAGTCAAAAAACTCAATCAGATTAGTCTGACATGATCTGCCATCATTTAAGCCTTGCTGCTTTGGGTCCAGCAAGTTCTGTGTTTTTAAGTAGTCATTGATTCTTCTTTTTAGGAATAACTTCAATAATCTTTACTACAACAGATCTTAACCACTTTACCGGTGAGTACCGGAGTACTACTGCGGCAAAGTGGCTCGTTATCGTCTGACCACGTAGACCTACGTTGCCAGACTCCTCCCCCTGTATCGTCGATCGTCGGGGAATCCAGTTTGGAGATCCGCCCGCCTGTGTAAACAGAGCGGGCGGATCTCCTAAGTGACAGGGAGTGACAGATCGGAGTGTTCAGCATAGCTGAACATCCGATCTGTCCCTCACTCACTCAGTCACCTCCCCCCCCCACACGTTAGTAAGCACCAGGCATACATTAACCCCTCCCTCTCCAATAAAATTAACCCCTTCCCTGCCAGTGTCATTTTTACAGTAACAGTGCATATTTATAGCACTGATTACTGCAGTAATGTCACTGGTACCCCCAAAAGTGTCAAAAATGTCAGTCAAGGGTCCGATCTGTCCGCCGCAATGTCGCAGTCCCGCAAAAAAAATTGCAGATCGCCGCCATTACGCGTTAAAAAAAAAAACACCAAAAATGACAGAAATCTTTCCCATAGTTAGTAAACGCAATAACTTTTGCGCAAACCAATCAAAATACGCTTATTGCAATTATTTTTACCAAACATGGGTAGCAGAAAACAAATTGGCCAAAAATGTAAAAAAAATTGGTTTTTACATCTTTTTTGGGGGGAATTTCATATAAAAAAATGTTAAAAATATTGTTATTTTTTTCAAAATAAACGCTCTTTTTTTGATTATAGCGCAAAAAGTAAAAATTGCACAGGTGATCAAATACCACCAAAAGAAAGCTCTGTTTGTGGGAAAAAAAGGACGTAAATTTCGTTTGGGTACAGCCTTGCATGACCGCGCAATTGTCAGTTAAGGCACAGCGCCGAATCGCAAAAAGTGGCCCAGACGTAAGACAGCAAAATGCTCTAGTGGTAAAGTGGTTAAACTCACTATCCAATAGTAGTTACCAGTTTCTTCCTTCTTGTGGAGGGGTTCAATATTCTTGGAGATTTAAAGGATTGGTTTATCTTTGACAGAAAAAATGCAAGGGGGAACTAATATCAAATGCCGTTCTCTATGTGCCCACTATACTTACCTCCAGGTCCTGTAGCTGACCCAGCAGTCCAGGGATATAAAATCCTCAAATTTCTCCCCCTTCCCTGTGCAGCATTTCTGGGTCAGATCAGATTGACAGTGTTGACTAACCGTTATTAATCAGGTCTGTCCCAGAAGCTCTGCACAGAGAGTAGGGAGAAGAGCAGGAATTTCAAATCCTTGGATCCTTGGACCAGCTGCGGGAATGCTGACATTTCGGCAACCCGAGAGGTACTGTATGTTTAAAGGTTATTTACCACTTTAAGGAAACAGAAGGTGTAGCTGATAGAGGTGGTTCAATATGAGGTACTAAACATTTGAGATACTAGCCTACCCTGTCCAGTCATGGCAAAAAGGACCTTCAGTGCAGCAGAGGGAAAATGTGACTGAGAAGCTGACTTTAATAAACTTAATCAGAACGTGATCAGGGACTACCAAATATTCACTGCAAATGTTACTGATAAAATTAATACTTTTTTTTTTTTCTTTTTGTTTAACTAATAACAGACCATACACTTTACAGGCGGTCCCCGGGTTACAAACAAGATAGGGTCTGTACAGGGCCAGATTAACGTAGGGGCTATTGGAGCTGCAGCTCCAGGCCCCTACCTTAATATAGGCCCCGGGTTGGCCATATTCACTGTTACCGCTCTTCTGTCACTTGTAAACACAGAAGTCTGGCTTCTATGCTCGCTTCCCCAGGCAGCTCCCTCAGAACCTCCCCACACAGCACGAAGGCCGGACAAGGAGGGACAGTTGCCGATGCATGGATGTGTTTATGGGCTTCAGAGACAGCATCCCATGTTGAATTAGGCATGCATGGCTGCACCCTTCCTCCTCTGGGTGCATGCCAAGGCACGACCCTTAAGGCCCATCAAAATCCTCAGCACCAAGCCCATGATGCTCTTAATCCGGCCCTCGGTCTGTAGGTTTGTTCTTAGGTTGAATTTGTTTGTTAGTCGGGACAGGTACATTTTTTAGGTGTAGCGCCAGCTAAAAAATATATTTTTACATTTTTTTGGATAGCATGAGAAAGGGTTAACACTTCTATAAGATTTGTTTTGCTGTCTGAGCCCCTGTTTAGAAGATTTCACCTCACATTCTGTCCCTGTGACAATTGGATTTTGAAAATTTTTGGTTGTTGTGGAAACCAGGATTGGTAATAAAGCTTCAGTTGAGACCCCTTTTTCACATGATAATTCTTACAGGAGTGAATTTCCCTTTCTAGAGATAGATTTCCTCTCACTTCCTGTTGTTTCCCTCCGTTTGTAAGTAGGAGTCCTTTGTAAGTCAGATGTTTGTAACCCGGGTACCGCCTATATAGGTGTATGGGGAATATAGCAAGCGGTTGTGGTGCACGTAAAGGATGTGCAGTGTTTTGGGTGAACAGTGTTTTTACTTTTTTTTTTTTTTATAGAGATACAGCAAGGTACTGTGTACATTGTCAGCTCTTGAGCAGACTATCAGCAAAAACTGCCTGATGCTTTAAGTCAATTAGGTATTGAAGTTTTCCAAATTAAATTTTGGAGCTCAGGATTTGGTAAATCTCACAATATTGATTTGGGACTAGCTAAGGATGAAAGCTGAGAGGATTTATTTATTGAGCAAATACACAAGGAAAGAATTCAGTCACTTAAGATGCAGAGGCAGACAATGTTTGTAGCAAATTGGATTTATTGCATAAGGCCCAATAAAGTGCAGAGCCACCTTCAAGGAGGGAACCTTGTGTGACGGTATCACTGTATCTCACCGCCTTGTAATTCCTTAATCCCCAATAGTTGAAGAATCCCCAATTCGCCAAATAAGAAATCGCTGGTATCGCTGAATAATTCCACACATGAGCCAAAGCTGAATGCTCGAACGCCTTTTCTGGAAGCAACCCCAGGCATTTAAAAACTACAAGTTCTTTTATCCCCTGCCCCAATGCAAGGGAGACACCCAAAACAAATACACATTAACCAATAACACAAAGGTTACAATCCACATAAAATCCTCCCTTCTGTCTGGGATGTAATTATGGTAAACAATGGCTAACATAATTATCACAGGCAGGAAAAATGCAGTTTTACCCACATGCTGTAACTTTAAAACTATACATCCAATCTTTATACAAATACATATTCACAATCAATCCATTCAGGGGGACAACCTATTAAAACATGGCACGAATCGGACCAGAGGTTCCAAAGTTAGTAGCACTCTTTGGCCGGGCTGTACACATGGCTTGTCTGCCCAAAACCAGTTCTACACAGTCTTTTGTCCTGGACACAATTGAGAAGTGAATCCTCAATATAGTCTTTTAAGCAGGGAGAGGAAACATGCGGACAGACATAGAAGGGCATCCTTCACACCTTGAGAAAAATGTTTTTCTGTGGCTATCCAAACTTTATCTCTACGTTAGAAAGGCAAGAGCTCTTTAACCACTTAAGCCCCGGAGGCTTTGGCTGCTAAAGGACCAGGGTTTTTTTTGCGATTTTTTACTGCGTGACTTTAACGGACAATTGCGCGGTCGTGCGACGCTGTACCTAAACGAATTTGACGTCCTTTTTTTCCCACAAACAGAGCTTTCTTTTGGTGGTATTTGATCACCTGTGCGATTTTTTGATCACGCGCTATAAACAAAAAAAGAGCGTAAATTTTGCAAAAATAACAATATTATTTTTACTAACAAAGAGAAAGATTTTTGTCATTTTTGGTGTTTTTTTTTTTAACGCGTAATGGCGGCGATCTGCGATTTTTTTTCGGTACTGCGACATTGCGGCGGACAGATCGGACCCTTGACTGACATTTTTGACACTTTTGGGGGTACCAGTGACATTACTGCAGTAATCAGTGCTATACATATGCACTGTTACTGCAAAAATGACACTGGCAGGGAAGGGGTTAACTTTATTGGACAGGGAGGGGTTAAGTGTGTCCTAGGGGCGTGCTTTCTACTGTGTAGGGACATTCCTATTGGTGTAAAAGCAAAGATCAACCGTTCTACATAGTAGAACGGTCAGATCTTTACTTTTACACAGGGAGAACTGACAGGCAGCTTGTTTACACAAGCTGCTCTGTCTTTCTCCCTTCACAGGAGCGATCGCAGTGTGACTGGCGGACATCGAGTCCGCCGGTCA
This sequence comes from Pelophylax lessonae, assembly GCF_965119305.1. NCBI lineage: Eukaryota > Metazoa > Chordata > Amphibia > Anura > Ranidae > Pelophylax > Pelophylax lessonae. The sequence goes on along the minus strand of NC_138769.1, from coordinate 490,826,588 downwards.
CACGCACTGACTTGCCTGTGAACGAGCCGCGGCGGGCGCGCGCCCGCCCGCGATAGGCTCGCAAGTCAGTGACAGGCGAGTGACGTACCGATACGTCACTCTGCCTGGCCGGGGCTGACCGCCGCAGTATATAGTCGTGCGGCGGTCGGCAACCGGTTAAGGGTACTGATCTGCAAACGTCTTGTGTCTGAGGGCAGAGTGTGGGAGTTTGTTTAATGCTCATTCACACCATATGTGCAAACTGATAGAAACTGATGGGAAAACTGATATCAGTTACACATCAGATTCCATCAGTTTTCATGCGTGTGAATTATGTGCCCCATTCAAACCAATGTTGATGTCATGTCACTTTTTTCCCATGCAGAAAAAATCTGCATGTGATAGCAGTGTTGTGGTGTGAACAGGGCACATTGAGAACAATAGTTTTTTTTGTGCCCTTGAAAAACGCAAATTAATGGGCAAATTAAGATACTGATACATAGACAACAAAAATGGGGACTTCTTGTTGAAGCATTAAGATCATCATTGTGATCAAATCATGAAGGGCAGATACTAGGGCATGAAGGTATTTGTTGAGAGGATTGGTTGGTCTTCTCAGTTTATCCATTAATCTGTGGATAATAGGCCAATGAAAACTGCAAAGAGATATCCAGGAACTTCCTCTCCTTGCATGCAATAGTGGATTTTCAGATAGAGGTCATGGTCAAGATGCCAGTGGTCAGAAAAATGAACTTCAGAGTCTTGGGAATTAAAAGAGAGCGAGAGCACATCAGCCCTAGAGTTGGTGGTCTCAGTTGAAAGTGAAGCAAAAGGAAAACAAGGACCAATGTGTTTTCCTGTGATCTAGGTGAGAGGCAGTTTGTAAGTAAAGGTTTTTATGGTGCATGTAAATAGTGACTCAATAAGGTGACCCTTTAGGAGATTTCACCACTCCTCTAAGATCAGTTTGTTAGCAAGCAGTTCTTGATTCCTGATATAATAACTCTTAGCCGCTAGGGAAATTTTTTTCCAGAAAAAGCATGTGATCTCTGCGTGGCTGGGAGAATATACCCAAACTTTAGGAGGGGTATAGAGCCTAGAGTTAGTTTGATGGTGCAATAGTGGCTGTAACTGACCATCATGCCTTGGTAGTCCACACAATGAGATTGAGAAGAAAAGATGACCTCAGATATAGCCAGAGGAAGAGGCTTGCATTTCCTTGATGAGGCACGTGGAATGACAAGGGGACCCCGAGGTGAGTAACTGAGAGAAGGACTGGTCCATCACTAGGCAATGTAGTTGAAGCAAGGCTTGTTATCACTGTAGCACATGTGGACAAAGAGGCTGTAAAGAGGCTGTAAAAAAAAAAAAAAAATATTGCAGAGACAGCAATTATAAAATATGCCATGCAAAGCCCTACAAAAAAAACAAACCAAATGCAGTTTGTTATCACTGTAGCGCATGTAGACAGGGACATCCCATAATAAGGCTGTAGGAAATCAGCAGCATTAGGATATAAACACTTTTATCCCCTACCCCAAAATTCCCCAGGATTCACAGCATTTTGCTGCTTACATGATATTCCATAAGTGTTTACATCAACTTCAAAGGAGAATCCTGGGCTTTTACTAACTATGCTTTAAAACACTCCCTCCCCCTCCTAACACCTATACTAACTAACCTGTGAGTGGCTCCCCTGTGTCAATCAGGGGCCAACAATAGATGGGCCATTGCAACCCTGTGGGTGACATCACCGCTCGGGCATTACCAGCCATTGTCAAACACTCTCCCCTGTAGCCAGTACTGGTTGATAGAGCACTAAGCATGCCTCATTTTCTTTTCAAGCAACAAGGTCCAACTTCAGATCTTGCACACATGTCCACTGATTTCATAAAACATCCCTGATCCAGTGCCTACAAGTGCTACAATGGACATTATCAGCAGAACTTCCCATGCTTTCCATATCACAGCTAGAGCACATTGTCAATATGGCAGATGGAAAGCAAACCTTTTTCAGTGAGAAGACCCTATATTGGTCCGTCTAAGCCCATTGACCTAAGTTCAAAGGCCAGAATGTGCATCGGTTACTATGGTGGAAAAATCCCAAACTTTTTAGATGGAACTGCTTACTGTAAATGGACAGGGTTTGCCTCAAACCCATGTCAGACCCTACATTTTTTGCTAGAATGCAAAAAGGCTAGAACTTCTGTCAAGTATAGGGATGAGTTTACTTTTATGCTAGAGTTGGGTTTTAGGTAAAGAGATGTCAGTTTGTCTTTTGCTTTTGCTTTTCTTGTCACAGGGGGTCATTTACACACCAGTGCTCATGTGACACACCAAATTACCCAAAAAAATTGTACCTAGAGAAATAAAGAGGTTGTCATAGCTGATACTCTACTAAAAATGCTATTTTTTTATTATTAATATTGTTGTTATACAGGATTTATATAGTGCCAACAGTTCGTGCAGTGCTTTACTATATGAGGGAACACAATACACAATACAATTAAACTCTGAAGGAATTAGATGGCCCTGCTCATTAGAGCTTACAATCTAGAAGGGTCAAGTGAAACAAAAGGCAATAACTGTGGGGGGTCTATTTACCTGGCTGTCTCTAATGTTAATACATTCTAATGCCTCGTACACACGCAACGATTGTTGGCAGTGAATTTTTGGACAACGTCCGATCGGCCGATTTTCAGCTTGTTAGTATGATGCTTCTAACAACCGACTGCGACTTTTCGGCCGAACAAAATCTGGTGTGCATGCTATAAAATTTTTGTTGGCCGTCAACAGAACGGCCGATTTTCCGTCAGTCAGTACAGATTTCGGCAGACAAAAATCAGATGAGCAAGACTGGGCATGCTCAGAGAAGAAAAAACACACGGAAAGTAAACCAGCACATGACATCACTTCTGAAGTTGGTTTTTGTTGGCCGATAAAATTTGTGTGCAGTCTAGAGCACATTTCAACCAACACAACAACACTGGACAAAAGACGGCCGATCGGTCGGCCAACAATCTGTGCGTGTGTACGAGGCATTAGAAAGAATTGAACCATTGGAATGCAATGACAGCCAAGCAACTAGTATTTTCAGAAGGAAAGAACTGTATTGACAACCTGAATATTTCAGTCAGTGCGAATTTCATTTCCAGGTATTTGATGCAAACACAGATATTGTGGGCTAAGTGAAAAAATGTACTTTCTACTAAATCAACCTCTAATTTCCTAGCATTTTCTCCAGAGAGTACTGTATGTTCACACAAATAAAAGCATTATTGTTCTATGAAATGTATCAAGATATTTCTCAACTAAATGGCACCTCAAATTGCAGTGGTTGTGTTAGAGCTTGAGAATTAACAACATTTATCAGCACACTGAGGAAAGTGAGGCAGCAGAAGTAAATATAACTCTGATGAACTGGTACAGAAGCTGAAGGTAAAAATGTTTTACTGCACTTTAAAAATAACTTTTTTTACCTGATATTTCATTCAGCATGACTAAAATTGTAGATGACTTCTGTATGCTCTCTACATCCTATTAACATATTATTTTGCATTAACTTATTTTTATTTATTTTTTATTTTTAGCAGTTATAATTTTGTTTAAGGTGAAACTAAATGTTGGGAAAACATCTAAATACAAGGGAACCGTTTTATCACCCAGATGATTTGCATACCTTTCAATTTACACAGTTCAATCACATGGCACCACCAGGAAGATGACACTACTTTCTCCTTTACAGATGGGGAATTCAGTGGTGTCATATCTTCACCACACAGTCTGCTGATTGGACAGTGAAGGAGCAACAGAAGACTGATAAGGTCTTTACTCACTCTGCTCTCTCCTGCTGTCAACTTGTTCCTTGCCAGCACATTTGCAGTCACGCCTTATTGCCCTATCTGTGCTACTTGTTCCTTTACCTAGTCTGCCTCTTTAGGGGAATGCAAGAACCAACTACTAAGTCAATAATGGGTACCTACTCTAGTTTAAAACACCACAAAAAGTGACTCTACCTACATACCTACCTAAACTTTAGGATTTCAGTCTCAAACAGCCTACAGTAGGTTCCTGTATACCTCCAAAGCCATCCGAGTCCGCATCAGATCCGGAATCACAATTTATAAGTAAGATTGCAAGCAATGCAGAGCTTCATAAGATCAACAAAGCACTAACACAGGGCTTCCCAAAATTTTTTGGACCGAGACCCACTTCTGAAAACAGTTATTTTTTGGGACCCACTTGCTTGCTTGTAATTGAATATTGTAAAGCGCTACAGAATTTGTTGGCGTTATATAACTGCAAATAATAATAATAATATTTTAAAGGGAGGGGATGTTAAATTAGAAATATCAATTAATTACTTTTCAATTATTGAATACACTTGCCAGATGTTCTAAGTGAGGGTTCAGAAACCTGTGGCATGTGTGGCATATAAGCGGAGTTGTAAGTAATCAGCACCCTCATAAACAGTATAAGGCAGGCAGAGGACAGAAATCAGCCACCCCAGGACAGTGATCAGCAAGCTATATGGTACTCCATCTCCTTCCTCTCCCAGCGGTCCACAGTGAAGGTGAAGCCCCTGTTTGCCCTCTCCAGGGCCCAGCACACCTCAGCCAGAATCTCCATGATGAGGAGCTCTATGCTGGTCTTGGTGTCCTGGCTCTTCTGTTTCAGATACTCTACTGGGGTCACAGAAGCTGCCATGAACTCCTGACACCGCTGGGCCACCTGGTCCTCCTATGACACCGAAGCTGCTGTCTCTGCACGCTATAGCTGAGAGAATCCCACAGCGACCACCGCTGCCACCTCACGAACATATCCTACATAACAGCCTACATATGTACTCACTGATGCAAGTATCCTCCTCGCACCAAATGCAGACCAGCCTCCGTAAACTGCGTGGGTGCGGTCCTGAATTTATCGCGATTTGACCGCTCTGGCTCTCTGTAATTTGCGCAGGCTCCCACAGCACAATTTAAGCGGGCCCGCTCTCAGTGATTTCCAGCTCAGGGCGACCCACTCAAACGCAGCTTGCGACCTACCAGTGGGTCCCGACCCACAGTTTGGGAACTCCTGCACTAACACATTTTAGCTGAAGCCTGAATCATAGCTAACTTGCTAAAGAAAACCCTGCTTCTCATATGCGGACAGTCTTTCCTCATATCCAATGCCTCTCCCAAAAAGAGAGTTTATCGTGGATAACATTGAATGTTAAAGCATAGTACTCATTGATTCCCCATGATTTGACTGTTTTTATTATAGACTTAAAACACTACTTAAAAACGTACAGTAGTTAAAAGGAAGGAGTTGCAATAATTCATAATTAACCACTTCTGGAGTGGAAGATTTTACCCCTTAATTACCAGGCCATATTTTGTGATTCGGCACTGCATTAATTTAACTGACAATTTTGCGGTCGTGCGACGCTGTACCCAAATAATATTGATGTCCTTTTTTTCCCACAAATAGAGCTTTCTTTTGGTGGTATTTGATCACCTGTGCGATTTTAATTTTTTGCGCTATAAACAAAAAAAGAGAGACAATTCTGAAATATAAAAACCATATTTTTCACTTTCTGCTATATAACATTCTCAAAAAAAAAAATGTGAAAATCAAAATTTAACATTTTAGGCCAATTTGTTTTCTGCTACATATTTTTGGTAAAAAAATTGCAATAAGTGTTTTTTGATTGGTTTGCGTCAAAGTTATTGTGTCTACTTACTAAGGGAAAGATTTATGTCATTTTTATTGGTTTTTTTTTGTTTTTTTTAATAGTAATGGCGGCAATCTGCGATTTTTAGCGGGATTGCGGTGCACAGATCGGACCCCTAACTGACATTTTTGACACTTTTGGGGGGACCAGTGACATTACTGCAGTAATCAGTGCTAAAACGATGCACTGGTACTGTAATAATGACACTGGCAGGGAAAGGGTTAACATTTTGGGTGAGCAAGGGGTTAAATGTGAGCCTAGGGGAGTTATTCTATCTGTGGGTGGGCATGGCTTGTGAAATCATCATATAGACCTGTGATCCTATATAGAAGGATCACAGGGGCTCTGTGATCATTCTAGGGAGAAGAACGGTCAGCTGTGTTTACAACAGCTTACCGTTCTTCTCTCTCAGCAGGGAGCCATCGCGGGTGTCAAGCGGTAATCAGAGCCACCTGCCCTGTGTATCGGCTTCCCCGCTGCCGAGTGGGGGGCGGGAGTGCACAGCCGACAGGTGCGCGCTCGCCCCCTAGCTGCAGGCACGCCACCGACATTTGCGCAGGGGGGGCGCACTACCGCAGTAAAAAGGCAGCGGGCGGTCAGGAAGGGGTTATGTGGAGTTTTGTTAACTGTAACTCCCTTATGATTAAAGGGATTGTAAAGGCAGAAGGTTTTTTTTGTCTCAATGCAATGCATTCTATGCATTAAGGTGAAAAAAAACCTTGTGTGTGCAGCACCCCCCCTCAGCCCCCCTAATACTTACCTGGGCCTATCTCTATCCAGTGATATTGCAGGAGTGTCTCGATCGATCAACTTGGTTACAACCAGCATGCCAGGTTTTACCTGCGATTATCGCTAGTGGCTACTTTAGCCACTAGCAATAATCACTGTCTTCTCCCAGTGGGGACGCTGATCTATCTCAGAAGATCTACAGAAAGAAGGGAAAGAAGAGCAGAGATTTTTTTTAGACTGCAAGGCCGGGACTGCTAATCACCCATAAAGGTAAGATCGGGGATCAAGGGAAGTATGTTGGATACACAGACTATGCCCCAGGGCCCTGAGGGCTTGAAATACCACTGGGATTGGAGTTTTCTGAAATAGCAGACAAGGGTATTATTTCTTCTCTCTTTTTTTCTCCTAGGCTGTTTTTGAATTAGTGATATTAAGACTACAATATCCTTTCCAATATTAAGTGTGCCCCTCAAAAAAAAAAAAAAAAAAATTCCCAAGTTTCACATTGGTGTATTCTTTGGTGGATTATGTGATGTATTAATGCTTCTAGACACTGTTTTACATGTAAAAGTTTAAGATATTTTTTGATTTTTGCTATATTGGTGTACTACTATAATTAGGGCTTGATTCTGCTTCTTTTGACATGTCTGTGTTGCATAGAGAAGGTTGTTTAAAAATAATTGGGAAGGTGCAGCTGACAAGTTGATCTCAGGTGCATGTAGCTGTGTACAAGATGAGTAGAGGTTCCCTCAGCAAATTAGCTATGATTAAGGCTTCGGCTATAGCGCATTAGCACTTTGCTGATCTTATGAATTCTCTGCATTGCTTGAAATGTCTCCAATAAAACATGATTCAGGATATGAAGTGGACTCCAGCCTTCTTATCTACCTGCATTAGTTTCTTTAAGAAAAGACTTTATACATTTTATTTATTAATTCATATATAGTTAAATGTATGCTTTTTGTATCTGCTTGGGGTTCAGATTTAAAATGACACCTGCATACCTGGTCTCTCATTCTGACAAGGCTAGTTGCCTGGCTGTCGTATGCCTGTTCTTTGGTTTCAATATTTTGAGTCTCTAAACCAATACAAGTATAGAATTTCGCATGGTTGTTTCAAGTTAGTAATAATAAAGTACCAAAGCGAAACAAGTATTGGTAGTAATGGTAATGCATCCCTTACTTCAGTATGCATTAAAACCAGAGTTGTATAAAGTACTCGAAACCCATACTTGAGTAAAAGTACAAGTGCTCGATCAAAAAGTGACTTGAGTAGAAGTGGAAGTGCTCGATCAAAAAGTGACTTGAGTAGAAGTACTAAAGTATTCAACATTTTTTGTACTTAAGTATTGCAACTTGCAAGTAGTTTTTTAAAAAATTTTGCTACTCAAGTACTGAAAGTAAAAGTACCAGTAGTTTTGAAAAGAAAATTGCTACTTAAGTACTGAAAGTAAAAGTACAAGTACTGTGTTATGTAGTTATTAAAGAAAGAAGTCAAAAGTTTGAACATCATATTGTTTTTTATTACTTCAAATGCAGCTTTTATTTATACATACAGTAGCATTTATTTTCGTATGCGCTGATAATGGGGGGGAAAGGGGATATGCCTGTATTAGGCCCCCCTTTTCCTTATAGGATCATGGCAGTTAAATATTAAGATGATAATTCAGGCAGTTGAAGGTTTGAAAATAGCAGTAATTGATTGGCTAACTTTAATTTACTAGTCTAGGATAGGGCAATAAGAAATAGCCAATAAAATACCTAGAAATTTCAATGATTTCCCTATAAATATGGGCAGCACTCCAACGTTTTTTTCAGTTATCCTGGAGAGGACATCCATCAGCACCTACCCTGCAGCACTTTTTAGTACGGAGCTGTCTTACCTTCTCTGTTTCTGCTGTTTGGTCATCCCTGGTTTGGACTATGGAGTCGCTTCTGCGTCAGTTAATTGAGCAGGCTGAATGTGAGGAGCAGTGTGGAGTGGCTACAGTCTTTTTTATCCCTGCCGCATGGATCGGGTATGGCTGATCTGCAAAAGGAGTCGGTATCACTTCCGCAATTGGCATCTACATCCGGCGCTTGGGGTGACGCAGGTACCGATGTTCGTCATCCCGTTCCGCCTCCGGGTCAAGCCTCCGCCACTCATTCCGGTTCAGAGGGCATGGGAGATGCGCCGCCGAAGAGGATTCGCACCAGGCGCCGACAGTTCAGCCCATCCCCGCCTAGGTCCCATTCTGGAAAAAGGCAGAAGACTCCACTGAATTCCTCATCTGCTGCGAGGCCCTCTTCTGCATTCCGCCTGGGTCGCTCATCCAGACCCCCCCTTCCTCCTGGTCAGCAGCCGTCTCATCAGCTGGGTCGAGTACAGGATGTCTCCTCTTCTCTGCCGGCAGTCATCGTTGATTCCCAATCTGCGTCATCAGCTCCGCTGGCAGTGGCCACAATTCCCGTGCACTGCCCTCCTCAACAGCCAGCTCCTGTGGTTTCTAGAGGTGTCACAGCTGGAGGTGAGTCCATTCATATGGCCTTTATTACTCAGCTGTCTTCTTCTTTTACTAAATTTATGGATGATTTTTCTAAGAAAATGCTCACTGATCAGTCTAAGGTTGCTTCTGATGTTCCTTCTACTTCCTCAATGGTCTGGTCTACTCAGGACAATTTACCTGCTCAGCAATCTATGCCTTATTTACAGACAAATGTTAATGCAGAATCATCTAGTTTTAAGGAATCTATGCCATGTTTTTTGTCACCCTTAGGCTTTCATTTAACGCCTGCCATTAAGGAGAAAATATGGAAAGGCGATTTTGTGGATGTTTTAAGTTTGCTTCCTTCTGCTAAAGATATTGTAGTTAGGAGCGACATATCTGATAAATTGGAGGATGATAAACGTAAATTTGTGACGAAGTCCTTTTCTAACTGGTTGCAAGGTTTTTGCATATACGCAAGTGTTTTATGTGAGAGATACCCAGCTAAGAGCTCGGGTCTCTTTCAACATATAGATATTGTTCTGGAAGCCTATCGCAGTTTTAATAATTCTTCTTGGTTCACTTATGATGAGGCTTTCAGGCATAAGTTGTCTGTTTGTCCTCATTTATTATGGGGTTCTAAAGATGTGGGCCTTTGGCTCAACCTTTTCCTTCCCCAAAAACCAATTTTCTCTAGGCCTATTTCTGGTCCTGTGAATTCTCCATCTACCTCTTATAGGAAAGGCATTTGCTTTGCTTATAATGACAGTCAATGCAGATGGCCTAATACTTGTAAATATAGACACGAATGTGCTAATTGTGCCGGTTCTCACCCTGTTTCCAGGTGTTTTCGTAAATTATCGTCAAACAGTACCCAACAAACGACGCGAGAGAATTTTCAAAAGGGGAGCAACGCCGGTGAGACTAACAAGCATGCTTTCTTGGCTCCGTCTTTTTCCAAACAAACAGACGGCGGATCTTCTCACTGACGTTTTTTTAAATGGTTTTTTCATCCCCGCTTTTGATGGGATAGGATGTGAGATGGTTAATAATTTGAAGTCGGTGGATGAATTCCCGTATATTGTTCAGGAAAAATTGTTGGTTGAAATTTCTGAAGGGAGAATGTCTGGTCCTTTTGACTCTCCGCCTTTCGTGAATTTTCGTCTGTCACCTTTAGGTTTGGTACCGAAGAAGGATGTCAATTCTTTCCGCTCGATTCACCGTCTTTCTTTTCCCCACGGTTCGTCTTTGAATGATCAAATCGATGATGGTTTGGCCTCCGTGTCATACGCATCTTTTGATAATGCTATTAAATTAATTAGATTGTCAGGTGATAGGGCGTTGTTGGCTAAGGCTGACATTAAATCTGCGTTTCGGCTTCTTCCCATTAATCCTCAATGTTTTAATTCTTTGGGATTTCATTTTAATGGTAAATTTTATTTCGATATGTGCCTCCCCATGGGTTGTTCCCTTTCATGCTTTTATTTTGAGGAATTTGCTGGTTTCGTGGAATGGGTTGTTTCTATCCGGTCGGGGTCTAAATTTTTATCACACTATTTGGACGATTTTCTTTTTATAGGTCCTCATGACTCTCCTTCTTGTGCTTTGACTTTGAATTCCTTTTTTGATACATGTCGGGAATTTGGAGTTCCATTGGCGGTGGAGAAGACCATCATGCCGACTACTTGCCTGGATTTTTTGGGTATCACTATTGATACTGTCTCCCAGGAATTTCGTTTGCCCATTGCTAAGTTGGATAAATTGCGTGGTACTTTGAGCCTTTTTATTCGACGTAAGAAGGTTTTATTAAAGGAGATGCAATCTTTATTGGGTCTTTTGGCCTTCGCGACTCGGGTTTTGCCGGTGGGGCGAATTTTTTCTAGGCGCTTGTATATTGCCATATCTGGACTTAAGAATCCTTATTCTCATGTTCGGGTTACTTCTGATTTAAAGGAGGATATGTTGGTTTGGTTGAAGTTCTTGAATGTTTTTAATGGGAGGTCCTTTTGGCAATCTGAATTTATACCTGATAGTGATTTTTGCTTGTTTACTGATGCAGCTGGTTCAGTAGGTTTCTCTGCAATTTGGGGTGACCATTGGTGCGCTGATGTGTGGCCTGAAAGTTGGATTAGGAGGGGTCTCTGTAAGAATGTTGTTCTCCTGGAATTATTCCCTTTGGTTGTGGCACTTGAAATTTGGGGGGACAGTTTTAAGAATAGGAGGATATTATTTAGTACTGATAATAAGTGAGTGTTATACGCAGTGAACTGCTTATCTTCAAAATCCCCTCCTGTTATTATTCTATTACGTTATTTGGTTTTTAGATGCCTTTTTCTAAATATCTGGATTAAAGCTAATTATATTCCTGGTAGAGTGAATGTGATAGCCGATAGTCTTTCTCGTTTGCAGATGGACCATTTCTTTTCCCTGTTGCCGTCTGTGGATCGACAAGGAGTCCCGTGCCCCCCGCAGTTATGTAACATCATCTAGTCTCTTCAAACGTTTGCCATTCGTTGGCATGTTCGTCTTGGAGTAGTTATCAGTCTTCGTGGTTTATGTGGTTGAGTTTTCTTTTTAGAGGGCTTGCTGCAAGATGAGTTATCTTGGTCCCATATATATAAAATTTTTTCTGGTATTTCTTTTTTCCAAAAAATGAATAATTTACACCCCTGTTTGGGTTTCTTTTCAGTTCAACGTTCAACGTGCTTTGAAGGGTTACAAGAAAATACATAAGGCCGCTGACAATAGGAGTCCGATTTCTCCTGTTATTTTAACGTCTTTGTGTTCAATCACGGCCTCTGTGTGTTTTTCTTCGTATGAGGCTATGCTGTTTAATGCAGTTTTCACCTTAGCCTTTTTTGGGGCTATGCGTTTATCGGAATTGGTGTCTGCTAGTAGGAAAAATCCTTCAGGTTTGATTTTTCGTCATATTGTATTGACAGACTCCACGTTATGCATTTTTCTTCAATATAGTAAAACTGATCAATATGGCCGGGGATCTTGGATAAGTTTGCAGTCTTGTCCAGGATCGCCGATCTGTCCCGTTTTCCATTTCTCACGTTATTTTGCTGTCCGCCCATTTTCTGAAGGACCTGTATTTGTACACGCTGATCTTTCACCGCTTACAAGGTTCCAATTTAATGCTGTACTATCTAAGTGTTGTCAATCTCTGAATCTGTGTGGTCGAATTTCATCGCATTCCTTTAGAATAGGTGCTGCCACTGAAGCGGCTCGAATTGGTTTAGCTTCATCAGATATTAAGCATATTGGGTAGATGGAAGTCTGAGGCTTTCAAGTTATATATTCGTCCTAACCTTCTTATTTGATTATTTTAGGTAATCCTAGAGTGGTCTGGATCATTGGACACTCTTACGTCTATTGGGCTCATCATCGTGCTGCTTCCAGACCTTACGGTACGAACTTGAGTCTTCCTGTTGATGCATTTAATGTTTTTTGGTTTGGACACAGAGGTATGGTTTGGGACGAACTTTTGTTTGAATTTAGTAAGTTACATTTGTGCTGGCCTACACCTGATATTTTATTAATACATCTGGGTGGTAATGACGTAGGTCAGATCAAGACGCTGGATTTGATTTTTAAAATTAAGAGTGCTGTCCATCATATAAAAATGGCTTGTCCTAATCTAGTTATAGTGTTCTCTGAAATCGTTCCGAGGTTACCGTGGTTGGATTCAGCTGTGTTGAGACCTTTTGATAAAGTTCGGAAGAGGATCAACAGAGCTGTTTCTAAGTTTATGCCCCCCTTTTCTGGTTTTGCTTACAGGCACGTGGACCTTGAAGGGGGGGGTTCAGGGTATTTATAGACATGATGGAATTCATCTGTCATCCATTGGCCTGGACATATTCAATTTGGCATTACAGTCCTGTATTGAGAAGGCCGCGTGCTGGGAATGTTTGTGACAGGTGGGTGTTTTCTTCCACCCTCCTGTCTTTTGGGGACATGTTTTATTTATTTAATATTGTTTTCATATCTTTTCTGTAACGGTTCGAGTCTTAGTGGCTGAACTGTTTTTAAATGTTTGAGTGAATATGATATTTTATATTTTGGTTTTATGTATACCAATATTAAAGCAGCGGCCAATATAATCCAAATAAATATTTTAAATTTATTTACAGTGTCTTAGTAATTTATTTATGTGTCCAGGTTGGTAAAATAAAAAAAATAAAAAATACTGCCTACGATCCCATGGGGGGAAAAGGGGATATGCCTGTATTAGGCCCCCCTTTTCCTTATGGGATCGTGGCAGTTAAATATTAAGATGATAATTCAGGCAGTTAAAGGTTTGAAAATAGCAGTAATTGATTGGCTAACTTTAATTTTCTAATCTAGGATAGGGCAATAAGAAATAGCCAATAAAATCCCTAGAAATTTCAATGATTTCCCTATAAATATGGGCAGCACTCCAACGGTTTTTTCAGTTATCCTGGAGAGGACATCCATCAGCACTTCCCGCCCCCCCCCCCCCCCTTCCCCTTGTCACTGCTTTTTTTTATGTGGTGTGGTCCCTCTAGTATTTAATTGAGAGGGGACATGTTTTATTTATTTAATATTGCTTTCATATCTTTTCTGTAACGGTTCGAGTCTTAGTGGCTGAACTGTTTTTAAATGTTTGAGTGAATATGATATTTTATATTTTGGTTTTATGTATACCAATATTAAAGCCGCGGCCAATATAATCCAAATAAATATTTTAAATTTATTTACAGTGTCTTAGTAATTTATTTATGTGTCCAGGTTGCTAAAATAAAAAAAATAAAAAAATACTGCCTACGATCCCATACACATGTTTTGAGCTTCATGAAACCTGCCATCTACTGTTCTGGCAGTGCTAATTTTTATAATTGTAACGAGTAACTATGCAGCACAAAAAAAAAATATCGGAGTAGAAGTATTGAAATCATTGAAAAAATGTAGTGAAGTAAAAGTGGAAGTAGGAGAAAAAAATTCTACTCTAGGAAAGTACAGATACCGCCTTTCGGTACTTAAGTACAGTAGTGAAGTAGTTCTACTTAGTTACTATACATCTCTGATTAAAACTAAGACTTAGTACATCTAGGGAGCAAAACCTAACTAAGTAGTATCTAAGTTTTTCATACATTACTGTCCTGCATTAGACCACCCCAATCCCTTTTGTTGGTGATCTTGGAGTATACCTGTTTATGATGCTAAGGCACACACACAAAGAAAGTTCTGCCTTTCACATACAGCAAGCCTTGTGCTTATGCTCAATAGGGAGGAAATTTAAGGTTTTATTCAGCAAAACGTTAGAAGGCAGCCTCTGTTATTGTAGGAAGAAAACAATGCCCAATTCCCATATTCAACAGCAAAAACAGCTTCTTGTGGCCAGAAACCGGTGCTCTGGCTAAAGTGCCTCTACACTCTAATAGCAGAACTGCAATAAGATCAAGCTGCCTACTCTGTACCATCCATAATATGTATTTCTTGATTGGCTATACAAAATAAAACACAACAGTAACATACTAGCTAATAAAATGGAAGAATTGTGACTGTTAATACACAAGGAGAACTTAGACCTTGTGGAAATAACAGAAACTTGGTTTGACTCGTCACACGACTGGCTGGCAAATATTGAAGGGTATTCTGTGTATAGGAAGGACAGGGAAGGCAAAAGAGGGGGAGGGGTGTGTCTCTATATCAAAAATAGTGTAAGGGTGGTAGAGAGGAGTGACATTATGGAAGGGACGAGGGCGGAAGTGGAATCCATGTGAGTAGAACTCTATAACGAAGAAGTAAGGGGGAAGTAATAGTGGGGATATGTTATAGCCGCCCCCCAAACAAAGGGAGGAGGTAGATCTGGAATTTCTTTCACAGATTGGAATAGTGACAAAGCAGGGACAAGTCACCGTAATGGCGGTCTTCAATTATCCCGATATTGACTGGGAAGAGGGGACAGCTCACTCAGTGAAGGCCCATCATTTCATGAATGTCTTACAGGACAACTACATGTCTCAGATGGTGGATTCTCCTATCAGAAAGAATGCATTGCTAGATCTATTAATTACGAACGATTCAGGTCTAATCTCAGATGTAGAAGTACAACTTGGGTTCTAGCGATCACAGGATGATCACATTTAGAATAAACCATAGAACAACAAGGCATGAGGGGAACATAATGATCCTAAACTTCAGAAGGGCAAACTTTCCAAAAATGTGCTCAATAATAGAGAACATAAATTGTGACCTACCCCTAGAAATATTGAACACGGAGGACAAATGGGAATGCTTTAGGAACATATTAAACAAAAGTATCTCATAGTGCATTCCAATGGGAAATAAATTTAGAAGAGCCAAGGCCAAACATGGGTGGCTAAACCATAATATAAAAATGCTTATTAGAGCAAAAAAATGGCCTTTAAGAAATATCAATCGGAAGGGACATTATCGGCTTCCCACCAATGCAAGGAATCTAACAAGAAATAGAAATGTAAAAACGAAATCAGGGTAGCTAAAAATGACTTTGAGAGACACATAGCAGAGGAGAGTAAAAAAAAACCCTAAGAAATTCTTTAAATATATTAATAGCAAAAAAAGCAAGGTCAGAGCATGTTGCACACATAATTAACAATGATGGGAGGATGGTTACAGCGGACAAAGAGAAGGCAACTGTGCTAAATACTTTCTTCTTCTCTGTTTTTACACACCAAAAAGAGGGGTATACTGACCATGACTGTATGGTTAGCACATCATCACATGACTTGCCGCAGTGGCTAACTGAGGATGAAATCAAGGAAAGACTTGATAACATTAACGCTAATAAATCACCATGACCGGATTGCTTGCACCCGAGAGTACTCAAGGAACTCAGTAGGGTTATATCTAGACCTTTGTTCCTATTCTTCGCAGACAGTATATTGGCAGGAACTCAACCAGGTGATTGGAGGAAAGCTAATGTGATACCAATATTCAGAAAAGGGTGGAGGCATAATCTGGGAAACTATAAGCCGGTCAGCCTGAAATCAATAGTATGTAAATTATTGGAAAGGATGATAAGGGACTATATCCAAGAATTTGCTACGGTCAACAATATCATCAGCAGTAATCGGCATGGGTTCACAAAAGGACGTTCTTGCCAAATCAATCTGTTAACATTTTATGAGGAGGTGAGCTGTGAGCTAGATAGGGGGGAGACCTGTGGAGGTGGTGTATCTGGATTTTGCTAAGGCATTCAACACAGTTCCCCACAAAGGCTTAATCTACAAACGAAGGTCTGCAGGCATCGACCACAAGGCTTGTTCTTGGATAGAAAACTGGTTATATGGGTTTGTCCAAAGGGTGGTGATTAGGGATGATCGAACTTTTCAAAAGTTCGGTTCGGCCAGAACATCCGAACTTCCCGAAAGTTCGGCCCGGATTTCAGAACCCCATTGAAATCAATGGGACCCGAACTTGGGTAATCAAAAAACACAATTTTGAAGCCCTAAAACCCAAAAACTGCCCCTAAAAAGTGCCTAGGGTTCTGGGTCATACCCCAGGGACTATTAATCACACAAAAAAAAAGTTCTTAAAAATTGTCATTTTTCATAGAGAGCCAATTATTGAAAAAAAAAAAAAAAAAAAGAAAAAGAATTTCTTCGGATTTAGTATCTGACGGGTCTAAAAAGTGTACCTGTGAAGTTTCAGCTCTGGTGCATGTCCAGAACCATAAAAAAAAGATCGTTTGTATTAGGTCACTTATAGAACAGGATAGTGGCTTCTATCTTTTCACACCTTGCCGGTTTAGTAGCAAGTGTTTTTTTGGGCATTTTTTGGGGTCTTTTCAGGCAGGCAAAACATCTGAACTTGTGTATACGGGTATATATACACACATACTTATATGTATATATACACCTAGACATATATAGGTGTGATAGTAGCAGAAATATATGCTTGCGCTAATGAAATCATTTACACTAACATGGCTCCACTCCTATAACACCTATATATGTCTAAGTGTAAAATACATATAAGTATGTGTGTATATATACCACTATACACAAGTTCAGATGTTTTTCCTGCCTCCAAAGAACCCAAAAAAATGCCCAAAAAAACGCTAGCGCCAAAAAAAAAAAAAAAAAAAGCCCAGGTGTGTTGTTGCAGGCATTTTTTTGGGGTTTTTGGAGGCAGGCAAAACATCTGAAATTGTGTATAGTGGTATATATACACACATACTTATATGTATTTTACACTTACACATATATAGGTGTTATAGGAGCGGAGCCATATTAGTGTAAATGATTTCATTAGCGCAAGCATATATTTCTGCTACTATGACACCTATATATGTCTAGGTGTATATATACATATAAGTATGTGTGTATATATACCCGTATACACAAGTTCAGATGTTTTGCCTGGCTCCAAAGAACCCAAAAAAATGCCCAAAAAAACACTAGCGCCAAAAAAAAAAAGCCCTGGTGTGTTGTTGCAGGCATTTTTTGGGGGTTTTTGGAGGCAGGCAAAACATCTGAACTTGTGTATAGTGGTATATATACACACATACTTATATGTATTTTACACTTACACATATATAGGTGTTATAGGAGCGGAGCCATATTAGTGTAAATGATTTCATTAGCGCAAGCATATATTTCTGCTACTATCACACCTATATATGTCTAGGTGTATATATACATATAAGTATGTGTGTATATATATACCCGTATACACAAGTTCAGATGTTTTGCCTGCCTCCAAAAACCCCCAAACAATGCCTGCAACAACACACCTGGTCGTTTTTTTTTTTTTTTGGCACTAGCGTTTTTTTGGGCATTTTTTTGGGTTCTTTGGAGGCAGGCAAAACATCTGAACTTCTGTTCTAGGGATCTGAAAGGTTGCAGGTTTATAGGTGGATATCTAAGTTATATGCATACCATTTTTTGTAGGTCGTGGTGAATTATAATAAACAGATAGTACACTGATTACTGAAACAGTAGTATGCGTATGTTATTAATATACAAATCAAAAAGAGTCCATATGAGTAGTCAAATCCAAGAGAGAAAGGGTAAACAACACCACCATTCCCAGGAGAACCACATACAGATAGTGGAAAAGGGTGACTGGAAAACCAGAAAGGAAACTTCACACCCTATGTGATAAAGGTAATCCCTTAACCGCATTTAATTGACCACTATATTATAGGTTGTCAAATCAGGCAAACAATCCAGTATCCATCCATAGGCAATATATTATACATGGTCATCAGTCCTCCAACTAAAAAGTATTTGATTTGATTATATCCCACAATGACAATGGAGGATAAGTTAAATAGGCTCATCTGTCAAAATAAACTCACAGTGAAGCAAGTCCTCAGCTCCCCAGGTGTATGGGGACCGCAGTGTGACAAAGAGATGCTGGCAAAGGTTTGAGTCGTTCTGGGTATAGAGAAGAAGATCTTGACATAAATTAAAGCGGTTGTATCTTCAAAAAAAAAAAAAAAACCCTGCAGGACAAAGGCATAATGAGCTAGTATGCATTGAATACTAGCTCATTATGAAATACTTTCCTTAGAACAAAGCCTAGACACGGTCACCCTGACACCGCTGAGGCAGCTGACATCTTCCCTCAGCGTCTCTTCCGGGTTCGGTGGCTCTGGCGCTGTGAGTGGCTGGAGCCACGATGACGTCAATGCGTACGGGAGTTCACTTTCCGGCAAGGAGCTCTGAAGGTCAGCCGGCCCATCAGAGCACATGTGCCACTGGTTCAGCGGCTGCATGCAGGGCGAATATCTCCTAAACCACGCAGGTTTAGGAGACATTAACTTTACCTACTGGTAAGCCTTATTATAGGCTTACCTGTAGGTAAAAGTTAAAAAGCGGAGTATAATACAGCTTTAAGGGTATGTGATGTATATGTTTACTGTATGTAAAATATCTGATTACAATGACCAACTACAGCACCTCAGGGAGCATATCTTCCCGGTGTGGCCCCGGCGAATACTGTACTGAGGAGTCACATTAAGGCAGTGATGCTCCAGAGTATTGTTTGTGAGTGGGGAAAACTGTTATTACAGCTTTCTCTGGGCTTTGTAATCCCGGATTGGGGCTTGGAGCTTGAAAGCTTCAAATTGTCTTAGGTGGGAAGAAGCATTTAATCCTATGTCCACGTCTTGCTGGATACCTACATGCCATGGGAGTGCATAGAAGTGCATATTTATTATAAGCCAAGAGCTGGCCATAGTTGAGGACCTGTGTTTGGAGATAGAGGTTTGCTCCAGCCAGGAGAGGTGGGGGGGGGGCAGAACTTCATAAGTGTGAAGGATTAGAGCCTCTTTAAGATTTTAATGCTGTCTGTAAATTAAATGTTCCTTCCTGCTGTGTCACAGGGGCAGAAAATTTAGTTCAAAACTAAAATGTTAGTTTGACTGTAGTTCCACGTTACCAACCCAACCCAAAAGATATGGAAATGAGCCAAGTCATTTCACTCCTCAGTTTCCTAGCATGTCTACATTTTCTTTCTAAACCAATCTTTTACTCTGTAGGTTAAATCATATTTAGAATTCTGGCTATCCTTATATAATGGAACATACATATGTGTTTAAAGAAATATTGTCCATTATGCTGGTATAAAACCTCAGCAGATATAGTGACAAAACCAGCATTACAGCAGAAACTGAAAGCACTTTGTGATCGCAAGGCTGGATGAATTGTTATAGCCAGTACTAAGAAGTTATAGACACCCCCCCCCCATGTACAAGGTTAAAATGCATTGATACAATATTCACATAAGGAAGGGCATTGTCATTATGAGGCTGTGTTTATGTCAGTCTCATCTAGTAGTTATAGCTGTTTCAACACTAGGCTAAGGGAATATATTTGTACATTTCTTCCTCTTCCATGAAACTAAATTTTAAAACTATACTAAAGCTCTGCATCTTGTCTGTTTAGTTTAACATTCACATATTTGCTACTGTAGTTCTGACATATGGATTTAATCTATTTTTATTGTAAGGTGGGTCATAATGCCATTTGTATGTTGTAAATTACACACCCTAAAACTACATTTTAGCCTCTTTAGTCATTATTTTCTTTATCTTGCACCACATTTTTCATGTCCCTCACTTTTTATTTCCTCAGCATAATTGCATAATCATTTGGAAATCAGTGTTTGTAGATTACAGCAAAAGTATATCAAGATTTGTGAAAACCTTTTTTTTACCATATTTCTCACAAAAACATAAAATAAAAATAAAATCCTCTAAAGTAACCTCTACAAAAGCTATATACAGTAAAACCTTGGATTGTGAGCATAATTCGTTCCGGAAACATGCTTGTAATCCAAAGCACTCTTATATCAAAGCGAATTTCCCCATAAGAAATAATGGAAACTCAGATGATTCGTTCCACAACCATTTATTCATAAATCCTTCAGTTTATAGTCCATATAAAAAGATTATAGCATTGCGATGTAATAGTATTGTTATGTTATGTAACTATAAAATGTCCATCCACAAATGGCGCTTCCACAAGGAGATTAGAAGCAAAATCCAGCAGGAGCTACAGAGTATCAAAGAGAAGAGAGGCGCCTCTAAGTGTAGCAATATGGTTCCATTTAATGAAGGTTCAACATTTAGAAACTCACATGGTTGATGAATAAAACAGTCACATCTAAGTATGCAGGCATCCGGGGTAAAGCTGTCCACATAGACTATCTTCTTCACCGCCGGCTGCCAGTCTGTAATCCTGACTGGGAAGACCACCCTGCAGTAAAGCGATCTGAAAGCGAGGGGCAGCATGGAAGTGATGACGTAGATGGCGGTGTGGAGGGTGGTCTATGTGGACAGCTTTAGCCTGGATGCCTGCATCCTTAGATGTGCCTGTTCCAATCATCAACCATGTGAGTTGCTAAATGTTGTACCTTCATTAAATTTAATCATATTGCTACACTTAGCGGCGCCTCTCTTCTCTTTTATACTCAGCTGTGACTTGAGGCTACTTGTATATCAAGACATCGCTTGTATATCAAGTCAAAATTTATTTGAAAATTTTGCTTGTCTTGCAAAGCGCTCTTAAACCAAGTTACTCTCAAACCAAGGTTTTACTGTATTAGAATGGTAATAGTAAATTACAACTAGAGGTTGCCTGAAAATTAAATGTTATTTTCCACTGCTATTACTGTGTTCTGATATGGGTAATTTATTTTAATAAAGCAGAATGCTTCCTTAAATAATTTCTTCTAGTTGCAATGACTTTATATTTATGCTCCCTCCACCTAATTGACTAGACGATGTCGGTTGGACTTATAGATTACTAAGACATATTTTCCTGAAGCCTGCTGACACGACAGCTCTCATGATCCATTTCATTTTACTACTTGAAGGACTGGGTCATGGAGTCAATGTGTGGGGGGATTAGGCCTGTCCAAGAAGCAGAAGAAGCGGTTAGAGCCTATTCATTTTTGAAATAGAAATGCTGATACGAAGTGGATTTACTGGAATTGCCCAAAGTGATGATCTAATTGCAGGTGTGCTATCAACTGTCTGTGTAAACTAGATTGAGCTTTAATCTGTCCACATAATACTAAATCATTTACGGTTTTGAAAAGGTTAGTAGGGAAATACATATCAGAGAGTTGAATTTTAAAAGTATGTGGGATATTACATATTGCATTTTTTTAGGTGTAAGATGACTGTCAGTTTTGTTTTTTCAAACACTGACCCTTTTAAGAAAATTACTTTTTAATCGATGTCAAGTAAATGTTGCACATATGCTGAAAGTATGGTCAATAATTCCAATGTGCGAAGGGATCGGACCGGGTGAAACCAGAATTATTTTTATTGAAGTTTCCGCAATTACAAGGACATGAGTGAGGTATGATGACCTTTTAATCTGGTGGACACAGGAACTGCTATTCTGTCCATACGTACTATTACACATAACTACATATGTATATATTAATATCAACATTCTCATATACAGGAATAACATCCTCATAGAAAATAATAACCAACTAAACATGTGCTGAAATGTTGTTACTCCTTCTGCATCACGGTGGTCTTATAATACAATCTAATATACGATATAACATAACACTATAATAAGCACATTCCTGGTACACTATAATCATGTGATGCTACAGTGTGACCCACTAACATTTGTGCAGTGTGATTTAATCACACAGTAGTGACAGGAGCCTTTACTGATCACAGGGATATAAATTTAATCACTTTTGCCCTGTTTATAACCATAAATATACTCCTTCTTACCTGCAATTACAAGGACATGAGTGAGGTATGATGGATGACCTTTTAATCTGGTGGACAGCAACTGCTATTCTGTCCCCCAGAAACAAAAGGTCTAACTTTTTAGTTCCTCCCATGCCTTGCTTGCAGTTGAACTTTGTGCTTTGTGCTGCCATCTACTGGTAAATTAATAGAAATGCCATAAAACGGAAATGTGTTTTTTTTATGGGGTACCTGACATCCCTTACATAAACACCAGAAATTGAGAGCAAAGTTTTAAGATAATAATAAACAAAAATACCCCTGCACAACCCTTGTGATAACAACTGTGACAAATTAAAAAAAAAAAATATATATATATATATATATATATATATATATATATATATATGTATATATAGGGCTTTTTTTCTCAGAAAATAGGTGCAGGAACTCAACCCCGTTCCCCCCAAAACCCCCTCCCCCCACACACACACCCTCAAAAAGCCGCATGAAATAGTGGTTGTGGTAAAATTTCACTAACAGTGGAAGGGTCTTAAAGGGGTATTAAATACCAGGAGTGCATTACATACAGAGTGTAGAGGTCAGGGGTGCGCTATGTGCAGGGTTCAAGGATGCATTATGTACAGAATGCAGAGTTCAGTTGTTCGCTGCATACAGATTGCAGAGTTCAGGGGTGCGCAATGCACAGAGTGCAGAGTTCAGCCTTCTTGCATAGCTGCTTACCTCTGCATTCCCTAACCACATCTCAATTTCACCCCTCTTCAGCCATGACCTCTTCATGCAACCCCCCTAACACTGCCCCTATATTCTCCCCCTTCCCTAAAGGCTCCACAATCCTCCACCTTACTTTTGTTGTTGCATTAAGCTGAAGCCCCCAGCCAGCTCTAGTACCTCCCCACACACTGTAGGTTGCTCCATCTCTCTCACTTGCAGGGAGATCATCCAGTGGGGGTGTCTGCATCTGCACTGCAACACCGGCACCTGCATCTCCCTTGTTCCCATCCTGCACTTAGGGGGAGCCACTCAGGAGATCAGATCTATGGGAGCCATTTGGGAGACAAGCTGTCACTTGTAAACACAAAATCTGGATTTCTGTATTTACAAGTAATAGTGGTGAGCAGGGAACAGAGGGCCAGAGCCAGAGGAGGCGGAACTGAGTTCCACCAAGTGCCAGCTGAAAAAAGCTATATAGAATCTAAAAGTGTTCCACAAACCAAACTTCAAATAATTCACCACAAATGATTCAGCGCTGCAAATTGTTGTCAATCCATGAAACACCAAGATATGATGTATAAACAGCGATAAATAAATAAATGATCAAATAAAGTTCAATGAATCGAAGTTCAAAGTATCCCATGCTTGTTAGCATAAAATTTCAACACTATAAGGGATGCAATAGGAAGTGTAAGAACGTAATCAGGGCAGCTAAAAAAGATTATGAAAGACACATAGCAGAGGCAGGGGAGGACTGGGCCAGGGGGCAGGGGGGCAATTGCCCCCTGGGCTGCTCTAATGTCCTGTAAAAAGGCTGAACTGCCCCTGCCACAGACATGCCTAAATTATTCCTGGTGAAAAGAAGTAAGAAGTCCCCACTGCTGACCTACTGAGTGCAGGATGAAGAAAAGGACAGAGCACAGCCCCCCCCCCCCAGGCCCCCCAGCATGGATGGTGTAAACTGTTTCTGAGCAGAAGCCTGCTCCATGCCCCACAGGAGACTCTCCTCTCCTGGCCAGCCCCAACCGAGCTGTTCCAGCCCCCCCAACCGTCCCCTGCTGGCAAGGTTGAGAACCCGGATTTGCTCAGTGGGTAGAGAGTACCTGGAGCTGAGCTTAAGCCTGGAATGAGGGTCAGAAGGAGGCCGGGAGGAGGGAGAGTGGGAGGGGGGCCGAGTCCCTGCACTATGGGCCTCTGTATTGTACTTGCCCCCCTGGGCCAAAAGTTTCCAGTCAGCCTCTGAGCAGAGGAGAGCAAAAAAATCCTAAAAGGTTTTTTAGATATATTAACAGTAAAAAAGCAAGGTCTGAGCACATTAGCCTCATAAAAGACGATAAAGAGAGGATGATTACAGATGACACAGAGAAGGCGACTGTACTAAATGCTTTCTTTTGCTCAGTTTTTACACGGGAAAAGGAGGGGCTTACCGACCATGACTGTATTGTTATTAACACATCGCAGGATGTACTCTTGTGGCTAACAGAGGCCGGTGTCCATAAAAGACTGGAAAAGCTAAACAGAAATAAATCACAAGGATAGGATGGCTTACACCTAAGAGGCCTCAAAGAACTCAGTCAGGTTATAGCCAGACCATTATTTCTAATCTTTATAGACAGCATATTGACAGGAATGGTACCAGCTGATTGGAGGAAACCCCATGTGGTACCAATATTAAAAAAAGGGCAGAAACGCATACCTGGAAACTACAGGCCAGTCAGCCTAACATAAATAGCATGTAAACTAGTGGAGGAGATAAGGGACTATATCCAAGAATTTGCTGATGAAAACAGAGACATTTGCAGTAATCAGCATGGGTTTATGAAGGGTCATTCCTGCCAGACCAATCTGTTAACATTCTATGAAGAAAAGAGCTGCACTCTTGATAAGGGAAGGCCTATGGATATGGTATATCTGGATTTTGCAAAAGCATCGGATACAGTTCCCCATAAACACTTAATCTACAAACTAAGCTCTGTAGGCATGGACCATAGAGTTTTTTTTATGGATTAAAAACAGATAACAGGGGCGTGTCCAAAGGTTGGTGATAAATAATGTGTACTCAGGCTGGTCTGGAGTGCTAATTGGGGTACCCCAAGACTCTGCCTTGGGACCAACTTAATTTAATTTATTCATAAATGATATAGAGGTCAGTATAACTAGCTATACTATAAATAACTCAGTTTTTTTGGAGGACACAAAAATAAGCAGGGCAATACCTTCACATCAGGATATAGAAATTTTACAGGAAGACCTGAATAAAATACTAGAGTGGGCAACTACATTGCAGATGAGGTTTAATGATGGATAATGCAAAGTGATGTACTTGTGGGCTAAAAATATAAACACAAACTACTCACTAGGGGGAGAACCTCTGGGGGAATCAAAGATGGAGAACGATTTGGGGTCCTGGTAGAAGACAGACAGAGCAATAGCATGCAATGTCAAGCTACAGCAAGCAAAGCCAGTAAACTATTAGCTTGCATAAAAAAGGGAATTTACTTCAAGAATAAAATGATAATCCTGTCACCTTATAAAACTCAGGTTTGGCCGCATCTAGAAAATTTCGTCCAGTTCTTGACACCAGTCCTCAGGAAGGATGTGTTGGAGCTGGAGTGAGTCCAGAGAAGGGCAACTAAATTTATAGCAGAATCCAAACAGGGAAGACCGCTCTAGGTGAGGCTGGAATCAGGTGCCGGTCGGATCCGCAATCCAGGATAGCTTCATACAACAAAAGGAATGACCGCACTTCCGATAAGTTTCAAAAAAGGAGTGTCTTTATTCCACATCAATCGGCAAATACAGATACACACTGTGAGTGCAGGACAATCGGTGGACGCGTTTCACGACTGGATGTGTCGCTTATTCATCACCAAGTTCACTCTGGATGTGCATCGGCCATATATACACCCCATACATACAGCTGGCAACAATTGGAGTCATCAAACTAGTTGTTCCTCCCCTTGGTCAGCTGTTGGGAATCTATAGCTAGATTGCACAGACAGAGTGATCCCAACAAATCCAAACTTCAAAACACTTGTGCAAAGAACATTTTACATATATAAATGTCTGTCAAAAATGAATATCCATAGTGGTAAGTGCTCAAGTAAAGAAAAATAGGAAAACATCAATAATAAAAACATATTCAGTGTATGTGATACGTTTATCATATATATAATAAAAAGAGAATATATGTGTATATGAAGTATAAATAGAAAGAATATGTATTAAAGACCTTGTGAATGACCATAAAATAAAAGTAAATTAAAAAAGTATAAAGTGATAATAATATGTTGTTGTAAATGATAATAATGATGATAATGTGACGTGTCACAAGAAAATTCTTGATGTCTAAAAAAGCCGTTTAACCGGCCAAGAAGAAACATATGTAGTGTATTAAAGAACGGAGCAATATAATTATAAAATATATAAAAAATATATATAAAAAATATAGAAAACTCCAATCAGTGATTTCTACCCAACAATCATAGATAGAACAATACAGTGATATATCTTTGATGAAAAATTATATATAAATTGCCGCTTCGATATCTATAGGATACATTTTCTATAAAACATTTACAAATAGTGAAACACTAATAAAACTTGTATAAGAAAAAATCACATGTGTGTGAATCATATATAGAAAATTATTATTTCCATATATCAATGGATATACATGATTCACAATAAAGAGTATGACATGTATAAAATATAATACGATGCATAGTGACATAGTTTATATTCTTCTTTGGTTGTGTAAACAGCGATAAATAACAATCAATGTAGACACATTGTGGCAACCTGTTGCTGTTTTGAAGAATGTTGCAAATGTCAGTGTGCATCTCCTTTTTCATAGGCAAAATTTCTCATCTGGTGTTAAAACCACAAAACCTCTATTTGGAAGAAAGCTTTACAAAAAAGACGACCAAAAAGAGGGGGAGGGGGGATTGTTGGAGAAAAGAAAAAACGAAATACAAAACAAGGAAAATCAGGTATGGATAGCTATATGTCAATAGGCTAGATTGGCTAAAATTAGCTCTCCATTTTAATTAATCAGCTATATTTATAGGAGACCCGATATGTTAAAATCGGCCAGTCTATGGGTAAATGTGGGAGTTTATCTCATCTAAATTGGTCTAAGCACTCAAAAATATTTTGATTATTGTGTTATTTAGTTTTTATTACTATTATAATCTATTTTGTCGCTATGAATGCTGACCTCATCCACAAATCCCAGAGGCAGGGGAAGGAAGATTTGGGAACGAACCTCCAATGTAGTGTCATAATTATGCATTATAATATTAAAGATCTATGTCAAAACAGATCTATGTCTATACAGATGACTCCAGCACTCTAGATAGAATATATCTGATGTTCCATTGTTTACATGTGCACATCATGTGCAAGCATATAGAGTCCGGAGCTCTATCTGTAATTCTCACAGATCTTAAGAAAAACTTTTTTGGTGCCTTTTAAGCTCATATATGTATACATTCAGACTAAAATGAAAAATGGTCTCAAATGTTTATTACAGGGAAAATATTCCTTTATATATTTTTACTGGATATTTTATGAGTTTTATCAGAATTTCATTTTATGAAGAATGGTCTCAAATGTTTATTACAGGAAAAATATTCCTTTATATATTTTTACTGGATGTATTATGAGTTTTATCAAAGTAGGGAAATATTTATAATCATTTTTCTGGATCAATATTATACTAGTATGAATACCAGTATAACTAATAGATATTAGGTATAAAAATGTGTCACGTCCCACTCAAAGTTCATACCTTCAGGTAATCTTGTATGGAGTTTGAATATCCAGAAAACTTCACGTTTGCAAAGTATCTGAAAAATATCTCCTCCTCTTTTGGGTTTTGAGATTTTTTCAATGACCTGAACCATGACCAGGGAAATATCTCCTTCATGTAGGCCATTAAAGTGACGAGCGACATTGGTTGATTTGAAGCAACGAATGTCACTTAGATGTTCTCTAAATCTATCTTTGAGTCTCCTAGTTGTTCTGCCCACATATTGGGCCGAACACTTTTTGCAGGTGATTAGATATATAATATAATCAGAATTGCAGTTGAAAAACTTGTCTATTTTATAGATCCTGCCACTAATGGTGGATTGAAAATGGGGACTTTTTAGAATATGGGGACAGGTGACACAATCCTGTGCCCCACATCTGTAGTTTCCTCTACAGTGCAACCATGTTAGCGATGGGGGGGCCCTTTTAGTTTGATACATACTAGGGGACAATGCATTTCCCAAAGTAGCCGCCCTTTTCGCCACAATATTGAAACCCTTTCCCAGAATATCATTACATGCATGGTCTAGATATAAAATGGGTAGATGTTTATTAATTATAGATTTTATGTGGTTAAATTCTAGGCTGTATGGTAATGCCAATGTGACTGAAGATGTAGATTTATCTTTTTTATGTTTCCTTTTTTTTCTTCTAATATTTCTGTCACTAGAGGGACTCTTTGTCGTTTGTACAACATTAGGGTCAAATTCCTGGTTTATGGGAGCAGTATGGTTAGGTGCAGCGAGTTGTAAAAGGTCAGTGCGGTTTCTCTCAAGGGCCAATCGATAGGCTCTGTCCAACATCCACCTAGGATAGCCTCTCTGGAGAAAGCGCTGGTATAGGGAATGTGATTCCTCTTTAAAGGTGTCATTGTCGCTGCAAATCCTTTTAAGCCTCAAAAATTGCCCCACAGGGATTCCTTTTATTGTGTGGAGAGGATGTCCCGACTTTGCATGCAATAGGCTGTTACCTGCCTGGGGCTTTCTATATAGGGAGGAAACGACTCTATCTCCTGCATGACTCAAAGTAATGTCCAGAAATACAATTTTATCTAGACTGGAAACTCCCGTAAAGGAGAGGTTCAAATCATTGTTGTTCAAAAACATCATAAATGATTCAAAATCAATAGATTTATGACTAATGAATAGTAGATCGTCAATATAGCGACGGTACAAAAAAATGCTATCCCTATATGGGTTTCCACCTCCAAAGATGCGGGACCTCTCCCACCAACCCATGTAGAGATTGGCTAGGGAGGGTGAGAACTTAGCTCCCATCGCTGCCCCGCATCTTTGGAGGTAGAACATATCATCAAAAACGAAATAGTTATGTGTCAGTAAATAATCAAGAATTTCTATCAAAAAAGCCTGTAAAGTAGATGACATCTCCGTGTATGTTTCCAAGCTATAGCCAATCGCTTCCAAAGCCAAAGCGTGTGGAATGGAGGAGTACAGACTGGACACGTCACACGTGATCCAGCTGTACTCCTCGGACCATACAAAAGAGTCCATAATTTTTAGCAGATGGTTTGAGTCTTTCAAATAGCTTGGAAGAACTTGCACTATATGTTGGAGTTGTCCATCCATCCATTCTCCTAATCGTTCGTTAAGGGAGCCAATGCCTGATACAATTGGGCGTCCATGTACTGGATCCAATCCCTTGTGTATCTTTGGCAGGTGGTGAAAAATTGGTGTTATTGGGAACTCTGGGATCATGTTTTCAGATTCCCTGATGGAAAAAGCACCTATGGCTGCCCCTTTTTTGACAAGTTGCTTTAGGACATTTCCAAACTTGTTAGTCGGGTCACTTTTTAATAGTTGGTATGTATTTGTGTCCATCAGTTGTCTCAAGGCTTCAGCTTTATAATGTATTTTGTCGAGAACAACTACGGCTCCCCCCTTATCCGCATTTTTGATGATGATGGAATCATCTTCCTGTAATAATTTCAACGATTTCCTTTCATTTATGGACAGATTGTCTGCGTTGACATTTACATGTGTAGATAGGTTAGAAGCCAGCTTAAAAATGTCCTTTTCGACTAGTTTCTGGAATTTATCCATTTCAGCAGATCGGGATTGTATGGGATAAAAAGATGATGGTATGTTCAAATTTACCCGTTGTGTTCCCTCATCCCTATCTGGATATATTGAATGTGATTCATGGATTAGTTCCTCTAGTTCCGACACAGCACATTGTTCACGAAACGATAAAGTTGGAGAATGTATTTGGCTATTGTCGGGAGGATTGGAATCCAGATCGATCCCTTCAATCATGTTATCCTCAGGGTCCATAAAAAAATGTCTCTTTAACGTTAAGTTTCGTACGAATTTGTTAATATGTAATGTAGTATCAAAGGGGTCAAAATGAGTATGGGGACAAAAATTAAGTCCTTTAGATAATAAAGATGTTTCATCTAGAGTGAGACTCCGCTGAGATAAATTTACTACATTATTGAGCATTATTTGTGGTGTGTCCTCAGATTGTATTGACCATTTGACAGATCGCTGGTTTTTCTTCCCTCCTCTCCTTGTTTTGGCTTTCTTGGTGCTTTTTTCTTTTTTGTTGCATTTCTGCCCCTTTTTGGCTCGTTTTTTGACTCATTAAAGGAACCCGGATGTGATCTGGGCGTCTGTGTATAGTCAATAGACGTATCGGACGATGTATATGCTACTGATGTATCAGTGCCCGTAGCCTCCGGGTCTGAAAAGCTGACTTTTTTCTTTTGATAATGGCGACTCCAGGTGTTCGTCTTTTTCCAAATATACACATTGTTTGTTTCATAGTCAACTTTATCTCTTAATAGCTTTTCCTTTTTACCGCTGATCGTATTGGTTTCCAATTTATTTATTTTATCATTTAATTTGAGATCCAAATCCGTAAACAAAGGGTTACTTTTTAACGGGGTAATTTCTTCTTGTAGTTTGGAGATTTCATCCTGTAACCTCTTTAATTCCAATGTTTTCGAGTCTACTATAAGTTTCATAAGTTTAAAGGAACAGGTGGAAAGTGTATCAGTCCACTGCGTTTTTAATTCTTCATTGAAGAGATCGAACGTAGGAAACTTTTTTATTCGTAGACCTCTAGGGATACGCTCCAAATCCAGGTACTCATTGATGGTGGTTTTTTCCCAATAGGCTTTGATTTCTTTCACCATAAGTTTTTCTAGTTTGTAGAAGAGTGGTTTTATAGAGACTGAAATATCCTCCTTTGTTTACTTTAAGGTAGCATGTGCATTGCTTCTGAGGGGATTTGTATTCAAGTCTCTTAAAGTCCTACTCGTGGATGGTTCTTCCATGTCCATGTATGCAGCTCACAGGTGTAGTAATATATCAAAATGCCTTTGTTCGATGAACAATGATGTATAGGAATATAAACTCCAAATAAGTATATCATAAACGACACTCACCGAGCTGGTCTGAAGTCACGGAGGAATAAGCAGAATCCAAACAGGGAAGACCGCTCTAGGTGAGGCTGGAATCAGGTGCCGGTCGG
The DNA here is from genome assembly GCF_965119305.1 of Pelophylax lessonae. Classification (NCBI taxonomy): domain Eukaryota; kingdom Metazoa; phylum Chordata; class Amphibia; order Anura; family Ranidae; genus Pelophylax; species Pelophylax lessonae. Next base: position 490,795,478 of record NC_138769.1, on the reverse strand, counting down.
ATCCGCAATCCAGGATAGCTTCATACAACAAAAGGAATGACCGCACTTCCGATAAGTTTCAAAAAAGGAGTGTCTTTATTCCACATCAATCGGCAAATACAGATACACACTGTGAGTGCAGGACAATCGGTGGACGCCTTTCACGACTGGATGTGTCGCTTATTCATCACCAAGTTCACTCTGGATGTGCATCGGCCATATATACACCCCATACATACAGCTGGCAACAATTGGAGTCATCAAACTAGTTGTTCCTCCCCTTGGTCAGCTGTTGGGAATCTATAGCTAGATTGCACAGACAGAGTGATCCCAACAAATCCAAACTTCAAAACACTTGTGCAAAGAACATTTTACATATATAAATGTCTGTCAAAAATGAATATCCATAGTGGTAAGTGCTCAAGTAAAGAAAAATAGGAAAACATCAATAATAAAAACATATTCAGTGTATGTGATACGTTTATCATATATATAATAAAAAGAGAATATATGTGTATATGAAGTATAAATAGAAAGAATATGTATTAAAGACCTTGTGAATGACCATAAAATAAAAGTAAATTAAAAAAGTATAAAGTGATAATAATATGTTGTTGTAAATGATAATAATGATGATAATGTGACGTGTCACAAGAAAATTCTTGATGTCTAAAAAAGCCGTTTAAGATGTGGGGCACAGGATTGTGTCACCTGTCCCCATATTCTAAAAAGTCCCCATTTTCAATCCACCATTAGTGGCAGGATCTATAAAATAGACAAGTTTTTCAACTGCAATTCTGATTATATTATATATCTAATCACCTGCAAAAAGTGTTCGGCCCAATATGTGGGCAGAACAACTAGGAGACTCAAAGATAGATTTAGAGAACATCTAAGTGACATTCGTTGCTTCAAATCAACCAATGTCGCTCGTCACTTTAATGGCCTACATGAAGGAGATATTTCCCTGGTCATGGTTCAGGTCATTGAAAAAATCTCAAAACCCAAAAGAGGAGGAGATATTTTTCAGATACTTTGCAAACGCGAAGTTTTCTGGATATTCAAACTCCATACAAGATTACCTGAAGGTATGAACTTTGAGTGGGACGTGACACATTTTTATATACTTTTTTTTTATTTTTTTATACTTTTTTAATTTACTTTTATTTTATGGTCATTCACAAGGTCTTTAATACATATTCTTTCTATTTATACTTCATATACACATATATTCTCTTTTTATTATATATATGATAAACGTATCACATACACTGAATATGTTTTTATTATTGATGTTTTCCTATTTTTCTTTACTTGAGCACTTACCACTATGGATATTCATTTTTGACAGACATTTATATATGTAAAATGTTCTTTGCACAAGTGTTTTGAAGTTTGGATTTGTTGGGATCACTCTGTCTGTGCAATCTAGCTATAGATTCCCAACAGCTGACCAAGGGGAGGAACAACTAGTTTGATGACTCCAATTGTTGCCAGCTGTATGTATGGGGTGTATATATGGCCGATGCACATCCAGAGTGAACTTGGTGATGAATAAGCGACACATCCAGTCGTGAAACGCGTCCACCGATTGTCCTGCACTCACAGTGTGTATCTGTATTTGCCGATTGATGTGGAATAAAGACACTCCTTTTTTGAAACTTATCGGAAGTGCGGTCATTCCTTTTGTTGTATGCAACTAAATTTATAAGCAGACTGGAGGACCTCAATTACGAGGAACGACTACAAGTGCTAAATTTATTCTCCCTGGAGAAGAGACACTTGAGAGGCTATATGATAGCTGTATACATATAGCTTAATGGTGATCCCAGCATAGAAAGAAAGCTTTTCAATCTTAGGGAGTGTAGGAGGACATGGGGCCACACAATGAGATTGGAGGAGAAGTGGTTTAACCTTAAGCTGCATAGGGGTTTTTTCACTGTCAGGGCGATAAGGACATGGAACAATCTGTGGGGTCATTGGGGAGTATAGGTATTTTAAATGACCCTTTGATGTGCATTTTAGTGAACACAACATACAGGAATATGGGAAATGATAACCGACATTGACACACATAGACCTTCACAGGATGAACTGGATGGACTATTGTCTTTATTTACCCTTACCTACTATGAAACTATAAACTATGAAATGTACAACTTTCACATCTGTGCTTCACGTTTATCTTCTGTGAAAATAAAACACCTTGTGAAACATACACCACTAGCAGTTCACCTTATGTTTTGCATATAAATGAAAGCTGCATGTGACGGTACTCACCGTCACTGGGAGTGAAAGACAGATACTTAATGGACACCAAGAATATGGTTTGGATTGCTTCAAATGGGTTCTGTGTTTACACTTATGATAATGTGTATTGAACTTCAGTGTCAGAGACAGGCTTTCCTTATTATCTGTGTATTGAGGTGTGATGTGTATTCTGTTAAGCCTGTCTGTCCCATTGTTAAATGTTAATGAACTCACTTATTGTTTCTGGACGGCTAGATAATTAGTTCAGGTTAATTCTATTTCTGTATACAATTTCATCTGCACATGATAATATAATCCGGCAACCCCTGACCTTGATGGGGTCATTTGATCATTAGGGGATGTCCATGCTATATATAAACTGTGTGAGAATGTTCAATAAAGGAGAAGGTTCCAGAATAAGCTAAGTTGTCGGCTAGCTTTGTATGGGGACGGCTGGAATATTTGATATCTATGTTCAAAGCTGAAGGAGGCGGTATACTGACGGAAGCCCACAGACACAGTGTGGGTCACGGTTCTGTTACATTGGTGGCAAGCGGTGGGATGCTTCCTGCAGTCTGGGACATCCAAACCTACACCGTGATCCAAAGTCCGCATAGCAGAAGAGGAGAGGTACAGATATCAGCCGCCATGGATGAGGAATTCGGAAGGAGGTTGCGAGAGATGTGGAAACAGCACAGGGGACCAGTGTCAGAGAAGGTCCTGCTGGGATGGTATGATGTAATCCAATGGGAACTCTGGAAGGAAGCACTAGCCCCTGAGCAGCGACACCAGGGAAAAATCCTCCCCTCCTTCCAGGAAAGGTACTGGTCGCAGTACAAAGTTTGAATGGTGTTTTTGGGGAGACAACTGCACAAGCAGTGGCGGCCCGTGCATAGGGGGCGACAGGGCGCCGCCCCCCCTACCCCTAAAGAAAAGAAAAAAAAACAAGAAGGAAAAAAAAAACGAACAAATAAAGTTTTGAAAAAAAATTACAAAACGAACAAATAAAGTTTTGAAAAAAAAAAAATTGTGTTCGCCGCTACCCCGGCCTATGTGGGGGCTATGGGGGGGGTTTACGACCCAGAAGGGTGCCGATTGGCTGCCTTCTGGGGGCGTAACCTGAGCGCAAGTCATTGCGCTTGGGCACCCCCACTTTCCTGATATCCTGGCTGTGATTGGTCCAGTCTCCAGCCTGGACCAATCATCATCCAGGACATCCGATCGTGACATCACAATGGGGGCGGTGCCGGTGCGTGCATCCGTCACTCACCGTCACCGCCGCTCGGAGGACCGCCGCCGCCACCGCAGAAGAGGACGAACGGATCGAGGAGGGGAGAACCTGCCGCCGCCAGGTAAGTGTAGATTGAAGGGAGCATGCACGCTGGTCTCTGCATTGATTGGGGGACAATGCTGACTGTGGCACTCTGCAATCATTGGGGGACAATGCTGACTGTGGCACTCTGCAATCATTGGGGGACAATGCTGACTGTGGCACTCTGCAATCATTGGGGGACAATGCTGACTGTGGCACTCTGCAATCATTGGGGGACAATGCTGACTGTGGCACTCTGCAATCATTGGGGTACAATGCTGACTTTGGCACTCTGCAATCATTGGGGTACAATGCTGACTTTGGCACTCTGCAATCATTGGGGTACAATGCTGTGGGCACTCTGCAATCATTGGGGGACAATGCTGTGGGCACTCTGCAATCATTGGGGTACAATTCTGTGGCACTCTGCAATCATTGGGGTACAATTCTGTGGGCACTCTGCAATCATTGGGGGACAATGCTGTGGCACTCTGCAATCATTGGGGTACAATTCTGTGGCACTCTGCAATCATTGGGGTACAATTCTGTGGCACTCTGCAATCATTGGGGTACAATGCTGTGGGCACTCTGCAATCATTGCGGTACAATGCTGTGGGCACTCTGCAATCATTGGGGTACAATGCTGTGGGCACTCTGCAATCATTGGGGTACAATGCTGTGGCACTCTGCAATCATTGGGGTACAATGCTGTGGGCACTCTGCAATCATTGGGGTACAATGCTGTGGGCACTCTGCAATAATTGGGGTACAATGCTGTGGGCACTCTGCAATCATTGGGGTACAATGCTGTGGCACTCTGCAATCATTGGTGTACAATGCTGTGGCACTCTGCAATCATTGGGGTACAATGCTGTGGCACTCTGCAATCATTGGGGGACAATGCTGTGGGCACTCTGCAATCATTGGGGTACAATGCTGTGGCACTCTGCAATCATTGGGGTACAATTCTGTGGCACTCTGCAATCATTGGGGTACAATGCTGTGGCACTCTGCAATCATTCGGGGACAATGCTGTGGGCACTCTGCAATCATTGGGGTACAATGCTGTGGGCACTCTGCAATCATTGGGGTACAATGCTGTGGCACTCTGCAATCATTGGGGGACAATGCTGTTGGCACTCTGCAATCATTGGGGTACAATGCTGTGGGCACTCTGCAATCATTGGGGACAATTCTGTGGCACTCTGCAATCATTGGGGTACAATGCTGTGGGCACTCTGCAATCATTGGGGTACAATGCTGTGGGCACTCTGCAATCATTGGGGACAATGCTGTGGCGCTCTGCAGTGATTGGGGACAATGCTGTGGCGCTCTGCATTGAAAGGGGCACGCACGCTGAACTCTGCATTGATGGGGGCACAGCACATTGTTCATTGCATTGAAGGGGGCACAGCACAGTTGCATTGAAGGGGGCACAGCACAGTTGCATTGAAGGGGGCACGCACGCTGAACTCTGCATTGTGGGGGCACAGCACAGTGTTCATTGCATTGAAGGGGGCACAGCACAGTGTTCATTGCATTGAAGGGGTCACAGCACAGTGTTTATTGCATTGAAGGGGTCACAGCACATTGTTCATTGCATTGAAGGGGGCACAGCACATTGTTCATTGCATTGAAGGGGGCACAGCACAGTGTTCATTGCATTGAAGGGGTCACAGCACATTGTTCATTGCATTGAAGGGGTCACAGCACAGTGTTTATTGCATTGAAGGGGGTCACAGCACAGTGTTTATTGCATTGAAGGGGTCACAGCACACTGTTCATTGCATTGAAGGGGGTCACAGCACAGTGTTTATTGCATTGAAGGGGGGCACAGCACAGTGTTTATTGCATTGAAGGGGGCACAGCACAGTGTTTATTGCATTGAAGGGGGCACAGCACAGTGTTCATTGCATTGAAGGGGGCACAGCACAGTGTTCATTGCATTGAAGGGGTCACAGCACAGTGTTCATTGCATTGAAGGGGGCACAGCACAGTGTTCATTGCATTGAAGGGGGCACGCACGCTGATCTCTGCATTAAAGGGGGCATATACCATCTCCTGTACCATGACCTGTGACATGCCTATACCATATCTGTGCCATGCCTATACCATATCTGTGCCATGCCTATACCATCTCCTGTACCATCACCTGTGCCATGCCTGTACCATGACTTCAAAGTCACGCAATTTTTTACTGCGTTTTTTGGTGCGAAGCAATACCTATTACATTTTTCTTTTTGCGCCCCCCCAAAAATTTTGAGCACCAGCCGCCACTGCGCACAAGGAATAGAAAGCTGAGTTAAGCGGGCTGGTCCAGGTGGAGATGCTGTTGGACGAGAGCTACAGAGCCCTCCGCTGGTATGTAACCCAAGTGTGCCCATGGACAGCAGACGACAGCCCAACGGAAGGCTTTTGCTACGGCGAGCTGTTACTAGAGAGGCTGTCCAAGGACCCCTGACTTTAGGAGCGATTTGGAGTGGCAGTTAGAGGAAACTGAGGATTACAGAGAAGAGATCCTAAACATGGGTACGTTCTACGAGAGAGGCAGAGGTTGGCTGGGTGAGTAATGCTCCGTTCGGGACAATTTGCTTGGGGTACTGTGTGGGTAGAGACATTGGGGGACTGGAACTACAGACTACCTTCAAAGTCAACCCATTTGTGATCCCGTCCTGTGTTAGTCTCCTTCCGAAAGGGGAGAGATGTGACGGGAGTCACTTTGGTTAGGGGGCCCTTACAACACAGCTTACCTTAGAGAGGTTGGGAAATACTTCTCTCAGCCCCCTAGGCCCCTCTTATGTGTAAGTCACCCTGTGTCTATTAGGGACACAAAGTGACCAAAAAGCCCAGTCTGGCCTGCCCAAACCAGACTTCCACAGACTGATCAGCTATGAGAGCTCCACGCACCCTGCGGGGACAAACTTACAAACTATGTGGAACTTTGTCAAGAAAGCTGCCGCGATAGATTTACTCTTTGGGAATTGTTACCCGACTAACCAATTGGAGGTCTGGTACCTGGTTAGTCTACCTTTGGGGGGGGGAGATAGGTGACGGTACTCACCGTCAGTGGGAGTGAAAGACAGATACTTAATGGACACCGAGAATATGGTTTGGATTGCTTCAAATGGGTTATGTGTTTACACTTATGATAATGTGTATTGAACTTCAATGTCAGAGACAGGCTCTCCCTATTATTCGTGTATTGAGGTGTGATGTGTATTCTGTTAAGCCTGTCTGTCCTATTGTTAAATGTTAATGCACTCACATATTGTTTCTGTCCAGATGGCTAGATAATTAGTTCAGGTTAATTATATTTCTGTATACAATTTCATCTGCATATGATAATGTAATTAGGCAACCCCTGACATGATGGGGTAATTTGATCAGGAGGGGGATGTCCATGCTGTATGTAAACTGTGTGAGAATATTCAATAAAGAAGAAGGTTCCAGAAAAGGCTAAGTGTTCGGCTAACTTTGTATGGGGGTGGCTGGAATACTTGATATCTATGTTCAAGGCTGAAGGAGGCGGTATACTGACGGAAGCCCACAGACACAGTGTGGGTCCAGGTTCCGTTAAACTGCGCTTACCCTATAGACTTGTGCAACTTCACCTTGTGCAAAAAACTAACGTGATAAAACAGATACTTAAAAACAAATGACAAATATATAATACTCTTGTGCAAAACTAATTGACACATTATAATCAGAATAAAGTGCTTGTCTATGAAGTACAGTCCACCATACAAGTGCAAGGTGCAATTTGTGCAATCCAAGTGCCACAGTTTCTTCTTAAATAAAGTGACTTGTGCTCTGTGTGTACACTCCAGACAACTCCAATGCTTGTCACCACCTGTGTCCCCTAGGGACTGCACTAACCAATGGTAGTTGACCCCCTAAGTATACACTACTAAGTGTTGGAATACAATGGAGTTTATTTACCAAAGGACAATAGACAGTGCACATTTGCAACTGCAGTTGCTTCAGTGCTTGGTAAATGAGGGAGAATGAGCAAAAATTATGTTGTTTTTTTTTTCTTTGCATGTGATTGGGTATTCTTTGTAAAGTGAAGCTTTACCTCATTTACTAGGCTCTGGAGCAACTGCACTTGCAAAAGTGCACAGTCTATTTGCCTTCAGTAAATCAACCCCATAATGTACTAAAAAAATACATTTTTGAGAAGGGAACGAGGGACACCTATTAGCAAAAGTATGTTTGCATAGAAAACATCCCCTGCCATGCCCCCTTAAAGGAGAATTATACCAAAAAAAAAATATTTGTTAATACAAGTGCTTTTTTTTAATACTACTATTCCTTTATACTGGCTTTTGAAATTCACAAATGCAGAAATGTTGAAATTGGATGAAAGTTTTAGCACTGGCAAACACTTTTGAAAATATAGAAAGTGCATTTTGTATACAATTATAAGGATCAGACCAAAATGAGGGACAAATGAGGTGGAAAGAGGGACAAAGGGACTTTGTTCCAAATCAGAGACAGTCCCTCGAAATCAGGCACAGTTGAGAGCTATGATGGAACACACACACTGCAAACTCCTCGCAATGATGCAATAAGGTGAGAAAGAGAGGGAGTTATGTAGCACAAGCTTCAGGAAGTATGGCCACACTTTCTTGTTTTTGGAATTAGAAACATTTTAAGTAATTTCTGGCTTCCTTGACCTTTCATAGCCCAAAAAAAAGTAAGTGCAAAAGCTTTTGCTTTTGTTGTAAATAAAAATTCCCTGTGTGTGTGGAGGGGGTGACCAAACAGTGTTTGAGAGAAGGATCACTGTTAAAAGAAAGACATAGAAAATAAGGAGGAACTTCTGATGTGAAAGCATAGAACAACTATAACCCGTGGTATCAAGACAGCTTCAAGAGAAAATGTGCATTTGTGCCAATATGTAAAACAAGAATCTTTGCCAGCAATCTATGTTGGCACATTAGTTAACTCAAAAATGAGCATTAGCAAATTGCATAAGCAACTGCACATGCAGGTGCATTGGCATTGCAAACTTGGCATCAGACGGACTATCTAAAAGGGAATGCTGAAACAGGAGGTTACTGTATGATCTTCAGCTGTTCTCTGTGTCCTGAATACATGTTTTTTCCTAATTTACGATTCTTGATACAACTTACCTTTGGATTCTTCTCTGTCCTGATCACCTGTTGTCACCCGGCTTGTTTCTGACCTAGGCTCATGTGTCTACTCGTTGCTGACTTTGGCTTGCCTCCTGATTATGTTTCCGCTATCTATCCGTTGCTGACCTCCGCTTGTTTCCTGATCATGTTCCTGTTGTCTATCCATTGCTGACCTAAACTTGCTGTCTGACCATGTCTCTGCCTTTTGTTTTGCCTAATATCTACATTCCAGGTTGTCAACTACTGGCCACCTCTATCTCTGCATCTGGTCTGTTGGGGGTGCTGGTGCCTCTCTCAGCTGCTTGTTCCAGTCAGCTCCTCAGTGGCTTCCTAACCTGATTCTCAAGTGATCTCATCAGCAGTCTACATTTGTAATTATCTGCCAAACTACCTACCAGTAGTTGTCACCTATGTACTGGACTCCCGGTACCCATGCCACTTTGTGCCATTTCAATTTCTGTCACCATTTCAAAAGGGGGCCTGGACCAAAGTTGTAAGGGAAACCCTCTCGTCACTTCAACCTCTAACCTAGGTAAATGATAGGTGGTCTTACAGATTATCAGCACTGTGCATTGTTCCTGGCATGTATTCAGTTGACTTCATGCACTATTAAAGGGTAACTCTATTTTCATGGGGAAAAAAAAGAAAAGAAAGAAAAAAGAATGTAGCTAGTACAATTGCGACACAAGTCATATTGTAAACTAATTTTGTTAAAAATTAGCTTTCCTTTTCAATCTGCAGCTCTGTAAATGCAATACAATATTGCTACCTAGAGGTGTTCTATACACAGAATGTGTACAGATTACCCCCCAGAAACATAATTTCCTGCTTGTGTGATTGGCTCACTAATTTTTTCCAGAAGTCTGCCCTAAGATACAAGTTAGATTTCAGGCATCCCCTACAACACAAATGGCATGAGATGGTGGTGCTACAGTTTGAGTTTGTGATGGAAATGGGATAGATGATGAAGAAAAGGCTTGCCCTTGTTGGACAGGAAAATGTTATACAGTCTCACAATCTGCATAATAAGTTGATGGTCCCATATCAGTGCTTAGTTTTTTGCTGACAAAAAGTTGCACAAAGTTTAGAAGTGCCTTATACTGTAGATACCTCCAGAAAAATTGTCAGACCGGAGATCCTTGCATAACACAACTGCAACTCAGCGAATTGATATAACCTGAACTTGCCTTGAGTCTGATACCTTTAAGGGCATATTTATAAAGCAGTGGATGTGGCATTCATCAAATGTATACTGCAAGTTAGGTAGTGCACCACCGCGACCAATACTCAATCTCAGATGTTTACTCCAACCTCATCACACACCAAACGTCTAAAGACCATCTTGTACCCTCTAAACCAGGGGTCAGCAACCTTTTTCCACTTAAGGGCAAGAATCAATGTATGTGAATGCATGGAGGGCCGCATTCACCTGCTAATCAATGAAGATAACATTACTAAGCCTCCGCACCTCTGGTCCCCTTTACATTACATAGCCCGCTCACCTCTGGCCCCCTTTACATTACACAGCCCCTACACCTCTGGACCCCTTTACATTACACAGCCCCCGCATCTCTGGACCCCTTTACATTACACAGCCCCTGCATCTCTGGCCCCCTTTACATTACACAGTTCCCGCACCTGTGGCCCCCTTTATATTAAACAGCCCCCTTTACCTCTGGCCCCCTTTACATTACACAGCCCCCGCACCTCTGCCCCCTTTACATTACACAGCCCCCTGCATTTACAGACCCCTTTACATTACATAGCCCCTGCTCCTCTGGACCCCTTTACATTACATAGCCCCAGCACCTCAGGACCCTTTACATTACACAGCCCCGCATCTCTGGCCCCCTTTACATTACACAGCCCCCTGCACTTCAGAACTCCTTTACATTACACAGTCCCCACACCTCTGGCCCCCTTTACATTACACAGCCCCCTGCACCTCTGGACCCCTTTACATTACACAGCCCCCGCACCTTTGGCCCCCTTTACATTAAACAGCCCCCGCACCTCTGGCCCCCTTTACATTACACAGCCCCCTGCACCTCTGGACCCCTTTACATTACACAATCCCCACACCTCTGGTCCCCTTTACATTACACAACCCCTTCACCTCTGGACCTCTCTGCATTACATAGCCCTCTGGCCCTCTTTACATTACACATCCCCCTGCATATTACACAGTCCCCCTACCCAGCCCCCCATTCATAATACACATTCCCTCTTGCATATTACACAGCCCCCTACACACCCTCTGCATATTTGTCACATACCTGATCAGAGGCTGGAGTGCTGAGAGGGCTCCCCTTGTGGCTAAGCACAGAACACTCCTGGAGGTGGTACAGGGTATGCAGTGCCCAAAGAAGCATGGGTTGCCAGTTGTATTAGTCTGCAGAGCTGATCACCGGATGGAAATAGCACCAGGCAGGATGGGCTGTAGGGCAGGTGTCCTTAGCAGTTCCATGCGTACTTAGCAGCAAGGCATAGCAGGAAGCAGAACCAGAAGCTGGGCCAAGGGTCATACAAGGTGGATCAGTCAGTAGCATAGGCAGGTAGCAGAAACTGGAACAAGCAGGGGTCATACATGGGTAAACAAATAATAGCAGAGTTAGCAAGCCAAGCTGAGGTCAAACACAGTGGATCAAGCAGAAGCAAGTCAGAAGCTCAAGCCAAGGGTCAGAGCCAGGAATCAAGGTGAATCAGGTACAAAGGCAATCCGGGTCGGTAACAGGAAGTCCTGAAGACCAGGATACACAAGGGACAGGAATCACGGGGGGGTTCTGATCATCATCTGGCAATTAGTGATTGCTGCTGCTTGCTTTAAATAGGCCACTGGGCATCAAAATCTGTCACCTATTGCGTGCGCTTTGGCATAACCGTGTGCGCACTGGCGCAAACATATTTTTGACCGTTCTTGCCTGTGTGCACAAGCATTAGCATTGGCGAATTCATCATGTGCACTGAGGGGCTAGACATTTAGAGGCAGTGGGTCGGGTGTGGCCTGCGGGCTGTAGGTTGCCAATCCCTGCTTTAAACCCTGGATATCTGTTCTTGCCTGGTGCACCACCTTTCAGTCGACTTTGTTTCACAAAATGTGAGATTGTCAAGTGACATCCTCATTTTGGGATCCACCAAGTCACTGTTTCTAAAGACCTTATGCTATGCATTTTCGGATGCAACACAGCACCAGCTCTGTCACAAAAATCCAGACACAGGAGCCTACCCCAATGGATCCATATCTGCCTCTGGGTGACACGCAGAGCTCTCATGCAAGCCTGGATCAACCCTACTCCACCACAAATAACTGCGGTAAAGCAGGCACCTAAGATCCTATTCACCCTGGAGAAACTGGACACTATCACTTAAATCTGCAAATCGATGCAACGCTTCATTGCTGGGTGACGTCGCTTTATGGAGCATTCTTTACCTCACATAGGAAGCCCTTTCGCTACACCGACTGGTGCCTGTGTGCTGAGCTCACTGATTCATTGGACAAGCTTAAAGTGCGGAACACGTTTGACCCTACCGCCACTTTCTTTACCCCCTAGCCATTTCAGATACCTCCTGTAGTGCATACTACCATACTTAGCTTATAGTCTACTTTTGCAATATGACTCTTCCTTAGCAGCCTTGTTCCTTTATCTGGTTAATAATCTAACCGCTTCCACTCCTCAGGGTTCACTGGTAGATTCCAGTTCTTTGTTTACGTTCATTACTAGCAATATAAATCACTCTGTATCCTATTAGTTGTCTAATGCTCTTTAATGCATCTAACACAAGCTGCTTCTCACTGTTTTAACTTGTAAAGGTGTTGTTGCCTATCTTTGTTGGCTTCACAGGCCTTATGTGCTGTTATTCCTTCAAAACCTAATAAACATATATATATATATACTGCAAGTTAATATTCCTCATGCATGAGTTTCAAATTACAAGGAATGATTAATCACTTGTGAAAGTTTGTGGAATTTTTACATTCAAAGCTTTAAAAATATGCACCTTATTGTTCTAGCAGTCTTGCCTCAAGATCTTGTTGACCTTCTCTGATATACAAATTACTCATTCGATCTGTCTGACATTCAGCATTTGATCTCACCAACTGCTTTTACTAAAAATTGTTTTACAGACGTGACATCATACTGTACAAACCTAAGCTCCACATGACATTAGTACTCTAGAATTATAGACATGTGTACAGCCAGAAACCAGATCAGTGTGCTCCAATCCTCCACATTTCAAGGATTACAGGGAAATCTTGGATTTAGGAAGCCAGACATTGTATTTTGCTTTTGGAGAAGTATACAGTATATCATAGGACATAAGGGTGGATTGATCTGACTTTTACTGGCAAAGATGCTTGTTTACTATTAACAGTCATGTTACTGCACCAACTCCAAATTAATATTATGACTGTTCCCAAGTCTTAGAACTGACATGCCTTCAGGTGATACAGAAATCCCCTTGACAACATGGTTAAAATAAAAGTTTACTGCAAAGAAGAATGTAAATGCTTACCGCTCCCGCAGCACCCAAATTGAATACTGCTCCAGTGAAAAGAAGTGACTACATAAAGTTTCTTTTAAAATTGACACTTTCAAAATGTTGATCAATTGGGTCCCCACCGATCTCATTGGTTCTTCCTGCGGACTCCACATCACTACAGTTCAGAGTGGAGATGTAGAAGTTGGAGGCAGTTTGTGTAGGCTTAGATTTATATGGAACATTATCTTTATCCCAAACAGCACATCCAAAAAAAAGTTTTTTAAATCCTAACACTATTAGGATGATTTACTTGTGTGGATTTTCATTTTAAATATTTAAATATGTGCATATGAAATAAGTAAACATGAATTTGCTTTTTCATATGATTGGATAATTGAAGGGAATTTTTACATTTTATTTTGTTAAGATGTCAAACTCCTTTAGTAAATCAGGCTCACTGCCAATGCAGACTGAAACAGGGAGCTACAGTATATAGCAGACCTCTCCCCCATGTTAAATTGCTAGGGTTAAACAAGAAAACCTTGGAAAGCTCAGCATAACAGTTCTCAAGAGAATGCACTCTTGCACTGCTGTGCATATGTTTATATATGTACCACTTTGGAACAGAGACAGAAGAAATGAAAGTATACTTATAGGCAAAACTTTTTCTTTTCATTTTGGATAGAGGAAAGGGGGGTTATAACCAATGTCAGATTTTTGTTTTGTAATCTGTCCCTTTTGCCAAACAAGAATTGAGAAGAAATTCCTGCAAATTAGGGGAATTCTGTGGGGACCCCAGGTCATCAGAACTAGTTTTCCAATTGGAAGATTTCCCCTCTATTACTTTTTTAGAGACTTTAGGATTTTCTTTTACTTTCACTTTCAATGATAATGGTGAACAGGACAAATAGAGAGGGTGACTCTCAATAGGGGCACAGACAGCAAAAAAAAAAAAAAACTGGCAAGGGGTCTAATCACTCTGAACTCTATTCAAAGCTAAAAAAAAAAATAACTTTTGCCTTTAGTTATACTTTAAGTTCTATGAGCAACACCTTCATTTAATTTATTTTGCTGCACAGATCAGTGGCATGTGCTGCCAACTATATTGTCGTTTAGCAATCACATTAATTACAAAAAATGCTATGAATAGCTCAATGTAGGCACCCCCATGCCATTCTGCTTGTGCCATCTGAAAGTTGCAGTGTATTTTCTGCAATGTCCCTGCTCTTTACTGCTCAGTATAATAATATACTGCAGTCTCTTGGACTCATTAGCGTACCATGCTGCCCTAAAAGTAGATAGTATTATAATCTCACAAAAAAAAGCTGATGCCATTAAGCATATAACACAAAAACAATAGACAGAGGGCACAAGATCCACGTAACTAATAACAATACAATTTCATAGAATAAGAAGGTTCTCTAACCACCATTAGAGAAGGCATTATGGTTACCACTAATATTCTGATGGAGAAGAATGGGGGGGGGAGCTCTGACGTGATGATGTTCACGCCCACTACAGATTAGGCGAACCGCTGCCTGAACCCCTGCCGCCGCCCACCACCCGATGCATCCCGCGGTCCACGCCAAAGAGGAAACAGCGCCCGCCCACCTGAACGAAGGGAATTAGAACCCATAAACCTGCCATATTTAGGGGAATGGGAATAGGAATTAGGATCAGTTCAAGATGAAGAAAAGAGGAAGAAAGTTTTAAGATTAGCCTGTTGCTCATCGGCTGATTTAAGGACAACAAAGATGAGCTATAAGCCTTTTGCTAGGTGGTAACCTACCCCACAGAGGGCTCAGAGGTTTTGTGCAGAGATATCCCCAACTTGTTGGAGGGAATGTGAAGCCCCTGGAACATTTGTGGATTTGTGGTGGGAGTGCACAAAGATACAAGCTTTTTGGGAAGAGATTACCAAGACAATCCACCAGATTACAGGAGACTGTATCCTGGTGGAACCTTGGACCTGTTTGTTTCTCAACATGGAGAAAAAGGTGACGGTATATAAAAACACGATAGTGCCTCATTCATTGCATGCAGCTAAAAGCCTGATACCGGCATGCTGGCGACTTCCCGAAGTTCTGGGTATGAGGGATTGGGCCGTAAGGGTGGATTAGGGGACATCCATGGAAGAAATGATATCCACCGCAGAGGACTCTTGTGGGAAATATCGGGACATATGCGGGGGGATCGGATGAAGTTTAGAAAGAAACAGTGGATTATATGAAGATGCTAGGTGTTTGAGGCCGATAGGTGAGACAACCTAGGAGTAAAATTACCTGGGCCTCAGAGGGTCAAGGTTAGGAGATATAAAGCACAAGAGAGAGAGATTTTGAGATGAAAGGAGGATAAAAGAGAATAGAATAGGAGGAGATTTGGTCAACAATTCATTTTTTTTTTCTCGTTTTTTTTTCATTTCTGGGAGGGAAAGGGGGAAGGGGTTATTAAGACTGTAAGTTTATATGTAATGTTTATATATGATCGTTGATTTGTGTAACGATTTGAACTTTTATATGTTTATTGAAAAACAAATAAAACATGAATATACAAAAAAAAAAAAAAAAAAACACTTACAGTATATTCTATCTTGATGTCAGACCAAAATTGCAATAATTTGGAGTCTTATGTACATTGTTTGGCCTGCTTTTTGCTTATTACATTTTGTTGTTGGTAAGTGAAATCTCATTAAAAATATTACTGTTTTGTATTGTAATGTAATATCCAAACTGTTATTACAATCACAGAGCAGTATAATTATAGTATTAATGTTTCCTAAACTGTGCTTGCTTAGTATTTCATTTTTTTTTTCCATAGTTGTTTTCTGAACCTTAATTCTTGTGCCGCATGACAATTTTCAGCGAGAAGTAAAATATGCAAGTGAACATGTTTTGGCATGTACATTTTTTATTAATTTTGTAAGAGTATATAAATACAACATAGATTCAGCATTTACGTTTTTAAAAGGCAGTTATTGTTCAATGTGAATTAAATACACACAGAGCTGTGAAATTCCATAACAAAATGACAGCAGTGTTCCACTTGTAGTACTCTATTTTACTCTACTCTACAATAGAGTAGTACTCTATTGTTACTCCAGTAACAATCTTTGTGAAAAGGCTAAGATTTAAATACTTGTCGAATCACTCCTCCCACACTGCACAGCAAAGTGGAAATTATGGACACAAATGAGAGGGAAATGTCTAAATGCAATTGTGAATTTCTCAACAATTCTTTATATTTGTTAAAAAGAACAAAGATAGGAATTTTATGAACAAAGCCCAGGAAGACACTTCAGGGTCTCCATGTTCTATTTTCTCTTATGATCGAATGTTGGAGAATGTTACAACCTGGCAAAAGGCAAACTATTACACACATATTACCAACATTATGGGTATTTTGTGTTATGATTGTATTAACTACTTGCCGACGGCCAGCAGTACATATACTGCAGCAGGTCGGCTCTATTGCGGGAAACGACGTACCTGTATGTTGTTTTGTGCAATAGCCAGTGGGCACATGTGCTGATTGGCCAGAGGGGGAGCCAATCAGCGGGTCTGGCGGACGCAATGTCCGCTGGCCACCCGCGATCTCGCCCCGATGTAAACAAGGCAGGCCGCCGTTCTGTCACAGATGAACACAAGAATCTTGTATTCCGGCTATTTAGGAACATGGATCTCCATGTTCATCTAGTGAGTCCATCACTCATCAAATCATCAAATCAAAACCACAGAGGTTGGAAAAAAGGACATCAGTTTTATTTGGGTACAGTGTCACAATTGTCAGTTAAAAAAACGCAGTGCCGTATCACAAAAAATGTCCTGGTTATTAAGGGGGGTAAAACTTTCCAGTCGAGAAGTGGTTAATGTTGAAACATTTGCAAAGAGATTTTCTTTTAAGTAGACACCTTTGTAAATGTCTACCACAGTCTCCCTGAAATACTTGCGGAATAATTACATTGTGCAATAACTTTACTCAACCTTTTTTTTTAAATAAAAACAAAGTAAATACTGATATAAGTCTTCTGTTACCTAGTTCATTATTTTTAACAAAGCAAAGCAAAAGAACTAGTGCAAATATATTTCATTTTTTTTTGGGGAAGTAGGGCACGATTTTAGACTTCATCTAAGACAGCAAAGGTCAGAATCATCTGTGGTAAATGGTTGCCATGGTAAAAAAAAGTTGAGAGCATTTGTCTTCCCTTTGACTCCATAAGTTCTGGGCGATCTGACTTTCCCCTTGGACAAGCTGCAATGTTCTGTTAAGCATGTTTAGCAATGTGTCATTGGCAGTCTGTTTAAAATAAATGGAAGGAAAACTCCAGATGAAAGCCCATTGTCCTCTAGGAAACAAGGACAGGCTCAGATGCCTGCCCGCTCCACCTCTCAATGTCTATTACCTTAATCACTTGTCGACCGCCCACAATAAATATACTTCATTACTCTGATGTTAAAGCGGAGTTCCAGCCTGGGGAAAAAAAATAGAATAAAAGTAAGCAGCTACAAATACTGTAGCTGCTAACTTTTAACATGAGAACATTTACCGGGGGCGTGGCTAGCGGCCGAGATGTAAGAAGCGCGACTTCTGAGCTCCGGCGGCACCCATCGATCCTACATCGATCCTTGCGCAGATCCTGACTTTTGATCCCCCAGATCTACTTCCTCAACCTGCCTACCATCTCCCGCTGCTGGCACCATGGTGAAGATCGGCTTGCAGGGGACGAAATCCTCCACGGCCTTGCGACCTAGTCCGGGCCGCAAAGCCTCCCAAGATGGTGCCGGATCGTCCTCATACCCTGCGCTCCCCCCAATGAGAAACAGGGCCACACTGGACCAGGTAATTTGTGGATCCCCATGCTCTCTTGCAAGCCTGACACTGTATCCCCGAAACCCCAACCCCCTGCCACTATCAAGGAGCATTTTTCGGACTCTCCTGTGTCCGCCCGCAGGCCTTCCGCTGCCTCCCCAGATCTGCTCGAGGGGCCGGATCCCTGGGACGCTGAGGGGATTTGGGATGTGGGGGTGCCTCACACTGCTATTACTCAGGACGGGACTGTTGAGGTGGGGGATTCTGATTGTGAGGGGCTCACGCTACAACACATTATGGAAGCTATACATACTTGTCAGGCTGCCCTGACTACACAAATAGAGACTGTCCAGCTGTACCTTTCTATAGTTAAACATGAAATGAAAAAAATCCATGCTAGGATTTCTACTGCTGAACAGCGTATTAGTGATATGGAGTACACTGTTAACCCTTTGAATGTTAAAGTACGCTCTCAGTAGCGGGATTTGAAAGACCATTCTGATAAATTAGGGGACCTGGAAGATCGAATGCGTAGAAACAAGAATCAATCATTGCTTCATTGGCTCTCCTGAAAAGTCTGAGGGAAGGGATGCTGAGGTTTTTTTGGAGACCAAGAAAAAGAATGTTATTGGAGTGGATCACCTTTCCCCCCTGTTTGCCATAGAGAGGGTGCATCGGGTTCTCATGCGCCCCCTCCCCCCAGGGGCTCCCCAAGATCTATATTGGCAAAATTTCTTCATTTCCTGGATAAAGAAAATATTCTGAGAGCTGCCCGTAATATCCCTGACCTCCAATATAATGGTGTCAAGATTTAAATCTATCCGGATTACTCAGCCTCTACCCAGAAGCAGCGCATGGCCTTCAACGCAGTCAAGCGTCGGCTCCGGGACAAGAAACTCGGTTACAGTGTGCTTTACCCTGCTAAACTTCGGGTGATTTATGATGGAAAGGCCCATTTTTTTCTTTCACCTCAGGAGGCCTCTGCCTGGCTTGATGGCCTGGGATAAAGCACCCCCTTGTGCTCTCCTTTTGCCCCACTTTCTGCCTCACGTTACTTGATTGGCCTGTTGCCCCACTCTACTTTGTCAATGTTTTTGCTGATGATGCTCATGTTTCCTTGGCAACCAAGACTTCGGTGGACTGGGTACTACCTGATGGTTGTATTTGCACTGTTATCCTGTGAGCTGATGTTGCCGCCTCGGATCTCACACCTTCTGAACCCCCCCCCCCCTTTTTTTTCTTTTTTTGACTTTGACTCCTCCTCTTTTTGTTCTTATTTCAAGGACTCTCCTTTTTTGGAACGTTTGTGCCCCAATTTCCTCTTTTTTGGGTGGCTTGCCCTCCCTGGGCACCTTCCTGGGACTTCTCCAATTTTTCTTGTCCTTCTTTTTTAGGGTGTTTTACTTTTTTCATTTTGTTTTCCCTTTTTTTTTTTGTTTGTGGGGACACTCTGGTTTAGTTATGCTATTATGGGCGGTTACTGTTTTTGGGCTAAAGCTCTTGTCACGGAACCATGAACCAGACGTACAACAACAGATAAGTGAAAATAAGAAAGCTTTATTGAAAAACAAGCTATA
Source organism: Pelophylax lessonae (assembly GCF_965119305.1). NCBI lineage: Eukaryota > Metazoa > Chordata > Amphibia > Anura > Ranidae > Pelophylax > Pelophylax lessonae. The sequence continues at coordinate 490,775,934 of NC_138769.1, read as the reverse complement.
AAGCAAAAGTCCAAACGGATGGCGAAACCGATGCAGAGTCTTTGCGAAGCCAGGTGTCAGGAACCAGCAGGGTAGTCAGACGAAGCCAGGATCAGGAACCAGCAGGGTAGTCAGACGAAGCCAGGATCAGGAACCAGCAGGGTAGTCAGACGAAGCCAGGAACAGGAACCAGAAGTAGCAGCAGTCTTAGTAGCATGTGAACACAGGAGGACCAAGCAGGGAACTGAAGCCACAGACCTCCTATATATATGAGCTAGGTATCCAGCTCCTCCCAGTGGGAAGGAGGAGCCGCAGGGTGGGAGGCTACAAGAAACCCAGAAACCAAGATGGCCGCCAGCACATGTCAAACGAAGGAGACCAGCAAGAAGGTAAGACCATGACAGTACCTCCCCCTCAAGGGCCCCTCCTCCGCGGAGTAAAGAACGGTTTCTGAGGGAAGCGTGCGTGGAAGGCTCGGAGCAAGGCAGGAGCATGGACATCTGCGGAGGGAACCCAGGAACGCTCCTCTGGACCATAACCACGCCAATGAACCAAAAACTGCACCCGACCGCGGACCAGGCGTGAGTCCAGGATATTGCTCACCTCATACTCCTCACGATTGCCCACTCAGACCGGACGAGGCCGAGGAACCGAGGAAGTGAAACGATTACACACCAGAGGCTTCAACAGGGAGACATGAAACACGTTGGAGATCCGCATGCCAGGAGGAAGCGCAAGGGCATAGGCTACCGGGTTTACCCTGCGAAGCACCCGGAAGGGACCAACAAAGCGAGGCGCCAGCTTGGGAGTGGGCACTCGAAGGTTGAGGTTGCGGGTGGACAACCATACACGGTCTCCGGCCTGGTAGGAAGGAGCAGGCGCTCGTCTGCGATCAGCCTGGAGTCTCTGGCGCTGCGCAGAGACCTCAAGGGACTTCTGGATCTGTACCCAAGAAGCACGTAGGACGGAAAGGTGATCCTCCACAGCCGGAATATCCTGGGGAGAGAATACCTCCGGTAACACGGCAGGTTGGAACCCATAGTTGGCCATGAAGGGAGACGTCCCAGAGGAAGAGTTCACCGCCGTGTTCCTGGCAAACTCAGCCCAAGGCAGGAGGTCAACCCAATTGTCTTGGTGATCGGAGACATAGCAACGAAGGAATTGCTCCAAGGCCTGATTGGAACGTTCTGCGGCCCCATTGGACTGAGGGTGGTAGGCCGAGGAGAAGGAGAGATGAATCCCCAACTGGGAGCAAAAGGCGCGCCAGAACCTGGACACAAACTGACTCCCCCGATCCGACACAATCTCCTTGGGCAAACCGTGCAACCGGAAGACCTCCCTGGCAAAAATCGTGGCCAACTCCTGTGCAGAGGGTAACCTCTTGAGAGGAACACAGTGACACATTTTGGAAAACCGATCCACAATCATGAGAATGACCGTATGGCCTCGGGATGCAGGGAGGTCCACAATGAAATCCATCCCCAGGTGTGACCATGGGCGCTCCCCGGTGGCTAAGGGTTGCAGAAGGCCCAACGGAAGGTGCCGAGGGGACTTACTCTGGGCACAAACGGAGCATGCCGCTACATATGCGGCGATGTCGGAACGTAGGGAAGGCCACCAGAACAGACGTGAAACAGCCCAGGACAGCTGATTCTTTCCAGGATGCCCCGCGGTCTTGGAGTTATGGTAGGTTCGCAACAACCGAGTGCGCAACTCCTCAGGCACAAAACATCTGCCGTTGGGTCTCCCAGAGGGAGCACCAGATTGAGCCGCCAAAATCTGCTCACCCAGGGGAGAGGTCAGGCTGGTGCGAATGGCAGCCAGGATCTGATTCGGAGGTATGACCGAAGTCGGAATCGACTCCTCCCTGGACAGGTCGGAGTACTGCCGTGATAAGGCATCAGCCCTGATGTTCTTGGAACCGGGTAGGTAGGAGACCACGTAATTAAAACGTGACAAGAACAGAGCCCATCTGGCCTGACGTGGTGTCAATCTCTTGGCCTCAGAGAGGTAGGTCAGATTCTTGTGGTCCGTCAGGATGAGGACCGGAACCACTGAACCCTCGAGCAAGTGCCTCCATTCTTTAAGAGCCTGCACGATGGCCAATAACTCCCTGTCACCAATCTGGTAGTTGCACTCCGCGGAAGACAGTTTCCGGGAGTAAAACCCACAAGGAAGCAGAGGACCCTCTGGTGTTCTACGCTGAGACAGAAGGGCGCCTACTCCCGTCTCAGATGCGTCCACCTCGAGGACAAAGGGCAACCCAGGGTTGGGATGCGACAGAATCGGAGCCGACACAAAGGCGGACTTTAGAGCCTCAAAAGCTCGGATGGCCTCGGCGGCCAGACCTGGGAATTACTGCCCTTCCTGGTCAGATCTGTGAGAGGCTTGGCTAGCATGGAAAAGTCCCTGATGAACTTCCGATAATAATTGGCGAAGCCCAAAAAGCGCTGCAGGGAGCGAAGACCACTGGGCTGGGGCCACTGTAAGACAGCCGAAACCTTCTCAGGATCCATGGAGAACCCCTCAGCGGAAATGATGTAACCTAAGAAGGTTACCTGGGATCGGTGAAATTCGCATTTCTCAAGCTTACCGAACAGCTTGTTCTCTCGTAACCGTTGCAACACTCGTTTGACATCCAGAATGTGGGTCTCCATGGACTCAGAATATACCAAGATGTCATCCAGGTAGACCACCACACACTGCTGCAACAGGTCACGGAAAACATCGTTGATGAATTCCTGAAAGACTGCGGGCGCATTGCACAGCCCAAAGGGCATAACCAAGGATTCATAATGACCGGTCCTGGTGTTAAACGCGGTCTTCCACTCATCGCCCGCCTTGATCCTTACGAGGTTATATGCCGCCCTCAGGTCGAGTTTGGTAAAGACCGTGGCCCCTTTAAGGCGATCGAACAGCTCGGAAATCAAGGGTAACGGGTAAGCGTTCTTGATCGTGATGCGATTGAGACCCCTGTAATCGATGCAAGGCCTCAACTCACCGCCCTTCTTTTTCACAAAGAAAAATCCAGCCCCTGCCGGGGACGAGGATTTGCGAATGTGTCCACGTGAAAGCGCCTCCCTCACGTACTCCTCCATGGCCTCATTCTCCGCTACCGACAGTGGATAGACCTTGCCACGAGGAGGAACGGCACCAGATTGTAACTCGATGGCACAATCGTATGGGCGGTGCGGAGGTAGGGCAACCGCGCGCACCTTATCGAATACATCCCGGTACTCCTCGTATTCAGGGGGCAACAGAGAGTCCGAGGAAGTACACAGCAACTTGACAGGCCCATGGATGCAACTAGCCCCACACTGCGGTGACCACGAGAGGATCTCGGCCGATCTCCAATCGAAAATCGGATTATGCTTCTGGAGCCAGGGGTACCCCAAGACCACCGAGTAGTGTGGAGACGAAATAACCTGGAAGCAGACCGACTCTCTGTGGACGGCACCAATGGCTAACCCCACTGGAAGGGTCTCATGAGTCACGTGTGGCGGCAGAAGGGGTCTGCCGTCTATCGCCTCAAGAGCCAGAGGAGAACCTCGAGCCTGCAGAGGAATGGAATTGGCGGCAGCGAACACACTATCAATGAACAAACCACCAGCACCAGAGTCCACCAACGCCTGGGTCGTCACCGAGCCCCCGACCCAGGAAAGGACAACAGTGATCAGTGGTTTGTCAACACGGGAAACCGGGGACGAGGAGACTCCACCCAAGATCTGCCCCCGACAGGATCTCAGGTGCGAGCGTTTCCCTGGACGGTTCGGACATGCCAACCGAAAATGCCCACCGAGACCACAGTACATGCATCGGCCCTCGCGTCTCCGGAGTACCCTCTCCCCCTCGGACAGGCGAGCAAACCCCAGCTGCATGGGTTCACCCCCAGACAAGTCATCCCCAGGAGGCGTGGGAGGAGAGGGAGGCACGGGTGGGACAACAAAGGTAGGCGCCAATCTGTTAGGAGGCCTCCGCAGACTCTCCTTAAAGGAAGGTCTCTCCCTGAGTCTGGTGTCAATCAAAATCAGAAAAGAAATAAGAGACTCGAGCTCCACTGGTAGGTCCTTAGCTGCAACCTCATCCTTCAAGGCATCCGAGAGACCATGAGAGAAAGCAGCGACCAGAGCCTCATTATTCCAGCCCACCTCTGCTGCCAGGGTACGAAACTCAATGGCGTATTCAGCTACGGATCGTGAACCCTGTCTGATGGACATAAGGAGCTTCGCAGCAGAGGCAGCACGAGCCGGCACATCGAATACCTTCCGAAGAGAAGCAACAAAACCGGAAAACTCGGCAACCACCGGATTGTTGTTCTCCCATAAAGGGCTGGCCCAGGCCAAGGCCTTGTCCGAGAGCAGCGAGATTAAGAAGCCCACCTTTGATCTCTCAGTAGGAAAGGCATGTGGCAGCAACTTGAAATAAATGCCCACCTGGTTAAGGAAACCTCGGCACTGAGTTGGCTCTCCCCCAAAGCGCTGTGGAAGGGGGGCAGAACCGGACATACCCCGAAACACCGCAGGCGCAACAACAGGTGTCGGGGTAGACTCTGGCGCAACAACCGGAGCGGCAGTAGGAGCGGACCCAGGAGCGGCAACCGACCCATCGGCAACGGGAGCGAAATGAACCGTGCGTTCAAGCAGGGTTTGCAACACCACGGCGAACTGACCCAACAGGTGATCCTGCTGATCAAGTCTGGCAACCAGCGTGGGTAGTGAGGATGGCCCTGCACCGTCAGAATTCGTGGCCTGTGGTACCGTGCGTTCAAGCAGGGTTTGCAACGCCACGGCGAACCGACCCAACAGGTGATCCTGCTGATCAAGTCTGGCAACCAGCGTGGGTAGCGAGGATGGCCCTGTACCGTCAGAATTCATGGCTTGGTCCTAATGTCAAGGAACCATGAACCAGACGTACAACAACAGATAAGTGAAAATAAGAAAGCTTTATTGAAAAACAAGCTATAAAGCAAAAGTCCAAACGGATGGCGAAACCGATGCAGAGTCTTTGCGAAGCCAGGGGTCAGGAACCAGCAGGGTAGTCAGACGAAGCCAGGATCAGGAACCAGCAGGGTAGTCAGACGAAGACAGGATCAGGAACCAGCAGGGTAGTCAGACGAAGCCAGGAACAGGAACCAGAAGTAGCAGCAGTCTTAGTAGCATGTGAACACAGGAGGACCAAGCAGGGAACTGAAGCCACAAACCTCCTATATATATGAGCTAGGTATCCAGCTCCTCCCAGTGGGAAGGAGGAGCCGCAGGGTGGGAGGCTACAAGAAACCCAGAAACCAAGATGGCCGCCAGCACATGTCAAACGAAGGAGACCAGCAAGAAGGTAAGACCATGACAGCTCTCTGCCGGTTTTTATGGCAGGGCGCCAGCTCTGTGGTATGTTGTTATTATTACGGTCTGTTTTTCCTTTTTCTACAAAGCCTTATATTCTATAGCAGTGGTCAGATTTTCCTATGGTCAGTTATTAGTGGTGTTACGGACCAGGTGGGCCCTCCCAGGGTGTTCCTTGCCCGCGCGCTCCTCGGGTCTTGGTATGTATTTCATGTTTCTTATGGGTGGGGCTGTACCAATGGGGGACCCCTCCTCAGATCATTCTGCTCATTCATGTCTTTTATTGCCTACTAATGACTCTCAAACTGTTAACCTGGAATATTAGGGTTTCAAAATCCAAAATTAAGAGGTCCCTGGTATTTGACTATTTTAAAAGCACTAAGGCCAACATCCTCCTTTTGCAGGAAACCCATTTGATGGATACCAAAACAAGGGCGTTGAAAAGGCCTCGTATTTCTCATGCCTTTCACGCCACCTATTCCACCTACTCCAGGGGTGTGTCCATCCTGATTTCTAGGGACTGTCCTGTGCAGGTGGTGGAAGTGAAAACTGATCTGGCTGGGTGCTATGTTATCGTAGTGTTGATATATATGGATCAACTGTATACTATTGTTAATGTATATCTCCCTCTGCCTGTTGAAGCTCGGCGACTTGATGACTGTATGCGAGCTGTGCTCTCGATAGCCCAGGGATCTATAATTATAGGGGGAGATTTCAACGCGGTGTTGGATCCCCTGCTGGACCGGTTCCATGGTACTACGTGGCCTTCGTTGGCCCTGACCGACTGGGCAGCCACATGCGGTCTAATTGAAGCTTGGCGCTGGAAATATCCCCGGCAGAGAGAATATTTGTGCTACTCCCGCTCTCATGGTACCTTCTCAAGGTTGGATATGTTCTTTGTCACCTCGGAACTGCTCTCTAAACTTACTGGGATTGAATACCTACCGATGGTGATCTCAGACCATTCACCCCTGGCGATGGACCTGGTAGTGGCCAGACAGCCGTCAAAGGCAGTGTGGCGTATTAGCCCATATTGGCTTGTGGAGCCGATGGTGTCGGCTGGGTGCGCTACTGCTTTGTCCCATTACTGGGAGGAGAATGCTGAAGGGGTGGCAGATCTAACTTGTTGGGATGCTTCTAAGACTGTTCTCAGGTGGGCATATATGAAAGGTGTCGCTACTTTTAAGAAAGCTGTGGCGGCACATGTTGAGAAACTGGCAGATGCTTTAAGTGGATCCGAACGAGCCTATATTTTAGACCTGACCCCAGAGAATAGTCGGCTGTGGAAAGCTGCGCTGCGTGCGTATGAGCTCGCCCTGGTGGATAAGACTCAGAAGAGGCTTCTTTACCAATCTCAGCGTATTTTTGAATCTGGGGACAGGAATGGCCATCTGCTGGTCTTTTTGGCCAGACCCATTCCGGACCCGGTTACTATACCTGTCATTTTTGATTGTCACGGGCGATCGTGCTCTTCCACTGCCGATATTTTACACTCCTTTCACCATTTTTATACTGAATTGTATACTTCTAGTGCCCATTATACGCCCCTTGAGCTGTGTGAATATGTGGACTCTATTTCGTTTCGTAATCTCACCAGGGCCCAGAGCTTGAGTCTCAATGAGCCGTTTACTTTGGAAGAGATAGAACTTGCTCTCGAAACCTTCCCTAAACATAAGACCCCGGGCCCGGACGGCTTTCCTGTGGAGTGGTATCTACATCACAGGGAGCTTCTATTACCCCATCTTTTGCTACTATACAAAAAAATCTACGATACAGGCTCTCTACCCGATTCGTTGCACAAGGCCCTTATTGTCCTGATCCCCAAACCACATAAGGACCTACACTATTGTGACTCTTACCGACCAATATCACTCATTAACGTCGAACTTAAAATATTGACTAAAATTCTTGCACTATGGCTTAATAAAGTGATTAAATCCATAGGGGGGATAGATCAAACAGGTTTTATTCCAGGTCGCTCCATGTATACGAATATCCATCATTTATTCACTAACTTTCAAACTCCGAAACCTTCTCCCCTTCCTAGAGTGGTGCTGTCACTCGACTCGCAGAAGGCTTTTGATTCTGTGGAGTGGCTGTATCTGTTCTATGTGCTGGAGAAATTTGGCTTTGGGAAGGTCTTTCTTTCCTGGCTTCGGATTTTATATGACCGGCCGCTGGCACGTACTCGAGTGAATGGTGTTGTATCTAATACGCTTCATATATATAGTCGTACGGGACAGGGCTGCCCTCTGTCCCCCCACCCTTTTGCGATCGCCATAGAACCTCTTGCCCAATTGTTCCGAACTTCCACGGACATCCAGGGTATGTGAGTGGGGACTCTTGAAGAGCGTGTTTCTCTTTATGTGGATGACATATTGCTCTATTTGTCTGACCCTTCAGGACTTTGGGTTTTTCTCTGGTTTTTGCATTAATTGGACCAAGTCCAGTTTGTTTGTGGGGGACGTGGACACCCCTCTTTCCCTTCCTGAGGGATGCCCTCTGCGACTCACTATGTCCTTCCGTTATTTAGGTGTTCAGGTTCAACAACCCCTCTCCCTATATGTGGCCAATAACCTCCTTCCATGCTTGGCTCTTTTTAAATCTAAAATGGATCACTGGAAGCATCTGCCACTGACTCTGACTGGTAGAGTAAATTTGTTTAAAATGGTCATGCTACCTAAGTTTTTGTATATTTTGGCCAACTCCCCGGTCTTTATACCGAATACCTTTTTTGTGGAGCTTGACTCTCTCCTTTCTGTGTTCCTCTGGTACCCCAAGCCACCCCGGCTTTCCATTGCTACGCTTCAACAACCAGTGGCGCTTGGGGGTCTCGCTCTCCCGAACCTGCGCCTGTATTATTATGCTGCACAGCTGGTGCATATCTATGGGTGGCTCTTCCCTCAATGGGACAATGTGGCTATGGCTGCTGAAGCTGCGAGGTTTCCTCATATGAAACCCTCACTAACCATATTTACCGCCGCACCGTTTCCTCCCTTGGGGGTACGGCGCTTTTAGAATCCTCCCTTAAGATCTATGCCAGGTGTGAGTCACTGTTACCTGCATCACTGGAACTCTTTTCTCTGAATCAGCCTCTGTGGTGTAATTCTAGTTTACCTAATTTTTCTGAATCTCAGGATGCTGCTTTGTGGGCGGGGAGGGGCCTCAAGTATGCCCACCAATTTGTTGCGGAGGGGATTTTTAAGACGTTTCAGCGATTTCAGATGGACTTTCGGATACTCGGCTCCTGGAACTTCCGCTATTTACAATTGCGGCACGCGGCCATGGCCCAATTTGGACCTGGCCCAGTCTCTCTTGTCAACTCCCCATTGGAGAAGGAGTTGTTGAGGGATACGCACACCAAATTGACCAGCTCTTACTATAGTATATTGATTCGCAGTGTGCCGTCTTGATTGGACGCCATTAGGGCCGGGTGGACGAGAGACATCCCAGATCTCTCGGATGATGACTGGGAAGAGCTGCCTAAAATGTATTTTAAGACCCCAATATCTGCTAGGGATTGACTGATACAGCTACGTATCTTTCATAGAACCTACTATACCCCTTATAGGCTGTTTTTGATGAAACAAAGACCCAGCCTGGAGTGTCATAAATGCTGTGCTGCGCCTGGTGACTTGCTTCATATGCTGTGGGCTGTGCTAAAAATAGGCCCTTATGGTCTCAGGTTATCCACTTCATCTCCACATCTCTTGGTCTTCCTAATGTATGCAACCCCAAATGGTACGTATTGGGGATCCTTGGAGACATTGATCTTCGGTCTCGCCAGAAACCATTTCTTAGACTCCTGTTGTTTTATGCCAGGAAAACGGTGGTGATGCAGTGGATACATACAGACAGAGTCCCTCTCGATCTTTGGAAGAATTTAATTAATCAGGTTCTGCCCTTATAAAAATTAACGTATGAAGCCAGGGGCTGCCCAGAGAAATTTACAAAGATTTGGGGCGGATGAGTTGACCTGGCTGAAACTTGTGATTCTGCTCTGGTTTAACTGAAGAGGGTAGCGTGGGCATGGGGGGTCCCATCCCTGGTTCTGCACACCGCTTGGAGGAATGTTTTCTGTACTGACCACTTTCTAATGTTTTTCGTTCTTTTAGTTGATTTGCCTGTAGTGATATAATACATCATACCACTGCCTTTTTGGCTGACGTTATTTAATTGTTTTCTTTCTACAGTTTTTTTTAGGTTCATAGTTATGTGACACAGCACTCTCTGAACTTCTGCCATTGCTTTGTTTATCCGGTTATGGTATCTGCATGTACAGTATTATATGCTCTCTGTTATTGTGCTGTATGTTTATTGTGTAACAAAACCCAATAAAGTTGCAGATTAAAAAAAAAAAAAGGACATTTACCTGTCCAGGGATCCCACGATGTCTGCAGGCAGGCGCCAGCTTTGCAAGTAAGGGAAACTGGCATTGAAGCCTCCAGGCTTCACAGCTAGTTTCCTACCGTGCATCGCTTTTCTGAATGCCCCTCCCCTGTCTTCTGGGACACACACACATCCCAGAGGGCAGTGGGAGGGAGGAGGTGGGGCCGGACATGACATAGTTTGCCGTTCAGAGATCTTACCAGGAAGTCAAAACCAGGTACCCGCATCCTCCCAAAAAGTGCCAAATGTGGCAGTGGAAGGGTGCGAACAAGCAGAGCTTCCCTTTTTGGGTGGAGCGCCGCTTTAAATACCCCAGTATCGATTTTTACTGTGGCCGATTCAGATAAAAGTGGTCCAGCGGGTGTATTTGAACACCCCCCCCCCCTCCTTGCAGCTTCCTGGTCGTTTCTGAGCTTACTGGAGCCCCCACTCGCCCCAGCCCCCTACTTGTCTCTATGCTCTTAGAGGGTCAGAGGGACCTCTGACGTCACTTTCCGATTCTCTGGCATAAACAAATGACTTTTTTTAAGTCAAAATGCCGACTTTTTTTCGTTTGCTTTTAAAGATAAATGATCTTTTTGACCCTAGATATCTCAATAAAGAGGACCTGTCATGCTTATTTCTATTACAAGAAATTTAAACTTGTAAACAAAAAGTTCCAGAAAAGGCCTGGTCAGCAAGAAAAGGCAAAGTATTTTTCTTCCATATGCTCTAGCCATGGGAACATACTCTTTAGCTATGTTACCTTATATGTTTGTATATAAAGCCTGCCACTGTACTATAGTAATAACCAACACAAGTGGCTCTATTAGCTCCTGGGTTTGGGCAGGTTGTGTCACTGGGAACACCCCTTGCTTTGCACTGACTTCCGAAATTACAGCACATTGTTACACCTCTCCATTGCCGTGTGCAGCCTTCTTAAGGTCATGTCACACAAGCATTTGTTAACTGGATGACCAGGCCTTTTCTGACACTTTTTCTTTACGAGTTTAAATCAGTATTTTTTGCTAGAAAATTACTTTTAACCCCAAAAAATTATATATATATATATATATATATATATATATATATATATATTAGTGATAGACCGATATCAGTTTTTCGTTGCCGATACCAATACTGATATTTTGGTCATTGCATATCGGTATTGGCCAATATGGGCTGATATTTTGAACATTTAAAGTTTTGCAAAATAAACACAAATTTCAACACAAATCTGCTAAAAAAAAAAAAGCTAGACAACAACAAACAGCTAGACAGTAGATTTGAGGAGTCAGTGAACTACTGCTGCAGTAGTGCACTCACTGCAATGATTTTAAATCACTACTGCAGTCAGTGCAAATTAAACTGCTTGAAAAAAAGCTAGACAACAACAAACAGCTAGACAGTGGATTGGAGGAGTCAGTGGACTATGACTGCAGTAGTGCACTCACTGCAATGATTTTAATTCACTAACTATAGTCAGTGCAAAACTGCTAGAAGAAAAGCTAGACAGTGGGGAGTCAGTGGACTACTGCTGCAGTACAACAATCACTCCAATAATTTTAAATTACTACTGCAGTCACTGCAGTAGTGCAGTAACTGCACTACTGCAGTGACTGCGGTAGTGATTTAAAATTATTGCAGCGGTGAGTGGCACATTTCTGTAGCAGTAGTCCACTGATTCCAATCTACTGTTTAGCTTTTTTATAGCAGTTTTGCACTGACTGCTAGAAAAAAAGCTAGACAGCGGAATGGATTGGAGTGGAGTGGACACTAGTACTATACTACTACACTTTCAATACTCCAAGTTAAGTAGAACCATATTATAGTGCAGAAAGCATAACATTTCAGCATGTTCACCACTTTCAAACCACAATGTATGAGTATAAGATTTTTTTCTTCAAGAATTATTCTTACCCAGGTCCCCGACTGGCTCTAAGACTGAGCACCGAGCGATCAAACACTACTGATAGCTCGGTTCTTCGTGCTTCGTGAGCAGATAGCTGGTGACTGTCAGTCTCTCTTCTCTTCCCCCCCTGTGCTTACTGGGGCACTGAGCTGTGGAGGGGATAGGATCGGCTGGCTCAGGCTCTCGGCTGCTCGCATATGGTCGTGATCTTTCCACAGCCTGGACAGGCTCTGTGTTGTCAGCCGACAGCGGGCTTCAGCCCACTATCTGCTGAAAACTGGTCACAGGAGTGCAGAAGTAACCGCACTCCGATGATCCACAGGAAAAGTATAGCCAAAAGCGGCGGCGGGCGGCTTCTTCTGAGTCCCGGTGACCATCGGCGGCACGACTCCACGAGTCCTTTCAGTCCTGCCTCCTCCTCGGCCAATGGATAGGGGTTTGCCCTGCGGTCAATCAGGAAGCGTGTATCGGATGTGCTTCCTGATTTGCCAGGAGGAGGATCGGTGTGACAATAGCGAATTTTCATTCGCTATTGTAACACAATGGGTGGGCTCGGGACACACTGCTCTGCGCCCCGGGTCCACCCTTTGCATCGCCCTTTTAGAGCCTCTGGCTCTAATCAGGTGATGTCAAATAAAAAAAAATCCCATTGTACTCCATATATTACTGTACTACCACATATTGAAGTGACGTGTTATTTAACAGTATATTTTTCTCCTGCAAAAATGTGGCCTCTCTTGCTGTGTAAACTGTGCTACACACAATGACAAAAGTTACTGGCCAACTATTTGTAGAACTGTTGTAATAAACCTGTGGCCCCCCAATACCACAGATTGAAGCGGGTGTTATCTGAGTAAACTTTTACAAGTGTATTTGTGTTCTGCATCAATATTGCCTCTTTTGCTGAGTTAAGTCTGGTACACACAGTGCCAAACTCACTGGCCAATTTTTGAACAACTGGTGTGATAGACCAGTGGCCCCCAATACCACATATTGAAGTGGGGTGTTATCTGAGTATACTTTTACAAGTGTATTTGTGTCCTGCAACAATATTGCCTCTTTTGCTGAGTTAAGTCTGGTACACACAGTGCCAAACTCACTGGCCAATTTTTTGAACAACTGGTGTGATAGACCAGTGGCCCCTCAATACCACATATTGAAGTGGGGTGTTATTTAACAATATACCTTTCTAAGAGTGTATTTTAGTCCTGCAAAAATTTGGCCTCTCTTGCTGTGTTAACTGTGCTACACACAGTGACAACAGTTACTGGCCAATTATTTGTAGAACTGGTGTGATAAAACTGTGGCCCCCAATACCACAGATTGAATTGAGGTGTTATTTTACAGTATACTTTTCTAAGATTGTATTTTAGTCCTGCAAAAATTTGGCCTCTCTTGCTGCGCTAACTGTGCTACACACAGTGACAACAGTTTCTGGCCAATTATTTTTAGAACTGGCAGACTGACGGACTGGCAGATAGGGAGGAGAGGCAGGCAGAACTTGCATTGCAGAAGAGGTACAAAGCAGACTGCAAATGTATCAGGAGCAAGCCATCAACCATGTACAGTCACATCTGGCACTCCCAGGACGCCGGCACATGGCTCCGCAGTGTGGGCTTTTTTTAATGTGTCCGTTGCTGACAACAGTGTTGCCATCTGCAGCCTTTGCAGTCAACGCATAAGTCGCGGTAAGCCCAACACTCACCTAGGGACAACCGCCTTAAGAAGGCACCTGAAATCCCATCACCGAGCCCAGTGGGAGCAACACCATCAGAACCCACAAAGCCCCACTCCAGGCTCTCCCCATCCAGCCTCTTCTCCTTCTACTTCTCCTTCTCCTCTCTCCTCACATTTTTCCTCCACTCCACCTTCCATGATGCTGTCGTCCCGTTGTTCTAGAAAAAGGCAGGCTTCTGTGGCTCAAATGTTGGAGCGTAAAAAAAGGTGTCCGACTACATCGGGTTAGCGGCCGATGTGGACGCTCTGAGGAGTGATGAACCCCTGGACTACTGGGTGGGCAGGCTTGACCTCTGGCCAGAGCTTGCACAATTTGTAATGGAACTGTTGGCTTGCGCCCCGTCCAGTGTCCTGTCCGAAAGGACGTTCAGCGCAGCAGGGGGGATTGTGACCGATAAGCACACTCGCCTAGCTCATGACAGTGTAGACTACCTCACATTTTTAAAAATGAATGAGGCATGGATCTCTGAGGAATTCAACACGTGACCAGTAGACCATGTTTCATTGAAATTCCTCATGCCAGGCCACAAATATCCGCCAGACCGCCATCCACCCACAGCAATTCCTGGTCCTTGGCTTCTCTATATACAGCGGCATAAAAGGCATTTCATGTCCATTGAATGGCTAATTTTTGGAGCCTATACAGGCCGACACTTAATTCTGTATACTGTGTGAATGCCTAATGTACCTCTAGCCATCAAATAATACATACATATTACAGTCAGTTAAACCCATGTGGGACAATTTTTGGGGCCTATACAGGCCGACACTTACTTCTGTATACTGTGAATGCCTAATGTACCTCTAGCCATCAAATACACTATGTTCTTAGCTGTCAGTTAAACCAATGTGAGCTAATTTTTGGAGCCTATACAGGCCGACACTTACTTCTGTATACTGTGAATGCCTAATGTACCTCCAGCCATCAAATACTACGTTTTTTGCTGTCAGTTAAACACATGTGAGCTAATTTTTGGAGCCTATACATGCCGACACTTACTTCTGTATACTGTGTGAATGCCTAATGTACCTCTAGGCATCAAATACTCTACGTTCTTAGCTGTCAGTTAAACCCATGTGAGCTGATTTTTGGAGCCTATACAGGCCGACACTTACTTCTGTATACTGTGTGAATGCCTAATGTACCTCCAGCCATCAAATACACTACGTTCTTTGCTGTCAGTTAAACCCATGTGAGCTAATTTTTGGGGCTTATACAGGCCGACACTTACTTCTGTATACTGTGTGAATGCCTAATGTAGCTCAAGCCATCAAATACACTACGTTCTTAGCTGTCAGTTAAACCCATGTGAGCTAATTTTTGGAGCCTATACAGGCTGACACTTACTTCTTTATCCTGTGAATGCCTAATGTACCTCCAGACATCAAATACTACGTTCTTAGCTGTCAGGTAAACCCATGTGGGCTAATTTTTGGGGCCTATATGGCTGACACTTACTTCTGTATCCTGTGAATGCCTAAAGTACCTTCAGCCACAGAATACTACATTCTTAGCTGTCAGGTAAACCCATATGGGCTAATTTTCGGGGCCTTTTATGGCCGACACTTACTTCTGTATCCTGTGAATGCCTAATGTACCTTCAACCACAGAATATTACGTTCTTAGCTGTCAGGTAAATGCATGTGGGCTAATTTTTGGGGCCTGAAATGGCCGACACTTTATCCTGTGAATGCCTAATTTTTCAGACTGGAATTTAAAATCAATGGGTCTGTAAAGGTTCCACCAAATTATGGAATGGATGCTGACCCATTTTACAGATGTGTGAATGGACCCTATATGTATTAGACATGTATTTACCGGCTTCTGTCTTTTCTGGCTGATTTATGAAAAGAAGAAAAATTATTTTTTGCTGTAAAAAAAAATAAAAATTTAGGGCAACTTTTCCAATTGCAATACTTCTGTTATGACATTGTCCATGTGCTGGGAATATTTGTGCACAGCTAGTACGTCTTTTGTGGCTGCAAATATGAACTAAAGGTTTTTAAAGTTCGCCTCCCATTAAAGTCAATGGGGCCCGCCGCGAACTTGCGGTTCGTGGACTTTTGAGAAAATGTGCGGCTGACGTTCACGAACCGCCCCAGCCGATGTTCATCCATCTCTATCAGTAGGGCAGGGTACAGGGGTCAGTGGGACGGAAGGCAGGGGGTCAGTAGGGCAGGAGAGAAGACAGGGGGTCAGTAGGGCAGGGTACTGGGGGTCATTAGAGAAGGGTACAAAGATCACCAGGATGGAGGAAAGAGGGGTCAATAGGGAAGGGTACAAGAGTCAGCAGGAGTCATTAGAGCAAGGTATATGGAGTCAAATCCCCCCATTCCTCCTCTTAACCAAAATCCCCCACCCCCCTCTTAGCACAACCCCCCCCCCCCCCCCAGTCTATTTCCTTTTAGTTTTACACTGCCCAATCTTTCCCCCCTTTACTCTGCACACTCTTGAATGACTGCCCCCTCCCTCTGGTCACTTGGGACCCCCATCCAGCTACCTTCAAGCTTACAGCAGGCTGACTCTCTGTTCTTGAGTCCAGTGTTCAGTGGGTGGAGCTCTAAATCATGAACAGGTTGTAAGAGAGTGAGGGATCAGGCCGGCTCTATCCGGATTTTTTGTGCATCAGAGCGGCTGGGGGGCAATTCCCTCCCTGCTCCCCCAGTTATGACTACTCCCTGAGGAGGAGGCGGGCTCAGCCACAAGCTTTGTGTATGTGTAAGGCCCCTTTCACACATGCGGACCGTTCAGTTCCACCTGTCAGTTTTTCAGGTGGATTTGAGCAGATGCCCAATGCATCTCTATGGGGCAGCGGATGTCCGCTGACATCCGATCCGATCCTGTCCATCAAATCCGGACGGATGGAAACCCTATTTTCCATCTGTCTGGTGGATCAGATCAGATGAGAAAGGACAGGTGGTCCATTCTCATCCGATTCCCCCATAGGGGACAGCGGGGATCTGACCCCTGATGAGCTGTCATCCGGCTGCTCAGTGGGGATCTCCAGGTCGATACCGTGCTGAGCAGAACGGCTCCATCGACAGAACGGAGCCATGTGAAAGTGGCCTAAGGCAGCCGGCGTCTATTACTACCAGCTGCCTGTCACATTTACTTAGCTATGCTTGCACCGTGTGGGACCCCAGACACCCCACACTAGCCGCGGGGCGAGCAAGCCACTGGAGCCAAGTGCTGGAACTTGTTCTAGCACTTGGCTTCACTTTGGGACACAGCCTAAATTCGCCATGATGCGGGGACTTGCATCAAGTCCTGGGACAATCCCAGCGAATCCTGTATGGTTGGGAGTTTTGCAATCATCCAGCTGTAAAGCTCTGTGAAAATTGTTTCCTAAGAGCAGAGGGAACACACGTTGGAAGGGAGGTGGGTTGTGTGTGTAATCTTTGGCAGAGGTGGCTGCTCAGTGGATAAACAATAACACCAGGTCTGTATGTAGTTTACTATTGTGAGGTTTATACACTACAGGCTAGTGTGGAGCACGCCCAGCACATTCTGAGCATATACACTGATAGCTGGAATTTAGAGTTCTGTCCCTATTCTTGTTTAATATATAGCCTATTTAAAGGAGTATATATTAATATTATTTACATAATTTACAGGCTGATAATCTTTATTTAATAAATAGCAGGTAAATGTTGAGAGGAGCCACTCACAGCAAATAACCAGGACACTCAGCACAGCTAACCAGCATGCAGAACCTAATTAAAGCCTTTTTATAATATCTTGTGCAGTAAACTGTTTGAAGTAGCAGCCAGACTGTGATTAATTATGATGCTTAAATATTTTTTAATCTGCAACTTTTATTCATAAACGATTAAAATTTTTAATCAACCTGGTATGACCTTAAAAAATTTGAAAATATAACATTATAGCTTCAAGGTTTCTAAATACTGTACCCGATTACAATATAAATATTTTAATTTACGCCAAAAGATGTTCCATAAGGGTTTTTTTTATGAATTAAGCAATTAACTAGGATCATAATGTAAAATTTTCTAATGAAGGACAATATGCCAGGGAAAAAAAACACTTTATTATGCACTGTTTACAATAGAGCAAGATTTAGTTTTCTTTTTGAATTACCTTTAATTGTGTAAGAGCACCTGGGCATTTTTCTTTAATTAAATCAGTGTAGGACTCAAAATGGCAGCTCTTTTTGCCAATTTAATATGTCCTCTAATAGTTTTATGCTTAAGTTTACAGGGAGGTTGATTTACTAAAGGCAAATATACTGTGCACTGCTCTAGATCTGAGGGGAAGCTCTGCTGATTTCTATCACCCAATCACGTGCAAGCAAAAATGCTGTTTTTTTTTAATATATTTTCTTTGTATGTGACTGAGTATTCTTTGCAAAGGGAAGTTTTACTTCATTTACTAAGCTCTGGAGCATATTGCCATTAGTAAGTCAACCCCATAGGATTGTTTTGTCTTTTTGCTTCAATTTTAGTAGAAAGTATTTGAAAAGATATTCTTTACCCCAAATGGGATACATTTTGGTGTTACTGTAAATGACAATCCATGGCACTTGCACTCATTTTCCTTAGTAAATGTGGTGATGCTTTACCTTGTAAAGAATACCCATTTATGTGCAAGGAGAAAAAAAAACAGCATTTTTGCTTGCACACGATTGGATGATTGAAATCAGCAGAGCTTTTACACATTTACTAAGCTCTGGGGGAAATGAGTGCAACTACACTTGCAAAGCACACAGTCTGTTTGCCTTTAGTAAATCTACCCCAATGTCAGCTAGAAGGAAGGGTGTGGGTCCGGCACAGACAATTCCATCTCCCTATTAATGCAAAATACAAGAGGCCGGGGTGGGAGTGACGGTAGCGTTTGTGGTGGCAGCAAATAAATTGAGAAGCAATTTGTTCTCACACCTTTTGCAATCTTCTTAACAAACAAATGATGTCAGATTAATGACGTTATAATGTAATTTTCCCTTTATATTGTTATATTGTTGTAAATCCCAACATTTGAATTACCATGAACAGTACCATAACTTAAAATGGGCAAAGGCAAATAGTACCATGTACCCCAACAGGTTCTGCCTCTGCTAAGCATTTTCACTGTGTGGTGAAGGGGGTGGAGGGGGTGACACTGCATTTCAGGATAGAGTGGCAGTCAATTATAAGGAAGGAGGAGGGTGAAGGAGGGTTCTACACTCTATTTTGTCTCCTAGACCAGGAGGCCACTGGCAATAACCAATGTGCCTCCTTCACTTCAATATAAACAATTAATTCAAGAAAAAATCTTAACCATTGGTGACTACTACATCTATTTAACACAAACTAGGAGGGTACTTGTATTCAGTTTTGAAAAGACAAATTTAAAAATTAAAATATAAGTCGCTGAGTTTAGAAAGTACTTTAAACGTGTCTTTCTCCCAGTTTTTACATTTCTAAAATCTGATTTAGTATCTTATGAAATCTGCAGAAAGTCAGGATTGGTATTTGTATGTGAAACAACCCCAGGGAACTTTATACATGAGGAGAGCCTACATTGTCCTTACACTGTCCTTAGCTGCCTCATACCCACCAATAACTGGTTAGCATTTCTGCCTAGTAGCACTAGGGTTGGTTCGAATCCCAACCATGAGACCACCTGCCTGGAGTGTGTATGTTCTCCCTGTGCCTACATGAGTTTCCTCCAACGTTACAAAGACATACTGGTAGGCTTATTGGCTCCTGTGTCAGATGGCCTTAGTATGTGTATGTATGAATGCGAGTTAGGGGCCTTAGATTGTACGCTCCTTAACCACTTAAGCCCCGGAAGATTTGGCTGCTCAAGACCAGGTCCTATTTTGCAATTCGGCACTGCGTGATTTTAACGGACAATTGCACGGTCGTGCGACGCTGTACCCAAACAAAATTGACGTCCTTTTTTCCCACAAATAGAGCTTTCTTTTGTGGTATTTGATCACCTGTGCGATTTTTATTTTTCGCACTATAAACATAAAAAGAGCGACATTTTAGAAAAAATAACAATATTTTTCACCTTTTTTATATGAAATTCTCAAAAAAAATGTAAAAATCAAAGTTCTTTAACATTTTAGACCAATTTGTTTTCTGCTACATATGTTTGGTAAAAAAAATCGCAATAAGCGTATTTTGATTGGTTTGCGCAAAAGTTATTGCGTTTATTAACTACGGGAAAGATTTATGTCATTTTTATTGTTTTTTGTTTTTACTAGTAATAGCAGCGATCTGCAATTTTTTTTGCAGGACTGCGACATTTCAGGGGACAGATCGGACTCCTGACTGACATTTTTGACACTTTTGGGAGTACCAGCGACATTACTACAGTGATCAGTGCTATAAATATGCACTGTTACTGTCGAAATGACACTGGCAGGGAAGGGGTTAACTTTATTGGTGATCAAGGGGTTAAGTGTGTCCCTAGGGGCGTGATTCTAACTGTGGGGGGTGTGGCTTGTGATGTAACCACAGAGACATACGATCCTACATAGCAGGATCGTATAGTCTCTGCACTTACATCAGGGTGAGTGACAGATGGCTGTGTTTACATCAGCCGTCTGCCTTTTTCCCTCTCTTGCGGGAGATCGCGAGTGGCCGGCGGACATCGGAGCCACCGGTCACTAGCGCGGGGATGCCTGTGAACAAGCGGGAGCGCGCCTCCGGCGGCGCAAGCTCGTCCCCCTACAAGCAGCTGAGCGAGTGACGTACCCCTACGTCAGAGGCGTAACTAGAACCTTCAGGGCCCTGATGCAAGAAACCATGAAGGGCCCCCCAGATCCCTGGCCGGGGCCCTTACCTTCAAGCCCAGGGCTCTTCCCACTAATCCTGGGGCTCTTTACACTCGTTGCATGGCCTTTTATTACGGTCCCGCAGCAGGTTCTGCAGTGGGCCCCCTTCCTGCAATCTTGTGGGCCCCCTTCCTGCAATCTTGGGGCCTCCCCACAGTGGTGCAATGCCAGGGTCCGGTCGCAAGTGTGACCTTTGCGATCCTGGAAGTTCACCCACTGGTTTACTACCGGGCCCCCTGGAGCATGGGGCCCGGTAGCGATTGCAACCCCTGCAACCCCTGTAGTTACGCCCCTGCCCTACGTCACTTTGCCCAGCAGCGGCTGCCTGCCGCAGTATATCTGGTTAAAGGCAGGAACTGATGTGAATGTACAATATATGTGTAAAGCATTGCATAAATTGAAAGTGCTATATAAGATCCTGTAATCTATAAAAATAAATAACTGCTCTCCAACCACCATATCCTTCTAGCAAAATGGTCCAACAGCAAAGCCACTTTTGCCCTTCTGTATTCATCATTATGATTCTTTATCCCTTTCTAGCCACATTTCAAGCCCAGAATTGTGAGAGCCTTATACAACATGCCCCATCACATAAAAACAAAAGTTGAAATATCATATCTCATTTTGCTGCTTCACCAATTTCTTTAGTGTCCAAAACACCTGCAAAACATATTTGGAATGATGCACACATGTTAGGACTCATTAGGATTTGTATGCTACAGAAGCATTAGGGTGATCATAGAGATCTGATGATCTCTATACTTATGGTCAAACCTAGACCCAAACAGACCTTACAGGAAACTGGCTCATCTGGATTACAGGGGCCACTCTCTCCTGTTTTCTTTCAAAAAAAGCGGGTGCCCAGGCTTTTTTGGTATGCTCCTCCTTACATCCCCATAAGCCTAAACATTCAAGCAGCGCAAGCTTACATGTTTAAACACCTGTCTAACAGGGAAATCAGTCTGCAGGCAGCCTGACTGAGCCTGCTCAGTTTATTGGCACTAGTCTATGGCCAGCTTCAGGGGCTATTCAGCCAAGGCATGATGCTATGCATTTGCTGTATTATCAATGGTAGAAAAAAATACATGGACTAAAGAATATAAAACAGGGCTGGCTGAAACCAATTTGTTGTACTATAATGTGCTATAAAAAATGCTATATTATGTACCTGAAGCTAGCCTAAAAACTAGTCCTCACCAGAAACCTTGTGTTAACATTTATTGCTCTAGCATGCCTTGTGTTAACATTCACTGCTCTAAAATATGTGTTGCTTTGCATTTTAATAGTCTTTATTTAAACTGGCTTAAAACGCAAACTGGAGATAAACGTCATATAAAAACTGCAGCATGCAGGATTTCCACTGCACTGCAGCGCAGCACATTCTAGTGGGGGTTGATTTATTAAAACTGGAGTGTGCAAAATATGGTGCAGATCTGCACAGAAACCAATCAGTTTCCAGTTTTTTGTTTTTTTGGTCAAAGCTGAATTGAATAAGCTGAAGTTAGAAGCTGATTGGCTACAATGCTCAGCTGCACCAGATTTTACACTCTCCAGTTTTAGTAAATCAACCCCAATGTTTCTTTTCTTTTCGTGCTCATGGATGACACAGCATCTTAAGCCAACAAGACTTAAAAATTGACCTGCTTCCTTTAATAATACGTCAATATGTGATTACCAGTGGGAGGAGTGAATCTGGCAGCAGTTTCATTCGAATTACTAAATGCTGTTTTGATGTTTGCAAAACGTAGCTATCCTTTCTCTGTGCACCTCTTTACAGGACAAAGCAGCAAAGATTTTCTCCATACCAGCATGTCTACAGAATTATTTCCTGTTTCTTCAAATGGACAAATGCAACTGTAACCAACACTGATTGGACCTCTTTTTAAGACAGGTAAGAAGAATACTAGGGTTTTATATATATATATATATATATATATATATATATATATATATATATATATATATAATTTTAGCTATAATATATTGTACAAACATTAAAATGAGCAGTGCAACCAATAAATTGTATTATGTTATAAACTACTTTTTAATCACTATTTACTGAAAATGTTAAACTATTGCCAACTAAAGTTTAAAAGAGTTTTTCTAGAATTGAACAGATAACAAATTGCCTATATTTATCCTTCTGTAGTAGCATAGTCGTAATCTGATAATGTGAAGGTATGATACATTAGGTGTGTGCTCAGTAGTATATTTCCCAAATACTAAATGCATATTTGGGGAATGATATGGCTGTTGCAAAGTTGATAATGTAATTGTGCAATCTAGGTGAAGCACTTGTTGCACCTAATGGCCACTAAACCCCAAGTCTGAAATTGTCATACATGAACTTTTGTTTTATTAATCACAAATATGATTGCACCTTTATTCAAAAGAAACCTAGATGTTATAAAAAAGAAGCTAAAGATTTACTTACTAATGCTATCTCTTTTTTAGAAGCACATTTTGTCCTTTAATTTAAAAATGTAATATTTTCAGCACACCATCAATTGACATAAAGTGGCTGTAAACCCCAGACAGAAAATATGAAAAAAGTACATCCTTCTATACTGTGTACTTGTCCTCTCCAAAGCTCTGAGTGTCATTTCTTCCTGCTGCCTTGTACTTCTCTTATCAACAGTTCTGGCAGCTTTTCCTGACACAGTGGGTTATTCACTAAAACTGGCGGGTGCAAAAGCTGGTGCAGCTGTGCATAGAAATCAGTCATCTTCCAGGTTCTATTGTCGAAGCTTAATTGAACAAGCTGTAGTTAGATGTTGATTGGTTACTATGCAAAGCTGCAACATATTCTGGGTGCATCCGTTTTAATAAATCCCTCCTCAAGAGTTAAAGCGGAGTTCCAGCCATTTCACTCACCTGTCCAACGGTCCAGTGATGCGGCCGCCCGAAGCCTCGATCCTCTCCCTCGGCGCCGGCATCACTGCTGTGGGCACCCGGCTGTGACAGTTTGCGGCTTCACAGCCGGGTACCCACTGCGCATGCGCGAGTCGCGCTGCGCGCTGTGATTGGCCGGCAATTTTCTGGGACCTCTGACATGTCCCAGAAGATTGCAGGGAGGGAGGGGGAGAGGAGAACTTCAGCTCAGGGCGCCGCTGCGCTCCAAGCGGAAGTGGGAGCGGGTACCTGTCAAAACTAGGTACCCGCTCCCCCCCCAAAAAAATGACATGCCAAATGTGGCATGTCAGGGGGTTAGGACCACCTAAAGTGGAAGTTCAATTTTTGGGTGGAACTCCGCTTTAAAATGGTAATGGGGGAGTGTGACTGTTATCCACAGCTGTGCTTGTTCTCTGTCCTGTGTCGGGTGGGGGGTCCCTTCCCTCCAATCAGGGCACAGAGGGGCCAGCTTTCTGACGACTTCAGATCCCCACCAACTGCTCCTAGGTCAGAGAAGAAATCCTTTTTGTCTCTGAGCTTTCAGAACGTTCTACAGAAGAAATGGCTGCTGATACATAGCTACCATTTATGTAGGAGGATTTGTTTCATCTCTGTGTATTACCTAATGCTAGTCACTTCACTGCACACATGTGTTGGTTTAAAAAAATGTTAAGACCCAAATAACCTCACCCATTGTTTTACCAGTAAATAAATCAATATACAGTATGCATCAAATAGCAACAGCTGAATCATGGATTTAATGATTCTATTAAACAAATGAAAGTTTAAAACATCAAAGAATCCAGAAACTGCAACTCGCCAAAAATATATCATAGATTTAATTGCATAGCACATGTAAATTGAAGTCATATTTAAAAGCATGGTCAACATAACCTATCTTCATATAACTCTGCCCCAATGATAATACAATAGGTGGAAGTATGATGTATCCTTATAATGTCAACTTCATTGGAAACATATACAGTATTCACCCCCTTGGCATTTTTCGAGTTTTGTTGCCACACAACCTGAAATTAACATGGATTTTTTTTGGATTTGCATCATTTAATTTACAGAACATGCCCACAACTTTGAAGAATTTTTTTTTTTTTATTGTGAAGCAAACAACAAATAGGACAAAATAACAGAAAAAGTAGATGTGTATAACTATTCACCCCCCTAAAATCAATACTTTGTAGAGCCACCTTTTGCGGCAATCACAGCTCCAAGTCGCTTTGGATTAGTCTCTATGAGCTTGCCACATCTTACCACTGGGATTTTTGCCCATTCCTCCTTGCAAAACTGCTCCAGATCCTTCAAGTTGGATGGTTTGCGCTTGTGAACAGCAATCTTTAAGTCTGACCACAGATTTTCTATTTGATTGAGGTCTGGGCTTTGAATAGGCCATTCCAACACATTTACATGTTTCCCCTTAAACCACTCAAGTGTTGCTTTAGCAGTGTGTTTGGGGTCATTGTCCTGCTGGAAGGTGAACCTCCACCCTAGCCTCAAATCACACACAGAGTGGTACAGGTTTTGCTCAAGAATATCCCTGTATATAGCACCATCAATCGTTCCCTCAACTCTGGCCAGTTACCCAGTCCCGGCTGCTGAAAAACATCCCCACAACATGATGCTGCCACCACCATGTTTCACTGTTGGTGTTCTTTGGGTGATGTAATGTGGTGGGTTTGGGCCAGACATAGCGTTTTCTTTGATGGCCGAAAAGTTAAATTTTAGTCTTATCAGACCAGAGCACCTTCCTCCATACATTTTGGGAGTCTCCCACATGCCTTTTCGCAAACTCAAAACGTGCCATTTTGTTTTTTGCTGAAAGTAATGGCTTTTTCTGGCACATACAGCTTATTGTCCTCCTATGTACAGAAATTCCAGTCTCTGCTGTGGAACTCTGCAGATCCTCCAGGGTTACCTTAGGTCTCTGTGCTGCCTCCCTGATTAATGCCCTCCTTGCCCGGTCCATGAGTTTTGGTAAGTGGCTGTCTCTTGGCAGGCTTGCTGTTGTGCCATGTTCTTTCTATTTGGTTATGAGAGATTTGATGGTGCTCCCGGGGATCATCAAAGGTTTGGATATTTTTTTATAACCTAACCCTGACTTGTACTTCTTAACAACATTGTCCCTTTCTTGTTTGGAGAGTTCATTGGTCTTCATGGCAGTGTTTGGTTAGTGGTGCCTCTTGCTTAGGTGTTGCAGCCTCTGGGGCCTTGCAAAAAAAGTGTATATATGTAATGACAGATCATGTGACACTTAGATTGCACACAGGTGGACATCATTTCACTAATTATGTGACTTCCGAAGGTAATTGGTTGCACGAGAGCTTTTTATGGGCTTCATAACAAAGGGGGTGAATACATAGCACATACCAATTTTCTGTTTTCTATTTTTAAAAAATAATGTTATGAATATATTTTTTTCATTTCACTTCATCAACATAGACTATTGTGTTCTGATCCATCACATAAAATTCAGATTAACAAAACATTGAACTTAAGGCTGTAATGTCCCACATGGAAGAAAAATATATTTAAAATATATTTTTTAAAAAAACATTTTTTATTTGTCCCAAATATATTGGAAATATATTTGAAATGCTACCATTTTGGCCATATTCAATATATTTCTAAAAAAAAATTCCCAAATATATTGCAATTATATTTGAAATGCTACAATTTTGGCCATATTCAATATATTCTAAAAAATATTTTCCCTACATATATTGGAAATATATTTTTCTTCCATATGGGGTAACAAAATAGGTAAAAAGTCAAGGGGGTGAATACTTTTGCAAGGAACTGTAGCATATAACACACAATAAGTCAAAGGAATATAGCTTCCCCACAGGCATTTAAATACAGCTAAAGATGAAAGGCCCCACATAGAAGGTTTAAACTGCCTAAAAGTAAGCCTATATAGAGGGATACTTTTAGTACGTACCTCCAATGTGTGATAAGATGTCATTGCAAATTGCAAGGTCACAAGTGATAGTTATGTGCCAAAAAAGTGTTTTAGACAGCTGTGATAGTGTCAATTAACATATTGGGTCATGCCAGCTAGGCATCTGCCCAGGTAATATCCATATGTAAGTTCTGGCACCTAAAGCTGGAATATATTAAATATTACCCCTGCCATATGTGTACTAAAAGGTAAAGGGGCACAGACAATCGCCGCCTCTTCTCCCATGGCCCGTCTGCCACTGTGTCTAACAGAATCACATGCACTCACGTCACGTAGTACTATGTGACTGGACGCAGGGGAGCCGCACTGCCGCAGTAATATTACTGTTGGCAGTGTATGTATTAAAACAGATCCTTGCCCCCCCCATTTTTTTTAAACCCCTTCCTCCTGGGGGGTTGTCCTCTGCACAAATCAGATACTCACCCCCCCCAGCCTATCTAGCATTGTTCCGCTGATTCCATTGCAAATGCAGTGGATTGGGAGAATCAGTAGCGGAGTGGCTTTTTAGTGATTTGCTATTATATGAAATATTCTTTATTATCTACAGTATATTTATAGTGTGTAAATGTAAATACTGTAGCTGTGTATATGATAAGATCTATCTTTTTTTCAGTTGGAAAATGACCATAAATAATGAATCTCATTTTAACAACACCACACTTATGTTTAGCACTGAAGAACCAACATCAAACTGTACAAGTGCCATAGTGGACAATATAATAAAGGTTTACTTTCTACCAGCAATGTACAGCCTCATTTTCATGATAGGATTTCCAGGAAATATTATTTCAATTTCAGTGTATGTTTTGAAGATGAGGCCGTGGAGAACAAGCATCATCATCCTGCTGAATTTGGCCATCACAGACCTCCTGCATCTCAGTAGCCTTCCATTCTTGGTTTACAATTATGTTAATCAGGAGCATTGGACTCTTGGGGACTTCACATGCAAACTGATCCGCATTGTTTTTCATTTCAACTTGTATGGCAGCATTCTTTTCCTCACCTGTTTCAGCATCTTCCGCTATATCGTCATTGTTCACCCAATGAAATTTCACTCCATTCATAAACGGAGATGGGCAGTTATAGCTTGCGCAGCTGTATGGGTGATTGCACTAATTGAAGTCCTTCCAATGGTTATTTTCATGAGAGACATACAAGATACTGTAGCTTGCATGGACTTTGCAGTGTCTCTTGAAAGATATAATGTACGCTGGTACAATGCCTGTCTTACTACCATTGGTTTTGCTTTACCATTGTTGGTGGTGACTCTTTGCTACACCTGTATCAATTGTAGCCTGGCAAATGGACCCTATACTGAAGATGTCCAAAAGAAAAAGGCTCGTAGACTTGTTGTCATTCTTTTGATGGTTTTTTATATTTGTTTTTTTCCTTTACATATTTTTAGAGCTATTCGTATTGAAACGCGACTTCACGTTGTAAGCTGTGTATATGAAAAACATATTCATGCTATTTATTTAGCCACTAGACCAATAGCTTCACTCAATACATTTGGCAATTTGTTACTTTATGTTGTGGTGGGAGGGAACTTCCAGCAGGCTGTTCAGTCAATTTATAAGTCAAATCCTTATAAACAGCAGCCATAAGTCATGCATTGGAACACATAGAACCTTACTAAAATGTGCATAAATACCAATACCTGTTACTGAATGCAACCAGGTGCCTGGACCTTTTTAGACTGATATTATGCAAAAAAGGTAATAACTGTTTGAAGTATATTTACCCATAAAAGATTTCACAGAAGAGTAATGCAGCAATCATAATATCCAAAGTTGCAATTGCTATTGGCTCAGTGGGCTCACTTTTCCCCATCATTACGCCACTGAAAAATGTATAACAATGCGTTTATCAGCTAGAAGAGACCTATGCTAAAAAATGTGTTTTATTTTATTTGGTGTTTGCATCAGGGTCCAGAGGTGCTTACCTACACCTCTAACAGGAGATCCCTCTGCCTCCACATATTAACCACTTCTGGACCGGAAGGATTTGCCCCCTTAATGACCAGGCCATTTTTTGCAATATGGCACTTTGTTAGTTTAATGGACAATTGCGTGGTCGTGCGACGCTGTACCTAAATAAAATGTATGTTCTTTTTTTCCAACAAATAGAGCTTTCTTTTAGTGATAATTGATCACCTGTGTGATTTTAATTTTTTGCGCTATAAACAAAAAAAGAGCGACAATTCTAAAACAAATAATATTTTTCACATTCTGCTATATAACATTCCCAAAAAAAAAAATTTTAAAATCTAAATTTTTTAACATTTTAGGCCAATTTGTTTTCTGCTACATATTTTTGGTTAAAAAAATTTTTATTTTGATTGCTTTGCGAAAATATTATCGCATCTATTAACTATGGAAAAGATTTATGTCATTTTTATTGTTTTTCTTACTAGTAATGGCGGCGATCTGCGATTTTTAGCGGGATTGCGAAATTGCGGAGGACAGATCGGACCCCTAACTGACATTTTTGACACTTTTGGGGGGACCAGTGACATTACTACAGTAATCAGTGCTAAAAATATGCACTGTTACTGTAATAATGACACTGGCAGGGAAGGGGTTAACAGAGTGGGTGATCAAGGGGTTAAATGTAAGCCTGGGGGTGTGTTTCTAACTGTGGGGGCAGGGTTGGGCTTTTGAAATGATCACAGAGACCTGTGATCCTACATAGAAGGATCACATGGGCTCTCTGATCATTCCAGAGAGAAGAACGATCAGCTGTGTTTACAACAGCTGACCATCCTTCTCTCTCACCGGGGAACTGCCGCCTGCTCCGTGCATCGGATTTCCTGCTGCCGAGTGGGGGCGGAAGCGCTGCCGGTGACACGCGCTTGCCCCCTAGCTGCAGGCGTGCGACCAATGTACAGTTACAGCGGTTCACGCAGGAGGGGCTGCCTGCCGTAGTAAATCTGTGGCGGACGTTCCTTAAGTGGTTAAAACCCATTCATGAATCAATCTTAGCTTAAAATAAAATGTCATAGAAATCTAGTCCCATGTTATAGCCTATGTCCACGGTGCATACATTTTAAAGGATCTGCCAGATTTGATACACTTTATTCACCTTATTTAGTGACAGTTCTCACTCTAGCTTTGCTTATAAAAAGATATTGATAATAGAATGATAGAATGAGTCCAGAGTTCAGGAACAAAAAAGGTTAATGATCTGAGGCAGTGCAGATCATGCAGTCTTGAAGAAAGAAGGGATTAAAAACTTTAAATGCATACAAGCGGTAATAAACCCTAAAACAAAAATTGTAATATATTTCAGCTTAGCCATCATACGATGTGGTGGCTGCATTCGTTTTGTTCTAGGCTTTTTCCCCTTGGTTTTCACCTGGTGATTTGGCCAGTAACACACCTCCTGTATTGGAAAGTGTCCACTCTGGATGAAGGAGCACAGGGAGCACCTTTGGACAGCAGCATTCAGTCTGGGGGGGGGGGGGGGGGGGGTTAAACCGGCTTGAAGATTTAAATACACTAACAAATCAAACCCACACTCCAGCTAATACTTTATAAGCAGTTACAGCAAGCATTGTTTTTCCTTTAGGGATAAAGGCTTTAAACAAAAAAATAAAAAAGCTCATCATTGTAAGCACCCCTGACATTGTTAAATAGTTTGTCCTCAACTGATCTCCTCTCTTTCTCCTTAACTGATATATCTGCAAGAGAGCTTGTTCTTTTGGAAAACAACAGACATACTGGTTTGATCACCAGATGAAAATAGAAGAAAGACGGCCTAAAAAAGAAAGTTGATACAGTCATCACATCTAAGAGATTGTAAGCTGCAATATAATGTTTGTTTTTGGCTTTAAGGGTATAAATAAGCTTAAGGAGGCAGTATTTTTGCCATGACATGGACAGAAGACCCCTCTTGGGAATGGGACTCTAAAGGCACAAACCAAAAGGTATCATCAATAAAAGATTTTT
This sequence comes from Pelophylax lessonae, assembly GCF_965119305.1. Classification (NCBI taxonomy): domain Eukaryota; kingdom Metazoa; phylum Chordata; class Amphibia; order Anura; family Ranidae; genus Pelophylax; species Pelophylax lessonae. The sequence goes on along the minus strand of NC_138769.1, from coordinate 490,746,004 downwards.
ATCATTTATTAGTACAAAATGTTAAAAGACATCCTAGAATACATATTGTTCACAGCGATTGATTTACATACAAAATAGATGTAAGGTAAAGAATACAGGGATGTCACATCAAACTAGGAGAAGGAATGGAAAAACTCTTCCAGCAGAGGTTGTGAGTCAATCAACAGTAAGTGAATGAAACTTGCTAAGGACTAACATAGATCTATACTCAGTCAGTAAAGGGTTAGGCAAAATAAAAAAATCAAAAAAGTAAAAAATCAAAAAAAGGTCACACTTGATGGACCACTCATATTTTTCTGCTGTTCCAATATGTTTCTATCTTTCAGCTTTTCACAAAGCAATGAACTTATGGAAAATAAGGTAATTTCCTAGGCCTCATGGGAGCTGAAGTTCAGCATTCTTCTCATGGGATTTGTGGCAAATAAAAGATTTTGTTAAAGGCTTCAAATGTCTTTAAGCACAATGTCTTGGAAAAATAGTATATCTACTAGTTTCAGTACGGTATCAAGCAAGATATAACGTTTATGACACCATTTGTCACAGGTGAGGTGAATAAGAAGAGCAAAGAATGGTGACTATGATTTATATACAGTATAAAAATAAACTTGAAACTTTTGCCATAAATATTTTACCTAGACAAAGAAAATTTCATATATATTGCTAAACTCTACAAATGAAACATTGCCAACAAACTAATGTAACAAGCCATCAAAGATTCTAGTGTATACCTAAACATATGAGCTGTCAAGAGTCCAGTATTCTTTGTAAAGGACATGCTGCTAATAACACAGAGTACCAATACATGTCGTATTTAATATTACCTTACTATGATTGTACTTGAAATAATAGGGGACTGCTGTGTACAAAATAAAGTTTGAATAATAAACTGTAATTACAAGTCATGTGTAGTTGCCAGTGACACATATTTTGATGTAATTGTTAATTATATTTCCAGAAGAATCTATTTCCATTTACCAACATGGAAGGCATAGTAAATATCTAATTGGCTAACTAGCATTTTGATATGTATTCCACTTATCTGATCATGCAATTATTTTTATCCAGAGTAGGCAAGATGTCAATCAGTTTTAACAAAAGGTGAGATAGGAGGAAGGGATTAGTAGAAACATGTAGCCTAAACAGTTGGCAGATATCTAGGGCAAAAAGGCAGTAAAAAAGCATATGCATTTTTGACACGCTTTGCACTTGTGAAAAAAGGACATGTGACTTAAAAACCTAACCGCATGTGAATTCTTTAAGCGTTTTTGCCACGTTTTTGATGCATTTTCCATTTATTTCAGCAGGAAAGTGCATTTTTGGTGCATTTTTTGTTTACAGCACCAAACAAGCACCAAAAAGCAGGACTTTTGCAGGACTTTTAAAAATGCAACTGACCTGCAACTGACTGGTGTGAAGAGTTCCGTAGGATTTACGGTAATAGTCATTAATTTTTCTTCTGCTTTTGGTAAGGCAAAAACGGAAGAAAATAAATAATGATAGTGGACTGGCACTCCACAATGTCAAATGTATAAGAGTCAACTGGACTGTCATTATAGGGCATAAGATGGATCTGCTGTCCGTTCAGAGAAATTACACTGTAATTCAGGCTGTCATCCTCAGACACGTGCTCTGTAAAAGATACAAGAGAAAAGAGGGGGGGGAGCCACCAAGTGCAGTATTAAATTGAATAAATTTATTCCAAGTGGTTAAAAACACTTACAAGAGTGTACATATCATGGGCACATCTAGAAATGAAGGGTCTGGCTGTTTCCACTATGATCCTAGGGACTAACTCGCTCCAAACGCCACTTGGATGGAAGGCTGGCTTCCTCTGTGATGCATCCATGTTGGGCCCGCATGGAACACGGAGGCAGAAGTGATGTCACCAGTACAGGGCGGGGAGTCCTGGACACTGAGACTGTGAAAACAGAGAGGCTACGCGCTCGGAGCTAGCGGCTCCTTCTGAAGGCCTCTTTTTACGCGCTCAGAGCTGACTGCTCCTTCTGAAGGCCTGCTACCCCCTGGAGGGCAGCTGCTATTATATACCCTGGACAAGCTGGATATCTGCTGCCATGGAACTACAAGACCAGCAATGGTATCATAAGGAAATCTCCAAAACAATCTCTTAATCCGGCATATACATAAAATGGGAGGAATACTGTACAAAATATAAGTTGAAATCCCATTTTCTAAAAGCCTGTCATTGTAACAATATTGTATAATTTAAAAAATAAAATAAAAAAGATGCTAAGAAAATTAAAATAAAATAAAAATCTTAAGATATATGAGTACAATATAAAAAGAAAGTACTATATGAGGTCATAATAGAAAGAGATATGAAGCAGCAATATGGAACAGGGGAAATGAAAAAACTATAACACTATTTACTTACTGTATATAAGAAACCAACTCCCACCCCCAACTAGAAGAAGGACCCACTGTGGAAAAAATGGAATAGTGTGATTTCTACAGAAAAATAAATGTAATACAATGAATATGTATACTAATAGACATGCCATTATGGTGCTATGATAGTAGGTGGGGATCTAAGAAATTTATAACAAGGAGTGTACCTCAATTTCTTCATTGAGTCCTCCTGGCGAAAGAGTATTTAAGGAATAATTCCAAAAGGTTACCTGTTGAAATAAATGTTTAAACCTTTCTGCATAAGGGAGGCTTCTGGAAATAGCTTTGATGACCCATACCTGTAAACCGTTCATAGATTTTTGATGTGTATTAAGGAAATGTCTCGGCACACTGTGTTTGTCTTTGCCTTTTTCTGTCAATCATCTATGTTCCCAAAAACGGTTACGAAGTGTAAGAAGGGTTCTAACAACGTAAAAGAGGCCACGCAAACAGTTGTAGAATTCTTTGAAAGTGTCTGTTCTACCTTGGGCCGTGAAGGTCTTCTGACCATGGTGGACAAACTGACAAGTGAAACAAGTTTTATTGCAACATTGGAACATGCTCACTAATGGAATCAACTAAATGGATGAAATAAGGAGTGGGTGGGCCATCTTCTTTAATTTTACTAAGAGCTACCTTACTTTTGACATTTCTCGCTCTCCGATAGGATACCGTTGGTTGGATGGCAGTGTTGGGGTAGTTACTCAAAAAATGTAACTAGTTACTAGTTACTTCTGTAAATTGTAACGAGATTACTTTACAAGTTACTGCATTTGAAAAGTAACTTCACTACTTATTACTTTACTCTCCTCTTTCTTAATTGACCGTGTAGAAGAAGATACATGACACTCTTTCTGCACAGAGTTTATTGTATAAACACAGGCTTTGGGAAACCTGAGAACAAAAGCTGAAAAAACAGAATAAAACATAAAGTACAACAAAAAGTCATAAACTTCATCCCTCTCTATTCTTCGAAATAACGATTGTATCGCACAGCTTGGGTAACGCAGGAAAGCGCATTCCTATAGCCTAGTAAAGTAGTGTAGTTACCTCCTATAGCCTAGTAAAGTAGTGTAGTTACCAATATTAGTATTGCAACTAGTTACATTACTTAGTTACCAAAAAAAGTAATGTAGTTACTGTAATCAGTTACTTTGTAACTAGTTACCCCCAACACTGTTGGATGGTAAGGGACTTACCTAAAAAGGGGTAAAATGAATACTTATTGTGAAACTGGGTAGTGAATCTGATTGGCTGGGTGTCCCCTGAAGGTTTACACTTGGAGGGAGGTTTTTTGGCCTGATGTACAGACGCCTCTTGTTCTTGAGAAGTTCTCCTTGATTCTGATAGTCCTCATCCCTGGTACAATTGTGGCAGATCCTATGAAACTTGCTCTTAGGGATATTGTTGATCCACCTGGGATGGTGGCAACTGTGGTAGTGAATAAAATAATTACCAGCAGTGGGTTTGGTGAAATTAGTAACATGGATCTGTGATCCACTGTAGAAAAGTTCCAAGTCTAGAAATGCTAGTCTGTGGGGATCTAGAACATGGGTGAAAGAGAGTCCTAATGAGTTGAGATTACAATACTGGACAAAGGAAGCCCATTCTTCACTAAAGCCATCCCAGATGATGATAATGTCATCTTTATAGCGGCCATCATATACTATATTTGCAGCAATGGGGTTGTTTTGGGTGATGTTTTGATGTTCCCAGTACCCCATCGTCAAATTGGCATAGCTGGGGGCAAAGTTGGCCCCCATAACTGTGCCTTGTGACTGTAGTAGAAAGTACAGTTGAACTCAAAATATTCATGCTGTAGACATAAATGTGTGGCCCCCAGGATGAAGTGGGCCTGCCTGAGGCCTTCAGAAGGAACCGTCAGCTCCAAGCGCATAGCCTCTCTGTTTTCACAGTCTCAGTGTCCAGGACTCCCTGCCCTGTACCGGTGACGTCACTTCTGCCATCCAAGTGGCTTTTGGAGTGAGTCAGTCCCCAGGAGCACAGTGGAAACAGCCAGACCCTTAATTTCTAGATGTGCCCATGATATGTACACTCTTGTAAGTGTTTTTAACCACTTGGAAAAAATGTATTCAATTTAATACTGCACTTAGTGGCGCCCATCCTCTTTTCTCCTAAAAATAGAAAAAAAACTGATCAGTGTGAAAGGGACTTAAGTATAATGTGAGCAAGCGATTTCTGCAACAAGTGGCTGTCAATAGAAGGTGGGCTATCAGAACTGCCAACTGAGACAAGAACTCCACCAATTGCATGACTAAAGAATTGCAGGTAACACGATATTTAAATGTAATATACTATACTTTAGAACCTTTAGAACTTATAAAGGTTACAGATTAAAAAGAATGAGTTTTTAGCCCCGATGACTACCCAGTGGTAGTCTTATCACAGATGTCACATGTTTACAAGCAGTAGTAAAGAAATGTTTTTATTTACTAGCGTAACAATGAACAGCAAACCCTATCCAACAATTCTGCCTTTGATCCAGAAGGCAAGAACATATGCACAATCCTTCCTTTCCGCTTTATGAAATTATGTATTTCCTTATAAGGACCCATGTTTACCAAATAGATTAGTCTTAAAGTACCTTGACATGCATACATTTATTACCTGTACTACCAGTTTTAATCTCATTGCCAACAATCCTTCATGTTTCTAATAATCAAAAATTATTACTTGGATCTGTTTTATTTATTTGATAAAATATAATATACTTTATAACACTTTAAAACCACTCTATTGTGCATTTTTAATGTTGACCTCAAGGCAGATTTAAAAGCAATAGATACAATTATTAATCTATGAAAAATCTTGATCTCAGCCAATGTGTTGAAATAAAACAGCAGAGCAAACAGAAAGACTCCCCTAATCAGTCAGTTGCTGCTCCTTCACTGCCCATTCACAGGGGGTAAGGAAGTGACCTGGTGGTGTTTCTCAACAGCAGCAAAAAATGGGATTTTTGACTTACCGTAACATCCATTTCTCTGATGTTCATTGACAGACACAGCTCCTGATCTTCATAACCATTTGGGTTATTATGCCCCCTACAGGAGTAGGACACTTGGCAGAAAAATAATCTGGCTACACCTATGAGCAGTCCCAGGGGGTATACTCCCTTTCCCTGCTATAGGTACTTTTTTAGTTTTGTTACAAGCTGTGTCAGAAATTCCATGGAGGGATGGGTGCTCTGTCCATCAACATCAGTTAAATATCAAGAACAAAGACAAAACAAAAAACAAAATTAAAAAGTTGGGACTTTATATGAGGCACTGCCCATCTAGGGCTAGAGGCCTCCATCCCTATTCATGTAGATATAAAGGGGAGGGCAATAACGTGGTTATTACCAGGTACAAAGCAATCGGCATAATTGTCCAATAATGTAATAAATAATATATAGTATATAATATAAATGATCCTTAACATAACATTGGTATTATACATCCGATTGTCAAGTGTTACTGACAAGGAAAAAACGGGAAGGGGGGGGGGGGAACGGGACTTTGTATGAAGTGTGTGGGAGTGGTTGGCATATAGAATAGTAGAGTCACTGATGCAAATAAGAACAATTTAATGATGAATATCATCATGATATATAACATTACAATAAATGCATGATACATACATGTGACAGTTGAATCAATGATGCAATAAAGAACATAATTGACAATTCATGCAAAGCTGATAGAATATACATTGGAAAGGAATATCCATTAACTCCACTGGACATCCCTGAAGATGAACCGTCTAGTGGTCCGGGCACAGTCTGATCGCTCGGAGTTCCAAGACATTGATCGGTGGTTTGGACTCTTCCAGTGTCCAGATTCCCTGAGCAGAATTTTTACCGAGGACGCCTCCCCAGCCGGACAGGTTGGTATCCGTGGTGACTACTGTCCAATACAAGGGGAGAAAGGAAGGATTTGCCCAGCTGAAGCGTCGGAAAGCAAAGCCACAATATCAGGGACTCCTTCGTTCCCCAGCTCAGCCAGATCTGATTGCCCAGAGACTGTGAAGCCTTGTCCCATTTGGCCAGAATCTCCCTTTGCAGGGACCTCATATAGAACTGTGCAAACAGAATGGCCTTGAAGGTAGACACCATCAGGCCCAGCACCCGCATGCAAGTAAGGAGGAATGACCATCTGCTGGAACTCAGAAAACAAATTGCAGCCTGCAATTTCTGGAGTTTGTCCAGATGAAGGAGTACTCTGGCTGAGTCCAGAGTCAGACTCAGATAGTCTAGCATTGTGGATGGAACCAGAGCAGCCTTCTGAAAATTCAGAATCCAGCCCAACTCCCTCAGAGTTCATATGGTGAGTTCCAGGTTTTCCATCAGAGCAGTAGGGGATTCCGCTCGCAGAAGGAGGTCGTCCAAGTACCCCAGTACTGCGATCCCCCATTGGCGTAACACTGGGGCTAACACTTTTGTGAAGACCCAAAGAGCAGAGGCGAGACCAAAGGGTAACGCCACAAACTGATAATGTGTAATGTTCTGGTACCTCTGGTACCCTTATTTCCACATTTCTCTCTTAATATTGCGTCCCATCTTGCTATCCAAATGGAACGCATACACCTTTAAGGGCAATGACGTCATCGCCGGGCGCCGCTATGAGCGGCTATTTCAATCGCCGGCTTTCTCTCACTCATTGCTCGTTCAAACCGCATGTTGCCTTGTCTTGTCCAATGCTGCCAGAGCTTCAAGCTATTCCCCTTGCCTGAACAAGACCGGAACCTCGCTACCGATCCAGTATCTCGCTACCGGATTACTCCATTACTCTTGGACCTTGCTACTACTAACCCATCTAGTGATAAGTACCCTGCAGGGGATTCCTTCCTCAACCTAACTTTCACTATCTACTACTGCATACTAAAGGGACTATTACTATCTAAGCTATTTCTATCATCTGCATAGATTGCTAGCTCTTGGGACTACCATCACCTATCATTGCACTAGGTTACTCTCTCTTGCATACTTCATCTGCTGTCCCCTACCACCTGTTACTATACATGATTGCTAAAACCTATCTGCATACTATCATCACCTACCACTCTCCTGAATACTACTACTAAGTGCTCACCATTCTATTGCCTGTCTCTCACCTCTATTCTATCATATACATTCTATCACTCCAGGAACATCATATTGAGTGTATGTATATTTGCATAACAGGCTGTACACAGTGATGAAGTCCTGAGAGTTGGATATGTTGTTCAACACATTCTCTACATGACTACTGAGTGTAATAATTCTGCAGCTGCAAATCCATTTCACTAACAAAAAACGCATGAGCGTTACAGATTGAACGAGCCAGAAAAAATATGGATTCAGCAGAATTACCCACTCAAGTAATGCAATTAAAACAACAAGTAGATGCATTGATACTTGCTCTTACAGAGGTAAAAAACAAAAATCAGGCTTTAAGACAGCAGGTTGGCCGTCTTGCGCAGCTCTCTGCTGCTCAGCCCCGTGAGCCTAAGATAAACCCTCCTCTAGTGTTTACTGGTGATCGGAGTAAATTTAGTGAATTTAAAAACCCATGTCGATTGCTATTCTTGTTGAAACCTCATACCTACCCCACTGACCAAATCAAAGTCTGTACCACTATTTCCTATCTGACGGGTGATCCCCGGGCCTGGGCAGACTCTCTCTTTGAGAAAGATGACCCACTTCTTAACTCCTATCCTTTATTCCTAGCGCAACTCGCTAGTTTATATGAAGACCCCAATAGGCAGAGTACTGCTGATACCCAATTGAGGGCTTTAAAACAAGGAAGGAGACCTGTTGAGGACTTCGTGGCAGATTTCAAAAGATGGTCCCTTGATTCAGGGTGGAATGACACATCCTTGTGAACGCAGTTCAGACTCGGCCTATCAGATTTACCTGACACCTTGGATGGCCTGATACAGACCAGTATCAATATTGACAGACGACTGCGAGAAAGAAAGGCTGAGAAGATGGGATTGCCATTGTCCAGTCCTTCTCGGATGTCGCCTGTTGACCCTACTCCTATGGAGGTAGGAATGATACGCCCACCTTTGACCTTTTCCGAACGTGCCAGGAGGAAAACCAAACATCTCTGCATGTACTGCGCATCCCCGGATCATTTGATAAACGGCTGTCCCCTTGTCCGCAAAAAAGAGGGTGAGTGTTCAAATGTCTTGCTAGGGGGACTAACAACTTCATTTTCTAATCCTTATCTTTTTATTCATTTGACATTACAGTGGGACCAAACTAGGATCACCACCAAGGCTATGGTCGACACAGGATCTTGTGGGAACTACATTGATACTTGTTTTGTTACCTTAAATAAAATACCTATTATTTCAAAACTTAAACCTGTCTCTGTTAGTTTCATTAACGGTATTCCGTTATCCTCTGGTCCCATCACTAATCAGACACAGGCACTCCTTGTCACTGCTGACGGGTCTCATGTGGAGACCACCACTTTTGATGTACTGACCTCACCACATTTTCCCATTATTTTGGGACTTCCCTGGTTACACATACATCAACCAATCATCGATTGGAAAACAAGAACTCTAACCTTCTCTTCTCACTACTGCAAAACCACGTGTAATCTCTCATCACATGGAAGGATCCTGTCTGTGGTGTCGGATGAGATTATACCAATATGTTATCAGGATTTGTCGGAAGTCTTCCTTGAGAAAAACGCTCAAGTGTTGCCTCCCCATAGGGACTATGATTGTTGTATCGATCTACTCCCTAATAGCAAATTGCCTTTCGGTCACGTTTATCCTCTTTCACAGGATGAACTCTCTCATCTCAAGGAATACTTGGATGAAAATTTGGCGAAAGGATTCATCAGACCTTCTACTTCCTCCACTGCTGCAGGACTCTTCTTTGTCCGCAATAAAGATTCAAGTCTCAGGCCTATTATTGATTTCAGACAATTAAATACCATTACAATAAAGGATCGTTATCCTTTACCTCTTATTCCTGAACTTATAGAACAGGTGCGCGGAGCTTCCTACTTTTCGAAATTGGACCTAAAAGGGGCATACAACTTAATTCGAATCCGTGACGGGGATGAATGGAAGACAGCATTCAGAACCAGATACGGACTGTTTGAGTACATCGTGATGCCATTTGGGTTGTGTAATGCTCCCGCAGCCTTCCAACGATTTATAAATGACATATTCAGAGACTTGCTTGATGTTTGTGTTGTAGTATATCTGGACGATATACTTATTTATTCTCATTCCTTATCTGAACACATAAAACATGTAAGACTCGTGTTGTCAAGACTACTTGCACATAGTTTATATGTTAATTCAAAAAAATGTTTATTTCATAAAGAGGAAGTACTATTCCTAGGATGCATTATATCCAAAAATGGAATCAAAATGGACATGAGCAAAATATCCTGTATTCTAGATTGGCCTGTGCCAACAACTCACAAAGCATTACAAAGATTCCTCGGATTCTCTAACTACTATAGAAAGTTCATCAAGAACTTCTCTGCTATTGTGAGACCTCTCACACAACTCACAAGTACAAAAAAACAATTCAAATGGTCAGAAGAAGCAAATGGAGCTTTCTGCTTGTTGAAATCAAGCTTTACTTCTGCTCCCATACTACGCCATCCAGACCCATCCCTTCAATATATTTTGGAGGTAGATGCGTCAAATATGGCAGTAGGAGCAGTTCTCTCACAACGACCAACAAACACTTCACCACTTCACCCAGTTGCTTTCTTCTCAAAGTCACTAAGCAGCCCCGAGGTGAATTACCCAGTGGGTGAAAAAGAGTTACTAGCCATAAAACTGGCATTAGAGAATTGGCGACACCTACTTGAGGGTACTCGATTGCCAATCCTTATATACACAGATCACAAAAACCTTCAATACCTTCAGACTAATAGAACTCTTTCCCACCGGCAGGTACGATGGTCATTATTCTTTTTGAGATTTAATTTTCTAGTGACCTATACACCTGCAGACAAAAATAAAAAAGCGGATGCGCTTTCACGATTAACCGAAGATAGCTACGCCGAGGTTCCCTCAGTTCCTATAATACCCTATTAAAGTATTGTCGGTGTTGTCCGTTCCCTGAAGGAAGAGATTTTGCACAGCATAGGACTGGATTCACCTCCACCACAACTAAATGCTGATGCAGAAGGCTTCCTCTATTACAACGATAAACTATACATACCCCCTACTATGCGAACCAAGATCTTGGAATTGTCGCCAGATGTACCTATGGCAGGACATATGGGTATGACTAAAACATTCAATTTACTTACTAGGCAATTTTGGTGGCCTGACATGAAGACGACCGTACAAAAGTTCGTTTCATCTTGTGACATCTCAGCAAGGTCCAAAATTGACACTACAAAACCATCGGGTCTACTTTGTAGTTTACCAATACCCCAGGTTCCATGGGAAGTGGTGTCCTTAGACTTTATAGTAGAACTACCACCTTCCAAAGGATTCAACACCATTTTAGTGTCAGTGGACCATCTGACCAAGATGGCACATTTCATTCCTATCCGAAGACTACCTTCATCCAAGCAAACAGCGGAATTACTTGTGAAACATGTCTTTAAGTTACATGGTATTCCAAAAACACTTCTGTCTGACCGTGGTTCACAGTTTATCTCAAAGTTTTGGCAAGCTCTATGTCAGATTCTACGAATAGAGCGAAAACTTACTTCTCCTTACCACCCTCAGACCAACGGACAGACAGAAAGAGTCAACCAGTGCATTGAGCAATATCTACGTTGCTATACTTCATATCTACAGGACGATTGAGTGGACCTCCTCCCGCTGGCGGAATTCGCCTATAACAACGCGACCCACAGCACTACTAAACAAAGTCCATTCTACTTAAACTATGGGTTTCATCCCACACTTCTTCCACCACGTATCTTGCCATCAAGTAATCCAGTGGCCTCTGATTATCTTACCCAAATAAAGGATTCCCTGGGTTTACTCAACACCACCATCTCACATGCCCATAGCCAACAAAAGAGGTACTACGACCTTCGTAGAAAACCCTCTCCCCAATATGCCATTGGGGATCTTGTTTGGCTTTCTACAAAAAATTTGAGATTAAAGATCCCTAGTAAAAAACTTGGACCTTTATTCCTGGGACCTTTCCCAATAAAGAAGCTTATTGGAAAAGCTGCAGTACAACTCACATTACCAACAGACCTCAAGATACATCCCATCTTCCATGTGTCTCTACTAAAGCTGCATGTTCCTAACCAAGGAATAAGGCCTACCATCTCACCTCCACCTCCTGTACAAGTTGAAGGCGGAGAAGAATTTGAGATAAAGGAGATTCTGGATTCTCGTATCCATAGAAGAAGACTCCAATATCTAGTACGATGGAAGAACTATGGGCCCCAAGACGACACCTGGCTGGATACCTCCGATATACATGCCCCTAGACTGATTCGCAATTTCCACTCGAAATACCCGGAAAAACCAGTTCTAGAGGCCTTCCGGAGCCGGCCTTAAGGGGGGGGGTACTGTAATGTTCTGGTACCTCTGGTACCCTTATTTCCACATTTCTCTCTTAATATTGCGTCCCATCTTGCTATCCAAATGGAACGCATACACCTTTAAGGGCAATGACGTCATCGCTGGGCGCCGCTATGAGCGGCTATTTCAATCGCCGGCTTTCTCTCACTCATTGCTCGTTCAAACCGCATGTTGCCTTGTCTTGTCCAATGCTGCCGGAGCTTCAAGCTATTCCCCTTGCCTGAACAAGACCGGAACCTCGCTACCGATCCAGTATCTCGCTACCGGATTACTCCATTACTCTTGGACCTTGCTACTACTAACCCATCTAGTGATAAGTACCCCGCAGGGGATTCCTTCCTCAACCTAACTTTCACTATCTACTACTGCATACTAAAGGGACTATTACTATCTAAGCTATTTCTATCATCTGCATAGATTGCTAGCTCTTGGGACTACCATCACCTATCATTGCACTAGGTTACTCTCTCTTGCATACTTCATCTGCTGTCCCCTACCACCTGTTACTATACATGATTGCTAAAACCTATCTGCATACTATCATCACCTACCACTCTCCTGAATACTACTACTAAGTGCTCACCATTCTATTGCCTGTCTCTCACCTCTATTCTATCATATACATTCTATCACTCCAGGAACATCATATTGAGTGTATGTATATTTGCATAACAGGCTGTACGCAGTGATGAAGTCCTGAGAGTTGGATATGTTGTTCAACACATTCTCTACATGACTACTGAGTGTAATAATTCTGCAGCTGCAAATCCATTTCACTAACAAAAAACGCATGAGCGTTACATAATGCTCCTCTCCCATGGCAAAGCGGTCAAAGCGCTGGTGACTGGCACATACTGGAATGTGGAGGTAAGTATCCTTGATGTCGGGATGCCACCACCGTGCGAATGGACTCCATCCTTAACGTCTTTAAACACTCTCCCGTACTTGTTTAAACATATCTAGCAACATGTTCTTTGTGTAGTCCCTGTAGTTTGTGTTAAAATATTTGAAGACCAGATCTCGGAAGCAGGCAGGTTTCATGTCATCTGTGGGCATCTGAAGCCCTCTTCTCTTGATTTCTGGGATTCGCTGCAGCTGGCTACCCAGCATGCACCTCCCGATCTCGCACCTGTGCACTGAGCGACTCTCTCTCTTTCCAACAGGTTGCCAAAACAATGGTGGCGTCGGCAGAAGTTCCCGCCCCATTGCTATAGCAACCTATCAATCACGACATCTCGATCCTCCCATTCATGTAATTTCCTGGTTTTGAAAAAATGCGAGACTTCGTCACTAGGTGATTTTCTACAAGGACTCCCGGGATAAATGACGCAGCTATGCCAGGAGCCCTTGTAAATCGCCTAGTGACATAAATGCCTAGGTGGCCGCAGCCAGAAGTGCTGCAGAAGAAAAGTTAAAAAAGGTATGTACAAATAAAAAATAATTGCCATTTATTACAGCATTCAGGATGGGCAGGAGTGTAATTGGACCTTAACCTCTTGCCGACCGCTGCAAGTAAATTTACTGCGGCGGTCAGCCCCGGCCAGGCAGAGTGACGTTAATTAACATCACTAGCCTGAGCCGCTCTGGCGCGTGCGCGCGCGCTCCCGAGGTCCCGCCGATGACTCGATTGGGTTCAGAACCGATCAGTCATCAGGTCCAGGCCAATCATTTTTGGTCTGGACCTGTTGATCGGTCCTGCCCAATCAGATCATCCTCTAAGCCTGTGAAATGTAAACACAGGCTTAGAGGAGATGTGCCCTCCCCTCACAACGGTCTTTTTGGATCCAGCGTGAGAGGAGAGCACATCTAACTGTAAGTAAGCACAAAGCACACACTTCTACACTTAGATAGGCACATTTACCCCCCGATCGCCCCCCCAATTAACCCCTACAGTCCCTGACACAATACACACTGTATACAGCATATAGCAGTTACCTATATACCTGTATACGTGTGATTTGTGGTCAGGTGTAGCGCTTGCGACCCCCCCTTTTCCACTCAAATTACCCCCCACCCCCCCTAATAAAGATTTAACCCACTGATCTCCCCTGACCCCCCCCTGATCACCGCCGTTAACCCCTACACCCTCTGTCACATCAGCACTAATACAAACGCAATATACGGTGTTATTGTATTTTTGTATTAGTGTCATTGTGATCAGAATTAGCGCAGGCGACTAAGTTTCTGTCCCAAGAAGGTTTAGGGTCCCTGCCACCCGCCCAATAAAGATTTAAGCCCCTGATCCCCCCCTGATCACCCCTACACCCCCTGCCATAACACACACCGTATACAGTATATAGCATTTTGCTATATACCCGTATAAGTGTGATTTGTGGTCAGGTGTAGCGCTTGCGACCCCCCCTTTTCCACTTAAATTACCCGCCACCCCCCCCCAAATAAAGATTTAAACCCCTGATCCCCCCTGATTCCCCCCTGATCACCGCTAGTTAACCCCTACACCCTCTGTCACATCAGCACTAATACAAACGTAATATACAGTGTTTTTGTATATTTGTATTAGTGTGATTGTGATCAGAATTAGCGCAGGCGACTAAGTTTCTGTCCCAAGGAGGTTTAGGGTCCCCCCCACCCGCCCAATAAAGATTTAATCCCCTGATCCCCTCCTGATCACCCCTACACCCCCTGCCACAACACACTGTATATAGTATAACGGAAAATTTATATCAATACTTACCGTAATTTTCCTTTCCTGATAGAACTCCATGGCAGCACACGTATGGGTAGGCTCCGCCTCCTCTCCTACCCTATAGGACCCCACTCCCATAAATTTTTGCTCCAAGCCAGGAGCCGTGTTCCATATATAGACTACTCCAGCAGATGGGAGGGAACTCCTGCTGCCATGGAGTTCTATCAGGAAAGGAAAATTACGGTAAGTATTGATATAAATTTTCCGTTTTCCTGACAGACTCCATGGCAGCACACGTATGGGAAATAACTAGCCATACACACCCGGGTGGGCAACTGCTGGTCAAACAGAAATAGGTTTAATTTGCACCGTCAACAGACAAAATCTTTAAACCAAAATCAACTGAGGATAAAGAAGCAGGTTCAACACAATAGTGTGACATGAAAGTGTTAATTGAGGACCATGAGGCCGCTCTGCAAATGACATCTGGTGCAACATGAAGGGAAGCCGCCCAAGACGTAGAAATCCCTCTGGTGGAATGAGCCGTCACCACTTCCAGAGGAGCCAGTCCCTTGGCTCTATATGCCCACTGGATGGTCTGAACTATCCAGCTAGAAATTGTTCTGGAAGAAGCCCTCTTGCCTCTGTTCTTTCCATAAAAGAGAACAAATAGATAGTCTGACTTGCGAAAGGAAGCTGTGAACTTCAAGTATGTTTGAAGGACTTCGCCCACATCCAACGGATGGGTACTCTGGTCATCTTGAGACTTGAATGTAGGTAAAACAATCTCTTGGTTGACATGAAAAACTGAATTTACCTTCGGATTGGACCCTAGCATAGGGACCAGGACAACCCGATCAGGAAAAAATGTCAGAAAAGGTTCTTTGCAACCTAGATCACTAATTTCAGAGACACGTTTAGCCGATGTGATGGCTACTAAAAAGGCCGTCTTCATAGACAGATTCTTAAGGAAGAAGGAATCTCCATGTTCCAAAACTGTTGTTGAGAGAAACTCAAGGACTAGTGGAAGGTCCCATTTGGGGAACCTGGGTTTCCTGGGAGGTCTCATTCTTGACGCACCTCTGAAAAACTGCCGGACCAGAGGATGTTTTGCCCATGAGGTCCCCGTGAAGGCAGAGATTGCTGAGATCTGCACTCTGAGAGAGCCAACAGTCAGAGATAGGTCTAAGCCTGTCTGGAGGAACCCCAGAATGTGATGGATCTTAGGATTAGTGATGAAATCGGACTCATTAGACATGTAATCCTCAAACTTAGACCAGATCCTCTCGTAGACTTTGTTGGTGCCCGGTCTCCTGGCACTCATCATTGTGGACATTGCCGCACTTGGACAGCCAAGAGCTTTTAGTCTTTCCCTCTCAAGGACCATGCCATGAGATGTAACTGCGCTGGGCATGGATGCAGCACTGGACCCTGAGATAGAAGGTCCGACCTGAATGGCAGGGGAACAGGATCCCGAAAGCTCAGTTGGAGCAGCAGAGGAAACCAGGGCCTCCTTGGCCAAAACGGAAGAATTGCTATGATTTCTACCCTCTCTCTCCTGAGTCTCTGCAGGAACTTGAATATCACTGGGACCGGGGGAAAAGCATATGCTTTGTGGAACTTCCAGTGGTCCGTCAGAGCATCTACCCCGTAGGCTTGGGGGTAACGCCATCTCGAGTAGAATTTCGTCAGTTTGGCATTGTTTGGAGAGGCAAACAGGTCTACTTCCGGAAGAATCCCCAGAGAGATGACCCACTTGAAGGTTTCTGGATGAAGAGACCATTCGTTGTTGTCTAGATTGGTTCTTGACAGAAAATCTGCCTGAACGTTCTGGACTCCTGGAAGATAAGCAGCTGATAGATTGGCAAGATTCCGTTGGGCCCATGCCATGATCGGTTTCACTTCTTCCAGAAGGGAGGAACTGCGGGTGCCCCCTTGCCTCTTGATATATGCGACTGCCGTCGTATTGTCTAGCCGTAGAAGGACCGAGGACCCTTTCACCAAGTGACGGAAAGCCATGATGGCACGAAAAGCTGCCCGAAGCTCCAGGACATTTGAGACCAACCCGAGGGTGGGAAAGTCCCACCTGCCCTGGGCCACCTCTGACAGGCAGTGCGCACCCCAGCCCGTCTGGCTGGCATCCGATGTCACAACGATCCAAGGAACGGGAACGATCGAATGACAATTCAGGAGATTTTCCCGTTGTAGCCACCAAGACAGACTCGCCCTCATAGAGGATGTTATCCGTACAGGAGTGTCTGGATTCCCAGAGCTCCATTGGCGGAGGAAACCGATTTGAAAGGGCCTCATCCTCCACTGTGCCCACTTGACCATGGGGGCCGTGGAGACCATGGTCCCTATTATTTTCAGACACTGTGATGCCCGAAGATAAGGAGTTGACATTGCCGGTTGTATTCTGCTGCGGATCACCGGAATCTTCTCCACTGGAAGAGAGATGGTGCCTCTGGAGGTGTTGAAGAGTGCCCCCAGGAAGATCAAGGATTTTGACGGATCCAGATGGCTTTTCTCCAGATTCAAGAGCCACCCGAATTCTTGAAGGGTGGAGATTACCTGAGATCTGTGTTGCAGAATCTGTGCTTGGTCTTGAGAAAGAAGAAGCAGATCGTCTAAGTAGTGAAACAGTCGGATCCCTTTCGATCTGATCAGAGCTACAATAGCCAGTAAGACCTTTGAAAAGACTCGAGGTGAGGTGGTAAGCCCGAAAGGGAGACAGGTAAACTGGAGATGCACTTGACCCACGGCAAAGCGAAGAAACTTTTGTAGTTCTGCTGCCACTGGGACATGGAAATAGGCATCTTTTAGATCTATGGAGATCATCCAATCTTCTGGTTGCACCACTTGGCGGATAGTGAAGAGTGTCTCCATCCTGAACCTCTCTTTCTTTATGAAAGAGTTCAGATGAGTCAGGTCTATGACCGGTCTCCAAGAACCGTTTTTCTTTAGCACCATGAATAGAGGTGAATAAAGGCCTTGAAACCTTTCTTCGGCCGGAACTGGGATGACAGCACCTTGAGAGATCAGGGAATCTACGTATGACAGAAGAATTGACTTCTTTTCTTCCACGCGAGGTAGAGCCGTAGGGATGAACCGCAGAATTGGAGTTTCTTCGAAAGACCAAACGTGACCATGAGACACAGTCTTGACGGTCCACTGGTCCGTAATCGAGGCTGCCCAAACGTGCGCAAACTGACGTAGACGAGCGCCTACTCGCAACGCTTGAGCAGGCCTGATATCAAAAAGACTTTGTGGTCTCCCGACCACTAGAAGGTGTTCCCTTGTTGAACTTCTGACCTGTAGGTTGAGATCTTTTCCAATTCTTTCTGAACTCACGTCCAGGCCTGTAAGATCGAGCTTCTCTGGATCGATCCGAACTTGGTTTGTGCTGAAACCTTCTGCGGTCAAACAAACGGCGATCCTGAGGGAGGAAACCTGATTTACCACCAGTGGCACGGGTAATGGCACTGTCCAGCTTGTTGCCAAAAAGGGACGCACCCTCAAACGGAATCCTGCACCAGGCTTGTTTGGAAGCAGGATCGGCCAGCCAGGGACGTAACCATAAAGCACGTTTGGCCGTGACAGAAGAGAGCATGACCCGCGCCACCAGGCGAATGATATCAATGGAAGCCTCTCCCAAAAAGGCCGTTGCTAACCTTAGTTCATACACAGCCGAGCTTCTGGCTGCTTCTTCTGAGACACCTTTCAGTGTGGTCTCCACGTTATCTACCCAAGCCTCCATAGCTTTGGATGTGGCTGCAAGGGCTAGGGCTGGCTTGCAGGTCATACCAGCTAACAGATAGATCTTTTTGAGATCCGTATCAATTCGTCTATCCAGACCATCTTTAAATGAGACGGAATCTTCCAAAGGTAGGGTAACGTGTTTGACTAGCCTCATCAAGGCTGCGTCTATTGTAGGTGCAGAATCAAGATGCTTCACTTTGTCGGTCTTAAAAGGATATAACCTGGAAAATTTGGACGATAAGGAATTCTTTCTTTCAACTCCATGCCATTCGTCTGTAATGATTTCCCCCAGCTCATTCAGAAAAGGGAAATGATCCCGTTCTTTCTTGAGATGTTTAAAGTATTTCTTCTGTTTTGCTGGGGAGTCTGCTGGCTCTTCCCATTTTAACGCCTCTTTTACCGCTCTTACTAGCGGAGAGATCATGGCAAAATCAAAACCTGAACTTTGGTCTTCTAGGTCATCCTCACTTTCAGAGGAATCCGAGAAGCGACTCGGCTGGGAAGTGCCTGGCTCTACGTCTTCCCTCTGAGGGAGAACTGGAGTATCAGTTGTATGCCCAGACAGCCGGTTGGAATCCCAATCCCTTAAGGATTCTTGCACGATCCGCCTGACCAGGGTTTCCACTGGTGGATCTGGGACTTGTTTTTCCTTGATTGCCCGAGAATAGCAGGCATCACACAAGGATCTATCCTCAGGGACTACAGCCCTACAACCCCAGCAAGATTTGTGTGCGGGGCGGTCAGCATGTCGGGAAGACCGGCTTGGACAATCATCATGGCGCCTAGACCTAGATCTGGATCTATGGTGCCTGGATTTGGATGATGCATGGTGATGGCCTGAAGGTGATCTATCCTTTGATCCCGATGCAGGACGTTGGTCAGACCTAAAAGGGCTAAAAACAAAGGAAAGAAAAGCTCAGGCTACAGTAAGCCAGCTGGCAGACAAGCGAGAGTTAAAAGCTAAAGCTCACCTGTTGCGCAGGGACTGGCCACCGGGGGGCGGTGAGGCATCCATTGCAAATCACAGCGAGATAACCTGCAATAGGAAGGATGTAAGAACTCAATCTTACCTTCCCATAGCCGCCTTTCCCCTCCCCCATTCAAGCAGGACTGACCCAGCACAGGACTTACCAAACACAGGCAGAGACACAGCGTGGGGAGGCCGCCGCAAAAGCCCACAGACATCCCAAGAATGACAGCTCCATCAGCTGTTTAAATTTCCCGGGAGCCGTAAAGCCACGCCCCCCCCGACGCCACCGCGTCATGGAGGACCGGAAGTGGCGTGCGCACATGCGCAGACCACTTAGGAACCAAGCCTCGCAATGAACACCCAACTGGGAATCAGGAGGCAGGGGGAGGAGCCGAGAGCGACGGCCTGGAACGCAGGAGCGCTCCAGCCGCCATACTAACCAGGAAGCAAAACGATATAAAGTATAAAGTAAGCAATACATTACCACCAATACCGACAGAAGGACCTGGAACGCTCCTCAACCGGAGACTAGCGTGTGCGTCAGGGCATCCCGCTAGTAGCAAGGACGTTTGGCCAAGCGATGCAGCCCACCTCTCATTCAGGATTTATGGCATCTTCCAGCATCATTTCAAATTGCCCGGGTCCACCCAGTAGTACTGAGATTGCTGGACTAAGGTAGAAAGGCATCATCCAGGAAAGCCACACGCCACCAGGTATGTAAGAAAACGCATCCTATAAGGTAAGACTTCTCTTGCGGAAGGAGGACAAAAAAGGAACACGGCTCCTGGCTTGGAGCAAAAATTTATGGGAGTGGGGTCCTATAGGGTAGGAGAGGAGGCGGAGCCTACCCATACGTGTGCTGCCATGGAGTCTGTCAGGAAATAGCATTTTATATATACCCGTATAAGTGTGACTTGTGACCAGGTTTAGCGCTTGCCACCATTCCTTTTATCCTTAGGATACCCGCCAGCCCCTTCCAATAAAGATTTAAACCCCTGATCCCCCCCTGATCACATCCAGTTAACCCCTACACCCTCTGTCACATTAGCACTAATACACACATAATATACTGTTTTTACTGTATTTTGTATTAGTGTCATTGTGACTTGAGGTTGCGCTTGCGAGTTAGTTTCTTTCCCAAAGGAGGTTTAGGGTCACCGCCACCCCCCCCCCCCCAGATCCCCGGCGCATAGTTTAGAAGTAACCCCTTGATTACCACACACGCACGCACGCACATACACTTCCATTTCTAGTATAGTGTTTGAACAGATCAATATCTGATCTGATCAGAACTATACTAGCGCCCCCATAGTTTAGGGTTCCCAAAACGCGGTGTTTGCACGGTCAGCACTGATTCCTGCCAGCACCTGCGTTTAACCCTTTCACCCAGGTAAGTGTAGTAATCAATAGATTACTGTCACTTACAAAAAAACACAAGACACAAAACCGCTGTGTTAGCAGAGTCAGGCCTGATCCCTGCTAGCATTAGCAGTTTTTTTGGTAGCGCTTGAAATAGCCTTCGACAACCAGGTGCTTTTATTACCTGTGAGTCGCATCACTGTACGGGTAAATTTAGTTACCAAAATGACCAAACGTTCGTACAGGGATGAAGAGCTTATCAGTTATATGCTGTCCGAGTCATCTGATAGCGATGGGGAAGCTACAATGACCGAATTAGTGTCAGTATATGAACCTGATGACAGCAGCGGCTCCCTGACAGACAGCTCTGACGACAGATGGGTCCCTGTTAGACCCAGGCGTACCCGACCCCATTCTGAAGTTGTTGAGATGCAGGAATCGCAGGGTGCTCGTATGGAGCAGAGTGTGGTTACTAGTGCCGCTCATTTTTCTGGCGACCTGGCAAGCGCCAGCGGCCAAGTACACCCTGGACCTAGTACAACCAGCACTGCAGTAGCACCTGGTGACGTGGCGAGTCCCCTAAGTGCAGTTGAAGCTGGTGCGGTGGCTAGCACGAGTAGTGGCCCGCAGCCACCGCGTATTCGAAGACAGGCCCGTAGAGCCCATAGTGCCCTCCCTGATGCGCTGGCATATCCCAATTGGCAACCCACTGATTCTACAGCGCCAGTACTTCCCCCATTCACCGCCCAACCTGGAATCCACGTGGAGACAGCTGGTTTTACGCCCCTGAACTTTTTTGAGCTGTTCTTCACGGAAGATCTTTACAGATCTATTGTGGATCAATCAAATTTATATGCTCAACAATTTATCGCCGCCAACCCAAATTCGCACCTTGCCAGACCATTCAGCTGGAATCCTATAACGGTTTCCGAATTTAAGATCTTTCTGGGCCTTTCCCTCCACATGGGCATAACTAAACAGAGTGAATTGCGGCTATATTGGTCCACTAGCCCAGCTCACCATATGCGCATGTACTCTGCCTCCATGTCCAGGGGGAGATACGAGCAAATTCTGCGATTTATGCATTTCAGCAACAATGAACTCTGTCGTCCTCGGGGAGACCCTGAATACGATCGGCTCCACAAAATTCGGCCCCTCATAGACCACTTCAATCAGCGGTTTGCAGCCTTGTTTACCCCCGAACAAGTTGTCTGCGTTGACGAGTCCCTGATTAAATTTACTGGCCGCCTTGCTATGAAACAGTACCTCCCCAGCAAGCGTGCCAAGTACGGGGTCAAACTGTATAAATTGTGTGACAGGGCCACAGGCTATACAGTTAGTTTCCGGGTCTATGAGGGAAAAGATAGCACTGAGGAGCCCCCCAACTGCCCAGACTACATAGGGAGCAGCGGTAAGATCGTTTGGGACTTGGTGTCACCCTTATCCGGAAAGGGGTACCATTTGTACGTGGACAACTTTTATACAAGCGTGCCACTATTTAGTCACCTGCTCGAATTACAAATTGGCGCATGTGGCACCGTGCGACGTAATCGCCGGGGCTTCCCCCAACGGCTTGTAAATTCCCGTCTTAGTCGGAGGGCGAGAGCCTGCTTGAAAACGGACAAATTACTTGCGGTGAAGTGGAAGGATACACGGGATGTTTATGTTCTGACCTCCCTTCACGCAGACACGACAGTCCAAATCCCTACGGCAACTGGCGTTGTGGAGAAACCCCTCTGTGTCCACGAATATAACCTTAACATGGGAGGGGTGGACCTTAACGACCAGCTTTTGGCGCCGTATTTAGTTGCCCGTAAAGCCAGACGCTGGTACAAAAAAGTGTCTGTTTATCTTTACCAATTGGCTATGCTGAACGCCTTTGTCCTATACAGGGCGTCAGGACGAACTGGATCCTTCCGGGAATTCCAGGAAGCGGTCATCCTTGCCTACCTGTACCCAGGAGGCATGCCTGCCCAACTTCCCCTTCCAGATGCAGTGAGCCGGCTGCATGAGAGGCATTTTCCTTATGCCATCCCGCGTACCCCTACCCAAAGATACCCCCAAAAAAGAGGTCGTGTCTGTAGCAAGCACGGAGGCAGGAGTGACACCCGCTATTATTGTCCCAAATGTCCTGACCAACCTGGTCTCTGCATCGGGGAATGTTTAGAGCGCTACCATACACTAGTGGAGTATTAGCGTAGGGTACAGCACGACACAGTGTAGGGCACACAAACACAGGGTCTCGAAGGATGTTGGATGTCCATCGACATTTTGAGAGACCCAAGCTGGAAGAGAAGATCGCAGAAGATCGCTGTCCCAAATCAAGAAACAGTTAGAAATATAAAAGGATCCAAAAACTGTTGTTGTGTCAGTAATTTTATATGTCCTTCTACTCTTCTTACTGTACATATAAATGTCCTTTGTTTGTTTTTTCATTCTTTTGTGACCTGTTTCTCTTGCAGGTACTCGTCGGCTACCACGCATTGATTTTATATATTCTGACACAAACAGCGTTTGCGCTCAGCATATATGGATACCTTTGCTGATAGCAGCTGTGGTGATTTTCTGATTTCAGCACTGCAGTTAAAATCTTATTTTGGTATACGTGGATAGCGCCGTGTATACCCATCATTAAATTCAGTGGGTGGTTGTTTGGGCGGTTAATGATGAGAATCCAAAAACTTTTGTTGTGTCAGTCATTTTATATGTCCTACTCTTCCTTATGTACTTTTTTTTAATGTACTTTTTTTTTCATTCTTTTGTGACCTGTTTCTCTTGCAGGTACTCGTCGGCTACCACGCATTGATTTTATATATTCTGACACAAACAGTGTTTGCGCTCAGCATATATGGATACCTTTGCTGATAGCAGCTGTGGTGATTTTCTGATTTCAGCACTGCAGTTAAAATCTTATTTTGGTATACGTGGATAGCGCCGTGTATACCCATCATTAAATTCAGTGGGTGGTTGTTTGGGCGGTTAATGATGAGAATCCAAAAACTTTTGTTGTGTCAGTCATTTTATATGTCCTACACTTCCTAATGTACTTTTTTTAATGTACTTTTTTTTTCATTCTTTTGTGACCTGTTTCTCTTGCAGGTACTCGTCGGCTACCACGCATTGATTTTATATATTCTGACACAAACAGTGTTTGCGCTCAGCATATATGGATACCTTTGCTGATAGCAGCTGTGGTGATTTTCTGATTTCAGCACTGCAGTTAAAATCCTATTTTGGTATACGTGGATAGTGTCGTGTATACCCATCATTAAATTCAGTGGGTGGTTGTTTGGGCGGTTAATGATGAGTAATACTACGCATTATTCCTGTGCTGATTTCGGATAGGTTCTCTTTTTTTCCGTTCAGCCCACAGGCTGCATGAAAAAAAAAAACCTATATGCCAAACAAGGACCAGCAATGTACTGGTACGTTGCTGGACTTTGAGTGGTTATACCAGGATGATGCCTGCAGATTTAGGCATCATCTTGGTATTGTTTTTTACAGCCAGCGGTCGGCTTACATGTAAAAGCAATCCTAGCAGGTAATTGGCCGCTAGACTGCTTTTACATGCAGTGGGAGGAGCCTCCCCCCCCCCACCGCCGCCTTCCGCAGCCTTCCGTGGTTTTTCTCGGGCTCTCCTGTCCCACTGGTTAACCCGAGAGTGCAGCCGGGGGTTCAGTTGTCTAACCATAGAGCTAATTGGAGATGAGAATGGCTCCAATCATCTCTATGGCCTAAGATGCCGGAGGCTACGAGCATTTTATGACTTCTGTTTCGCCAGAAATAAGCAGGGCCATTGGGAAATTGGGAAAGTATTTTATCACACCAATTTTGGTGTGGTCAGATGCGTTAAGGTCAGAGGAGAGATCTGGAGTCTAAAAGACCCCAATTTTTTTAAAAAAGAGTACCTGTCACCACAGATTGCTATCATAGGGGATATTTAAATTCACTGTGATAACAATAAAAATGATTTAAAAAAAAAAATTAAAGGAAAGGTGTCAAAATAACATAAAAAAGCAAAAGAAAAAAGAAAAAAAAAATTGAGCCCCCCCCCCTTTCCCCCGGTGCTTGAGCGCAATGGCGCACGCAAGCGGTGGTCTAGTGTCATATGTAAACCGCAATTGCAGCATGCATGTGAGGTATCGCCGCGATCGCCAGATTGAGGGCAGTAATTCTTGCAGTAGACCTCCTCTGTAAGTCTAAAGTGGTAACCTGTAGAGACTTTTAAAGGTTTTTAAAAATGTACGTAGGTTTTTGCCGCTGCGCAGGCATGCGCAATTTTTAAAGCATGTCATGTTAGGTGTCTATGAACTCGGCATAAGATCATCTTTTAAATTTTACCAAAAAAATTGGAATTATATAGTGTATTTGTGCAATAAATTAAAAAAAATGTATTTTTTTCGCAAAAATTGCGTTTGGAAAATCTGTGCGCAAATACCGTGTGACAAAAAAATTTGCAACATCCACCATTTTATTCTATAGGGCCTCTGCTTTAAAAAAAATATATAATGTTTGGGGGTTCAAAGTAATTTTCTAGTAAAAAAAAAATATTTTTTCATGTAAACAAAAAGGCACAGAAAAGGCTTGGTTTTCAAGTGGTTAGAAGAGTGGGTGATGTGTGGCTAAGATTGAGCATAAAATGCCGGGACAGTTCAAAAACCCCCCAAATGACCCCTTTTTGAAAAGTAGACACCCAAAGCTTTTTTCTGAGAGGCATGGTGAGTCCATGGAGTATTTTATATTTTGCCACAATTTTCGGGAAAATTATAATTTTTTTTTTTTGTTGTTTTTTTACAGAAAGTTGTCACTAAATGATATATTGCTCACACATGCCATGTGTATATGTGAAATGACACCCCAAAATACATTCTGCTGCTTCTCCTGAGTACAGGGATACCCCATGTGTGAGACTTTTTGGGAGCCTAGCTGTGTACGCGACCCCGACAACCAGTCCACATCTTCAGGTTTTCTAATGGCGTAAATTGCTGATTTTACCCCTGACTACCTGTCACAGTTTCAGAGGCCCTGAAATTTCAAGATAGCACAAAACCCCCCCCAAATGACCCCATTTTGCAAAGTAGACACTCCAAGCTACTGGCTGAGAAGCATGGTGAGTCCATGGAATAGTTTATATTTTGCCACAAGTTTCGGGAAAAAATTTTTTTTTTATTTTTTTATTTTTTTTTACACAAAGTTGTCAGTAAATGATATATTGCTCACACATGCCATGGGTATATGTGAAATGACACCCCAAAATACATTCTGCTGCTTCTCCTGAGTACAATGATACCCCATGTGTGAGACTTTTTGCCAGTCTAGCCGCGTACAGGACCCGGAAAACCAATGCGCACCTTTTGGCTTTCCAAGGGCGTAAATTGTTGATCTCACTCCTTACTACCTATCACACTTTTGAAGTCCATAAAAAGCCAAGATGGCACAAACCCCCCCCCCCCCCAAATTACCCCATTTTGCAAAGTAGACACTCCAATCTATTTGCTGAGAGGCATGGTGAGTATTTTGCAGCTCTCATTTTTTTGGAAAATGAAGAAAAAACAGGAAAATGCATTTTTTTCCTCTTTTTTCAATTTCCAAAGCTTTGTGACAAAAAGTGAGATCTGCAAAATACTCAACATGCCTCTCTGCAAATAGCTCAGGGTGTCTACTTTCCGAAAAGGGGTCATTTGGGGGGGGGTTGTGCTGTCTTGGCATTTCATGGCCTCCAAAACTGTGATAGGTAGTCAGGAGTGAAATCAACAATTTACGCCCTTGGAAAGCCTGAAAGTGGGGACTGGTTTTCGGGGTCCTGTACTCGGCTAGACTGCAAAAAAGTCTCACACATGGGGTATCCCTGTACTCAGGAGAAGCAGCAGAATGAATTTTGGGGTGTCAGTTCACATATACCCATGGCAAGTGTGAGCAATATATCATTTAATGACAACTTTGTGTAAAAAAAAAAAAAAATATATACATATATATATATATCCCGGAACTTGTGGCAAAATATAAAATATTCCATGGACTCATCAGGCCTCTCAGCAAATAGCTTGGGGTGTCTACTTTCCAAAATGGGGTCATTTGGGGGGGTTTTGTGCTATCTTGGAATTTTAGGGCCTCCGAAACTGTGATAGGTAGTCAGGAGTGAAATCAACAATTTACGCCCTTGGAAAGCCTGAAAGCGGGGACTGGTTTTCGGGGACCTGTACTCGGCTAGACTGCAAAAAAGTCTCACACATGGGGTATCCCTGTACTCAGGAGAAGCAGCAGAATGTATTTTGGGGTGTCAGTTCACATATACCCATGGCATGTGTGAGCAATATATCATTTAATGACAACTTTGTGTAAAAAAAAAAATATATATACATATATATATATTTCCCGGAACTTGTGGCAAAATATAAAATATTCCATGGACTCACCATGCCTCTCAGCAAATAGCTTGGGGTGTCTACTTTCCAAAATGGGGTCATTTGGGGGGGTTTTGTGCTATCTTGGAATTTTAGGGCCTCCGAAACTGTGACAGGTAGTGCAGAGATGACATGAACAATTTACGCCATTAGAAAACCTGAGAGTGTTGATTGGCTTTTGCGGTCCTGTACACAGCTAGGCTCCCAAAAAGTCTCACACATGGGGTATCCCCATACTCAGGAGAAGCAGCAGAATGTATTTTGGGGTGTCATTCCACATATACCCATGTCATGTGTGAGAAATTTATCTTTTAGTGACAACGTTGTGTAAAAAAAAAAAAATTAAAAAAAAAAATTGTAATTTTCCCAAAACTTGTGGCAAAATATAAAATATTCCATGGACTCACCATGCCTCTCAGCAAACAGCTTGGGGTGTCTACTTTCCAAAATGGGGTCATTTGGGGGGGTTTTGTGGTATCTTGACATTTCAGGGCCTCCTAAACCGTTAGAGGTAGTGAGAAAATGCAATGAAAAATGTACGCCCTTTGAAATTCTGATGGTGGTGATTTGTTTTTGGGGACCCCTACACAGCTAGGCTCCCAAAAAGTCCCACATATGTGGTATCGCTGTACTCAGGAGAAGCAGAAGAATATATTTTGGGGTGTAATTACACATATACCCATGGCATGTGTGAGCAATATATCATTTCAATGACAACTTTGTGTAAAAAAAAAAAAAAAAATTTTTTTTAGTCATTTTTCAAACACCTGTGACAAAAAAATGAAATATTCAATGAGCTCAACATGCCTGTCAGGACATTCCTTAGGATGTCTACTTTCCAAAAAGTGGTAGTTTGGGGGGGGGTTTGTACTGCCCCGCCATTTTAGCACTTCATGAAATGAGATAGGCAGTCAGAAATTAAAGCTGCGTAAATTTCACTATTTACACCATAGTTTGTAGACGCTATAACTTTTGCGCAAACCAATAAAAATACGCTCATTGATTTTTTTTTTGTCAAAGACATGTAGCTAAATATATTTTGGCAAAAAAAAATTACATAAATTGAGTATATTCGATATATTTTAAAAGACAAAGTTGAAAATTTCATTTTTTTGCAAAGTTTTCGCTCTTTTTTTATTAATATCGCAAAAAATAAAAAGCGCAGAGGCGATCAAATACCACCAAAAGAAAGCTCTGTTTGTGGGAAAAAAAGGACGTAAATTTCGTTTAGGTACAGCATTGCATGACCGAGCAATTATCAGTTAAAGTCACGAAGTGCCAAGTTGAAAAAAGGGGTCTGGTCTTTAAGCTGCAAAATCCTCCGGTAGGAAAGTGGTTAAAAAAACGGGTGGAACTCCGCTTTAATGACAGGGCAGAGAAGGAGACAAGATAGAGTATATAAGAAATACAATGTATTATTTATGCAAATAAACACCATGGGGTAAATCTTAACATTTTGATACATACAAAGATCACCATTTACAGTATGTAATTTTGAATATTGCTAGTGTAAGTATGCCCTCTTTGCACTAGTTTCCTATTATCCAGTGAGATTGGGAGAAAGGGGCAGTACTAGGAGACAGTAAGGCTCTACACCATAGTACAGTCCTGTCAAGCTAATAATACATGCATTTCTGGTTCACTGTGACTCCTGTCTTTGATCCATGGTTGACAAAAAGTTTGGAATACCCATCAAACTTCTGGTTGTTGTGGATGATGCCTGATCCCCCAAAGCAAGCTGTGGTACCTCATGCACGCCATTACGTAACTACAGAACATCTGGTAGTGTTTCAGATGATGAAAATCTTTCAGCAGATGTAACTCTTCAAAAGAGCAAAGATAGGAGCCACAATGCAACACAGGGGTCATTTATTTTCACCTTAACCAATATATTTTTCTTGCAGTTGCAGTTCCTATTATTGAACACTGGATGGCACTCCTGCATAAAACATATTCCTTATATACAGCATAGCTAAATTAGAAAAATTCAGATTTGATAAATTTTTTATTAAGACTAAAATAAGCATGCAGACTGGTCCAACACAAGTAAATAACACTAATAATTAATAAATAATTAGCTACAGATTCAGCAGAAATGTATAAAATGTGTTACCATTTGAAAAACATTTGTCATAATTTAAGAAACTATTCAGTTTTCCAAATACCGAAGTATTAATTTTAGCAGGAATGGCTGTTTTATTATTTGTCTCTAAAACATATGAAAACATCAAAAAAATGTAAACAGTTTCAGGGCATTTTCAGACAATGCACCCATCAAAACATTCAGTTACTTACAGTAGGTTTAGGAGTTATTTTATGTACTGTGTATGGCTACCTTCAGTGTTGCTTACAATGCAAAGGATTCGCGGAAGGCCTCTTTTGTATTTATAGTTATTTGTACCACGAGATGTTATTTGGGGATTCATGGTAAGGAAAGGTATTACAAAGAAAAGGTATCATTAAAACACCTTAATCATTTTTTTTACTATATTTTTATGTTTCTTTTTTTGGTCACCTTTGAACACTCATGTTAAATCCAGTAACAAAGCTTAGTTGAAGGAGTGTAACATGCAACTGATTTTAAAATGTTTAAATATTAAGCAAACAACATTTCAATGCAAAAAGGTCACTTTGGATTGATTTTCACTATTGCAATCACGTAATGTTATTGGTTGGGTTTTTATAGATCAAAGCTCTTGCAATGTGTTATTTGACTTTGAGAAAATAACATGCAAAACAGATTTATAATAAGCTTGCCAAATTGATGTTACTGATGTTAGCTTGGCAATCCATGCAGATGGTTGATATTTTGAATTTGTGCATGTAGCTTTTAATCTGTTGTTTGTACATTTTCGTGTGTTAAAAAGGACTCACAAATTATTTTTATAAGGGTGTCAGTTCTTCTTAACCAAGGCTGCAATATTATATCTAGAAACCACAATTATTCTTACTAGGACTTTGAAGGCAACTTCTAATCAAGCAATAAGATTATCAACATTCATTTCCTTAGGTTAAAAAGTTTTAAATCACATATATTGGCATCACATGTTACATAGTATAAAAAGTATTGTACAAAATTGAGTTATAACATCCAAGAAAGCGGTCTGCATGGTCCACAGCTGATGATTTAGCTTGCAGTCTTGTATTAACTGGTTAGCCCATTCAGTTTAGGGACAACAATATCTTCCCCAGGGTAAGATACCATTCTGGAATACGTAGAGAAGGTGTGATTCCCAGACCTAGAGTATTTTTTGGCCGTCATCCCTGGTAGTAGTTTTTGTTGGGTTTTGGTGCCTCAAACCAAGAAATTGGGACTTTAAAGGCCAAGTGATTCAAAAATTTGTAAAACAATTGTACATTTATTGATAAGAAATAAATATAGAACAAAATTATCGTGACACTTGGTGTCACGATAATTTTGTTCTATATTTATTTCTTATCAATAAATGTACAATTGTTTTACAAATTTTTTGAATCACTTGGCCTTTAAAGTCCCAATTTCTTGGTTTGAGGCACCAAAACCCAACAAAAACCATTCTGGAATACAAATTCTATTTTACAATCCACATGTTAAAATTTTTAAATAGTTCAACCATTTTAATACATTACAAAGAACTTACATACTTTTGTTGCACTAATTCTATATAGACAAAGTCTTCCTGACCTGTACTGTAGGCTTACTTTCGTGTTGGCAGTGTCCTCAAATATTGTGCCCTCCCAGTCTCCCGAAGTGACACATTCCTGATCTCGGAAGTGACGTCTGCCAGAGCAAGATGTAATGCGGCCATAATTTACAGGCTGCACATGCGCGATATTGGGGACGTCGGAGACCATGCAATGGACCCAATCTACCCCATTTGGTTTATGGGGACTTTCCGATCCAGATCCCCTCCACTCCCTCCCAGATGATTGGGAATAGGAGGGGACAAGTCATTGCAGCCAATTAACTTAAATATAATCCTTACAAATATTCCCATGACAACCCAGCACTAGGTCTCATAATCCCTCTGGAATACAGGGGGATGGTTGCCTGATACAGATGGAACCATGCGATAACTGCAGCATTCCATTTTTCATGTAAGTAGCATTGGAACATCTAATCTGTTCCTTTAATACTACTTTCTGAATACATTTTTCATTCTTCGCTTGGTTCCTCCCCCATCTTTCTATGGTGGAAGTATATTTATGGGCATTATATTACTATATATATATATATAAATATATATATATATATATATAGATATATATGTATTAGTTATGAGTACGTAGAGAGATTTGGGGCATGTGTAATATAGTATACATACCTGATTTTATGGGACATTAGATCTGGCCCCCTAGTAGTCAGATAGGGGAACTTATGAAGTATGAACTTATGCCATAGGGCACACTACTACAACTAGAGGGGTAGTCTTGGGTATGAACCCCTACAATTATAGCATTAACACCATGCCATGTATACTGAACGGGGAACATCAGTATTTATTACTATTTATATGCTTGAACAGCTGGCAATACTATGATATGTGGTCTTTGCATGCATTTATGAGGGTCTTGCCGAGCTGAGGGTCTATCTATATGGATCCGGACTTCCCTTTCTACATATAGGATTGGTGCAACAACATTATGTAAGTTCTTTGTAATGCATTATGATGATTGAACTAATATGTAAAAATTGTAATATGTGGCTAGTAAAATATAATTTATATTCCAAAATGGTATCTTATCCCTGGGGAAGATATTTGTTAACCACTTAAGCCCGGAAGATTTTACCCCCTTCCTGACCAGGGGGTATTTTGCGATTCGGCACTGGGTGATTTTAACGGACAATTGCGCGGTCGTGCGACGCTGTACCTAAACGAATTTGACGTCCTTTTTTTCCCACAAACAGAGCTTTCTTTTGGTGGTATATGATCACCTGTGCGATTTTTTGATCACGCGCTATAAACAAAAAAAGAGCGTCAATTTTGCAAAAATAACAATATTTTTCACATTTTTTTATATGAAATTCCCAAAAAAAAAAGTAAAAATCAAAATGTTTTAACATTTTCGGCCAATTTGTTTTATGCTACGTATGTTTGGTAAAAAAAAATCGCAAAAAGCGTATTTTGATTGGTTTGCGCAAAAGTTATCGCGTTTACTAACAAAGGGAAAGATTTTTGTCATTTTTGTTGTTTTTTTTTTAACGCGGCGATCTGCGATTTTTTTTGCGGTACTGCGACATTGCAGCGGACAGATCGGACCCTTGACTGATATTTTTGACACTTTTGGGGTTACCAGTGACATTACTACAGTAATCAGTGCTATGTATATGCACTGTTACTGTAAAAATACACTGGCAGTGAAGGGGTTAACTTTATTTGAGAGGGAGGGACTGTGTGTGTCCCTAGGGGCGTGATTCTAACTGTGATTGGCTGTGGCTTGAGGTGTAGTTACACTGATCAACGGTTCTACATAGTAGATCCGTATGATCAGTGTCTCTACACAGGGAGAACTGACAGGCAGCTTGTTTACACAAGCTGCCTGCCTTTCTCCCTCTCCCCCGACGATCGCAGAGTGACCGGCGGACATCGGGTCCGCTGGTCACACGCGCGGGGGGGCACGTGACCACGCGGGAGCAAGAGCGCGCCGCCGGCGGAGCGCGCTCGCTCCCCAGACCCTCCCAGGCTAGTGACGTACCGATACGTCACTCTGCCTGTGAGGGGCTGACCGCCGCCGTATATAGTCGTGCGGCGGTCGGCAAGTGGTTAAAAAACATTTTGAAATGCGTGGGAGTCCCTAAGCTGAACGGGCTAACCAGGTAATCCAAGACTACATGCTAAATCATCAGCTGTGGGGGATACCTTTCGGACCACATTCAATATTGTACAATACTTTTTATACTATGTAATATGTGATATCAATATATGTGATTTAAAACCTTTTAAACTAAGGAAATACATATTATTATTTTAATCTTATTGTTTGATTAGTAGTTGCCTTTAAAGACTTAGTAAGAGTAATTGTGGTTTCTGGATATAGCTAATAAGGATGGTGGCAACCACACCCAGAGCCACACACAGTATTTGCAAGGCTGCAATATTATTCTTTTAAAATGATATAAATATTATGTAAAATAATATCAATAATACTAACACTACAAATCAAAACTCCTCCACGTACATAATGTAAATCCAGTAACACAATAAGCAAGTAGGTTACTGGCTATTTTCTGAAAATCTAATGGGTTTAGGTAAATTGTAATGCATTATTAAAGCATTTCTCTACAATTTGCAAACTCATGTTATACTTACGGAATAAAAAAAATCGAATAAGTTATTATTTATGGTACTAAAGTAGAACTATAGCTTTTTTTTTTTTTTTTTTTCATTTTGAATAGAGAGAAGGAAGGTTATAACCCCTGTCAAACTTTTTAGCGCCATCTGTGTTTCATTGCGAAGATTTTCCTACATTTCCTGTCCCACAGCCAAACAGGAAGTGAGAAGAAATACCTGCAAATTAAGGGAATTCCTTGGGGACCCCAAGTTTACCAGAACTAGTGTCCCCATTGGAAGATTTCCCCTCTAATACTTTTATGGGGACAATCCAAAATGTGTGATTTTCTTTTACTTTCATTGATAGTGGTAAACAGGCAAAATAGAGAGAGTAAATCTCCCTAATTCATAAACAGCATTGAGGACGGGATCAGTAGTTCGTTATCAGTTTTTGCAGATGACACAAAATTGGCCAGGGCAATAACTACACAGCATGAAGCAGATATCCTACAGAATGACCTGGACAAAATAACAGAGTGGGCAAAGACATGGCAAATCAGGTTTAACGTGGAGAAGTGTAAGGTTTTGCACTTGGGGACTAAAAACATAAAAACACAATACACGTTAGGAGGTTCCCTTGGGGGAATCAAAAATGGAGAAGGATCTGGGAGTCTTGGTTGATGATAGATTAGGCAACAGCATGCGATGTCAAGCGGCAGCTGCCAAAGCCGGCAGAATATTAGCATGCATAAAGAAAGGGATGCATTCCAGAGATAAGACTATAATCCTTCCACTTTATAAAACTCTGGTCCGACCACATCTGGAGTATTCTGTCCAGTTCTGGTCGCCAGTCCTCAGGAGGGATGTGTTGGAGCTGGAGAGAGTCCAGAGAAGGGCAACTAAACTGATTAGGGTGTTGGAGGACCTTAACTATGAAGAGCGGCTGCAATCGCTCGATTTATTCTCCCTGGAGAAGAGACGTCTGAGGGGGGACATGATAGCAATTTATAAATATCTTAATGGGGAACTCAGCTTAGAAAAAAAAGCTGTTCATTCGAAGGGATTGCATGAGGAGTCGAGGACATACAATGCGATTAGAGGAGAAGCGTTTTAACCTCAGGCAACGAGGAGGGTTCTTTACTGTTAGGGCTACAAGATTGTGGAATTCTCTACCACAAGAGGTGGTTTCTGCGGGTAGTATGGTGGCTTTCAAAAGACTCTTAGACTTACATCTCAAGGATCAGGACATTAAGGGCTATGTGAGATGATTACAGCCACACACACACCTACACAGGTTGAACTGGATGGACTATTGTCTTTTTTCAACCTCACCTACTATGTAACTATGTAACTAACGGGGGCACAGACAGCAATAAAAACTTGTCAGGTGTTCAACAGATTTAGGTATACTTTAAGGTTTGAACACGCACTACAGACACAGATTTAGAAGTGATATAATGTCTTTAACCACTTGCCGACTGCCGCACGACTATATACTGCGGCAGTCAGCCCCCTACAGACAGAGTGACGTATGGGTACGACACTCGCCCACAAGCCTGTAGGGGGTGAGCGCGCACTGCCAGCAGTGCGCTCCCACCCCCGCTCATTCCTTGCCTAGCCCGCGCGTGTGACCGGCGGCTCCCATGTCCGCCGGCCACTCGTGATCTCCCTTAGGAGAGGGAGAAAGACAGACGGCTGATGTAAACACAGCCGTTTGTCATTCTCCCCTAGATCACAGAAGCTATACGATCCTGCTATGTAGGATCGTATGTCTCTGTGATGATCTAACAAGCCACGTCCCTTGACAGTTAGAATCACGCCCCCTAGGGACACACGTAACCCCTTGATCACCAATAAAGTTAACCCCTTTCCTGCCAGTGTCATTTTTACAGTAACAGTGCATATGGATAGCACTGATTACTGCTGTAATGTCACTGGTACCCCCAAAAGTGTCAAAAATGTCAGTCAGGGGTCCGATCTGTCCACCACAATGTCGCAGTCCAGCAAAAAATAATCGCAGATCGCCGCCATTACTAGTTGAAAAAAAACAAAAAAAACAATAAAAATGACATAAATCTTTCCTGTAGTTTTGTGCAAACCAATCAAAATATGCTCATTGCGATTTTTTCTACCAAAAACAAAATTAACAAACAACAAACAAATAAAACAAATTGGCCTAAAATGTAAAAAAATTTTGATTTTTACATTTTTTTGAGAATTTCATATAAAAAAAATGTGAAAAATATTGTTATTTTTTCAAAATTGTCCCTCTTTTTTTGTTCATAACGCAAAAAATAATAAAAAAAAATCGCACAGGTGATCAAAGACCACCAAAAGAAAGCTCTGTTTGTGGGAAAAAAGGACTTCAATTTAATTTGGGTACAGCATTGCACAAACGCGTAATTGTCTGTTAAAGTCACGCAGTGCCGAATCTCAAAATAGGGCCTGGTCTTTGAGCAGCCAAATCCGGGCGGCACAGTGGTGTAGTGGTTAGCACATTCACCTAGCAGCGTGGTTCAAATCCCAACCACGACACTACTTGCCTGGAGTTTGCATGTTCTCCCTGTGCCTGCGTGGGTTTCCTCCAGGTACTCCGGTTTCCTCCCACACTCCAAAGACATGCTGGTAGGTTAATTGGATCCTGTATATAAAAAAAATTGGCCCTACTGTGTATGTCTGTGAGTTAGGGACCTTAGATTGTACGCTCCTTGAGTGCAGGGACTGATGTGAATGTGCAATGTATATGTAAAGCGCTGCGTAAATTGACAGCGCTATATAAGTACCTGAAATAAATAAAAATAAATAAAATCCTCCGGGGCTTAAGTGGTTAAAGCGGAGTTCCCCCCCAAAATTGGAACTCCGCTTTTAAGGAACTCTGCTTTAAAAAGACTCCTCACCCCCTTACATGCTACATTTGGCATGTCATTTTTTTTTGGGGGGGAGAGGGTACCTAGTTTTGAAAGCTCCCACTTCTGCTTGGGGCGCCACGAGTTTTCCTCTTCCCCTCCCTCCCATCTTCTGGGACACGTCACGGGTCCCAAAAGATTGCCCAGGCCATTAGGGATGCGCAGTGCACTTGTGAAGCCGCAAACTGTCCAGCCGGGTGCCCATACTTGTGATGGCGGCGCCAGGGAGAGGCAGGGTAGAGAACCGAGGGTTCGAGTGGTCGCATCACTGGAATCTTGGGACAGGTGAGTGTGTGTTTAATTAACCACTTCTGGACTGGAAGGATTTGCCCCCATAATGACCAGGCCATGTTTTGCGATTCGGCACTGCATTATTTAATGGACAATTGCGCGGTCTTGCGATGCTGTACCCAAATAAATTTGATGTCCTTTTTTGTCCCACAAATAGAGCTTTCTTTTGGTGGTATTTGATCACCTGTGCAATTTTTATTTTTTGCGCTATAAACAAAAAAAGAGCGACAATTCTATATAAGATTCCCAAAAAAAATTTAAAAATCAAAACTTTTTAACAATTTGTTTTCTGCTACATATTTTTGGTAAACAAAAATGCAATAAGTGTATTTTGATTGGTTTACGCAAAAGTTATCGCGTCTACTAACTACAGGAAAGATTTATGTCATTTTTAATTTTTTTATATTAGTAATGGTGGTGATCTGCAATTTTTTTTCAGGACTGCGACATTGTGGCAGACAGATTGGACCACTGTCTGATATTTTTGACACTCTTGGGGGGACCAGTGACATTTCTACAGTAATCAGTGCTAAAAATATGCACTGTTACTGTAATAATGACACTGGCAGGGAAGGGGTTAACACACAAGTGATCAAGGGGTTAAATGTGTACCTAG
Source organism: Pelophylax lessonae (assembly GCF_965119305.1). Classification (NCBI taxonomy): domain Eukaryota; kingdom Metazoa; phylum Chordata; class Amphibia; order Anura; family Ranidae; genus Pelophylax; species Pelophylax lessonae. The sequence continues at coordinate 490,708,876 of NC_138769.1, read as the reverse complement.
GGGCGTGTTTCTAACTGTATGGGGGCTGGGCTTGTGAAATGATCACAGAGACCTGTGATCCTATATAGAAGAATCACAGGCACTCTGTGATCATTCCAGAGAGAACGGTCAGCTGTGTTTGCAACAGCTGACCGTTCTTCTCTCTCAACGGGGAGCGATGATCGCGGGTGTCAGGTGGCAATCGGAGCCGCCTGCCCCGTGCATCGTTGTCCCCGCTGACGAGTGGGGGTGGAAGCGCGCTGCTGGTGGCGCATGCTCGCCCCCTAGTTGCAGGCGCGTGACCAATGTATACCTACGTTGGTTCCCGCAGGAGGGTCGCTCTGCCACAGTATAACTGCGGTGGGCAGTCAGGAAGCGGTTAAAGTCAGCAGCTACACTTTTTGTAGCTGCTGATGTTTAATAAACACAAAAATGGCTGGAACACCGTTTTAAGTAAAACCAAGTTTCGCTACAAGAATATTGCTTTTTTGACGGAAGCGTAATGTTAAATAAAAAAATAAAAAAACAACTCTTTGCATGATGCCACAATGCACATTTACATGAACTTCAACAGTTCAAATAACTGAACAGAACACAAAAAATATTTCAGCAACTACAACAAGCACAGGCACTGACTGCCACTGGCATAGCATAATAAACCAATACTCGAGGGCAATGCTTATTTCTATAGTAAGATCCGTTTACTGTCAGTTTATTATTTCAACAGTTCTAATTCTTAGATACATTTAAAGAAAACATGTACAGTCTACAATGCCATTAGTGTGTGGATTATAACCATCACCAATTTTCATTAACTCCTCTCTCTCTCAGCATTGACAATAGAGGTAAATATCACACTAAGAAGACAACCCTAGGGGCAGGGCCCTGCTGTAAGGCTGCCCGATTTCACACTTGGGCAGGCCATACTCAGTTTGAATCTTGACCTGTTCTGCAGGAACTGTGTATGGGCAGGCTGGATTTACCAAGTTGATGGGTCGATCAACAGACAAACTGTCTGTTTGTCTGTGTTGATGGGGGAATCAAGCACATTTCATTCCTGCAACCCATGCTTTGTGTCAACATGACCCTTGCTTTATTCCACCTTACCCTAGAGAGGTCACTAGTGACGCTGAATACCTTCTCTGCAAAGGGTTGAGAAGCTGGCATAGCCAACAGGTCTGATGCAAAAGGTTTTAGCTGGTGATAAAAACAGTCACAAAAAGTTGTTCTGGTGTCCTCAGCGATGGTGGCAACTTGGTGCAAAAGCTCTTCCTTATATTTTCTAATCTGCTGCTTTATGAGGTTTGGAGAGATCCTCTGCCTGGGTCTTCATTTAGAAAGAAACCGAAAAACTGGCACTTTGAGGTGAATGGTGCTTCTTCTACTTCCTATGATTTTTCAATACTTTCCTGTTCCACATCATCTTCAGACAATTCCTTATCTCGTTTGTGTGGCAGAGAGGATTTTCTTATGGCATACTTCTCTGACTTTTTAACCAGTTCCTGAATATTATCATCCACCACATCAACAAGGGTTTCACAGACAGTAGGGTTGACAAACCATGCAGCTGCTGCAAGTGGCGAGAACATTTCATCAGTTGGATCTAAGAATGAAGCAAAACGCTGGTTCACATTCCCTTGCATTTTCTGTGCAATTGTGGCAAGGTCTTGGTAGCTAGTGTTCTGTTTAAAGTCCTCAAGATAGCTGAGTAGATCAAAGAGGGCAGGGACAGCCAGGGACATGGACATGGTGTCACTATGGAGGGTTTTTAGTATATTCCACAAAAGGCAGCAGTAGGTCATGCAATGAAGTTAGCTTTTGCCATTCACTAGGGAGCAAGCTGTCCCTGTGTCCCATTGCATGTTGTTTGCGATTTGGCAGACCGACTTATTCAGTTTGAAGAGTCTTGCAATCATGTTGAATGCACTTGACCAGCGCGTGGGGCAGTCATTTAAAAGAGTAAGGCCACACTGCTTCAATATCTTCTGTGTTGCAATTGAAGACTTGCAGAAGAGGTTCACTATTGGCCTTGCTTTAGCCAAGATTCTCTTAACACTTGCCTCCTTCTGCACCACGTGGACCAAAAATTCTAAGGTATTTACCCCACAGACGGGGTCCAGTCCATGTCGATCTGTTGGTACCTAACAAGAGGAACACAGCCAAATAAGCAGAAAGTATAGAAAGTTTACCGTTTCCATTCTATTTTAACACTCAATATCTTATGAGAATTATTTTACATGAGATTATAAAGAAAGTGGAAAAATAACAAAGATGCAGCAGTAGAGTAGAGCAGACAGCACCCCAATATCAATCATCTCATATCCATTTGATAATTGACTGTCATCATGTAAAAGAATAATAAAAATGTCTCATCTCAGATCATCAATTTCGGACTCAGATTCACTTTCCATTATAGGGAAGCCTTCCTCACTAGAGCTGGGTGGTTCTTCTGCTGCTGCTGCAGTTTGTTTAAATGTTGCCGCCATATTACTCCCATTGTCTGTTATCAAAGTAAGGATCTTCCTCTTTGGTATGTCCCACTCTTGCAAGCATTTGTCCACACACAATTAAATTTACTGTGCAGTTTGTGGGTGGGCTACCTGTTCAAGGGCCAGCAATATGTGTTCAAGTTTATTTTGTTCAACACAAAAGTAGCATGCACTTATAGTAAGGATTGAAGCTGAGGCCTTTTTTTTGTCCACAAATCAGTGCAAATTGATACTTTCCAGGCAGCAGCTAGTCTTTTTGAATGTTTGTTTTTCATCATCATACTGTTTGTCAATCAGATTATTTTATTTTAGTTTTCTTTGGAACAGTCATCTCCTACCTACTGTCTCCATCATGCTAACAAATTCCTCACCTTCAATCATTCTGACTGGTTCTCCGGTGCACCCAATCCATACTGCCTCCTCCCTGGCCTGTTGCTCCTTAGAGTCATTTTTTTATTTTGAAGCACTTAAAAGAGCAGTGCAAATAGTTAGCTGTGATGCACTGGCTTGACTTGGCCCGTCATTGGAGGTTTTCTGTATCTGTAATTAGGGGGGAAAATCAAGATATTCTGATTTTACTTTCTCTCTTACCCATCCACGCTGTCAGCTCCAAGTTGTCTCTCATTAATATGCTACATGTATGCCCCTATCCAGGGCCAGCCTTAGGCCTTTATTAATTATAATTATTCACAGTGCCCATCCCTGACCACATCCCTCTATGTATATTTTGGTAAGATACTTCTATTCTGGAAAAGCACATCTAAAGGGATGTATCATACAGACCCTGCAATTTTCTTCATTATTTAGAGCCAACCAGCCCTGCAGGCGCTGTTACAGCAGCTGATAGATTATTATGAAATCACTCCCAAAAGTATTCAGTGACTGCACAACATGGACAGAGACAAACAGCTAGTACTTCAGAATAACAAAAGGTGTGAAATCTGACTGCAACAAAGTTCATTAAAAAAATGTCTGCAATGTGCATAGATAAGACTTTTTTCAACAAAAGTGGAGTTAAGTGTGCTTACCTTTTGTCGCTCCACATGGTTTGCAAAGGTTCTTGTTGTCCTTAGCATCAAATGTAAAACACATTCATAGATCTTCTCTTTCTTCCAGTCACAGATGCCGACTATTCTGTACAGTCTGTGCAGCAGTAGGGATGGGAAGTAAATATGAGTGACTCAGACTTACCTCGGTGAGGTCTGGATGTTGAGGAGGAGGCCTGCAAAGAACAGTGCCCTGGATGGTTTTAGAGGACGAAGGCCTGTAATGCACACAGTTCTCTGGACAGTCTAAGAACAGTGAGGAGGCACATAATGCACAGTGAGTGCTCTGAACTATCTGAAGAGGCCTGTATGCTGCATAGTCAGTGCTCTGGACTGGACAGTGGTCTGAGGAGGCCTGTGAATGCTGCTTAATGCTCCGGACATTCTGAGGAGACCATTAATGCTGCACAGTGCTCTGGGCGATGGTCTGTGGAGGCTTGAAATGCTAAACAGTGCTCTGGATGGCGGTTTTAGGAGGCCTGTAATGCTCTGTGCTCTAGATGGTGGTCTGAGGAGGCCTTTGTAATGTACAGTACTCTGAATGTCTGAGGAGGTCTGTAATGCTGCTCAGAGCTCTGGACTGGGATCTGAGGAGGCCTGTAATGCACAGCACTCTGGGATGGTGGTCTGAGAGGCCTGCAATGCTGCAAAGTGCTCTGGATGATGATGTAAGGGGAGGTCTGTAATGCGCAGTGCTCTGGACGGTGGTCTGACAAGGCCTGTAATGCTGCACACAGTGCTCTAAACGGTGGTCTGCGGAGTCCTGTAATGCTGCACAGTGCTCTGGGAAGGCCTGTGCTATGCACAGTGCTCTGGGTGAGGCATATAATGCCCGGTGTTCTGGATGGTGGTTTAAGGAGGCCTGCAATGATGCACAGTGCTCTGGATAGTGGTCTAAGGAGGCCTGTAGTGCACACTGCTTGCAGGAGGCCTCCAATGCTGCACAGTGCTCTGGACAGTGGCCTGAGGAGGCCTGTAATGCACAGTGCTCTGGATAGTGGTCTGAGGAGGCCTGTAATGCTGCACCCAGTGCTCTGGATGGTGGTCTCTGTAGGCCTGTAATGCTGCACAGTGCTTTGGGCAGTGGTCTGAGAAGGCCTGTGATGCTGTACAGTAAGTGCTCTGAACAATGATCTGAGGAGGCCTATAATGCTGCACAGAACTCTGAACGGTGTTCTGAGGAGGCCTGTAATGCTGCACAGTGCTCTAGATGGTAGTATGAGGAAGCCTGTATTGCGCAGTGCTCTGGACTATAGTCTGAGGAGGTCTGTGTAATGCACAGTGCACTGGATGGTAGTCTAAGGGGAAGCCTGTGATGCAGTGCCCTGAATGATGGTCTAAGGAGGCCTGTAATGCACAGTGTTATGGGTGAGGCCTATAATGCCCAGTGTTCTGGAAAGTGGTCTGAGGAGGCCAGTAATGCTGCACAGAACTCTAGACGGTGGTCTGAGGAGGCCTGTAATGCTGCACAATGCTCTGGACAGTGGTCTAAGGAGGCCTGTAATGCACAGTGCTCGGAGGAGGCCTGCGATGCTGCACAGTGCTCTGGACAGTGGTCTGAGGAGGCCTGTAATGCACAGTGGTCTGGGTGGTGGTCTGAGGAGGCCTGTAATGCTGCACACAGTGCTTTGGACGTTGATCTCTGGAGGCCTGTAATGCTGCACAGTGCTTTGGGCGGTGATCTGAGGAGGCCTGTGATGCTGTACAGTAAGTGCTCTGAACAATGATCTGAGGATGATCTGAGGAGGCCTGTAAAGCTGCACAGAACTCTGAATGGTGGTCTGAGGAGGCCTGTAATGCTGCACAGTGCTCTAGATCAGTGGTACTCAACTCCTGTCCTTGGGACCCACTAACAGGCCTGATTTCAAGTATTACCCTGGGGAGATGCAGACTATAATATTGCAATCACTGAGCAGCAAATTATATCACCTGTGATGTATTTAAGTTATCTTGCAAACCTGGCCTGTTAGTGGGTCCTGAGGACAGGAGTTGAGAACCACTGCTCTAGATGGTAGTATGAGGAAGCCTGTATTTCACAGTGCTCTGGACAATGGTCTAAGGAGGCCTGTGTAATGCACATTGCTTTGGATGGTAGTCTAAGGGGAAGCCTGTAATGCACAGTGCTCTGAAAGGTGGTCTGAGGAGGCCTGTAGTGCACAGCGCTCTGAGACTGTGGTCTTTGAGAGGCCTGTAATGCTGCACAGTGCTCTGAATGGTGGTCTGAAGGGAGGCCTGTAATGTGCACACTCACAGTGCTCTGGGCTGTCTAAGGAGGCCTGTAATGCACAGTGCTCTGGACAGTCATGAGTCGGAACTCTTCGGAGGCCTGGACGGTTGTCTGAGAAGGCCTTTAATGATGTACAGTACTAAGCACGCTAGGGTCGCTACCTGCTACTTTGCTTGCTGGAAGCAGAAGCACTCAGGTTCTACAGGTAGAGCTCCAAGGAAAAGCCAATCCCCCGACATTGTCATCCCTTTGACTAAACTAGTTGGGCATGGCTACGACGCTTCATCATTACACACGCTTGTTGAGGGAGAGTCCGGTGCAGCCACACAGTCTGCTGCTTTTTAGGACAGCAATTGTATCTGTTTTTATTGCTACATGCAAGTTTTTTTAAACCTATTGCCCAAGGATTTGCTTAGTGTGATTCCCTTTGCACATTTCACTTGTTATTTTTGAACAAATGTTTTTTTATGGGTTACATTATGGGCGTATATGCTTTTTATTTTTCACCCTGCTGATGAACCAACCCTGACTGGATCCCGTATGGCGCTTTGGAGTTTCCCTTCATAAGATGTAACACGCGCATTTGACCATACTATATGATGGTCCACAGGATCCGGTATGAGGCTTTAATACTTGGTGTCACCTGGTGGTGGAAGCACTACAAATTGTGATTGTGGGGACACTGGTGGAGCCAGTAAATCATGGACAATTTTTTTTCCTTTGGACTTTCTTGTTGCACATATATTTTTCCTTTTCAGCCCTTGTGTATGGGCTCTTATGGACACTATTTGTATATTTGGTGGGATTTCTTTTTACACGTTTTTCAACTAATAAGTTTGATGTCATTATATTGATTCATTTTTGTGTTTTCACATTGAGTTAAATTTTTTAGCACTGCTTCATATATTTATCACATCATTATCACAGCTCCAAGGAAACCTGAAGTCCACGTGGGTAAAAGTCCCTCCTTCACATTTTCATTTAGTTTTCATTCATTGAGGAAAAAATAATTGATTTTCATCATAGTTTTTATCAATTGATGAAAATGTGGGGTACTTTTCATTTAGTTTTCGTCACTGGAAACATGCTGCTGACGAAAATTATGACGACAATGTTTTCCTTGACGAAATTAACACTGAACTGAGGTGAAGTATATATCTTTATTACAAGGGTGTAGATAGTCCTGGTTGACTGCGTATGTGTGGTTGGAATCACTATTCCTTTTGTATAAATGATCCTATTTAACTATCTGTATACTGTTTGAGATCTTTAATTCATTAACTACAACCCTTTTTATATCTTATTTTGGATTGCTGTACAAGACATTTTTTTTTCACATTCCAAAACAAGTGATAAGGCAACTATTTGTCCTATTCCTCTAGTTATCTGTTGCAGGAGGACTGTCTTTTTTAGCTTTTCCATCCTAAGGCTAAACATATTATAAAGTCTGATCTTGTCAGTGTTATACTAAGACTGGCCATAGAGGGCTCAAATTTTGGCTGATTCCTGCTGAATCAATTGAAATTTGAGCTGTGTGTGGCCAAGCATCACCTAGCTTGATAAAAGTTGATCTAAAAATTGATTGACCCAGATGTAAAGTTATCAGCCAAACAGTGAGTGCATTCTATCAGATCAAGCCTCTGTCAGCTGGAATAGTTAGACAGGGTGGCAAACAACAGTCTAGGAATTAGGCAAAATAAATCTAGCCCTGTCAGTGTACACCACTCTTACAAACTATGTCCCAGGCGGCCAGGCCAGTCAAAACCTCCAACCCCTTATTTGTGACATTACAATTTACGCAGATCAGAAAAGGAAATGGTTGGGTAATGAGTTTTTCTCCTGGGTCATATCTCTCAGCTATAACATGAATTTGAGAATTATCTATGTGAACGATCCATCACTGGACCCTTTACAAAAGTCAGTACAAACCCCACCCAAATTACCCCTTTTTGGAAAGTAGACACCCAATGAATTTCCTGAGAGGCATGTTGATCCCATTGAATATTTAATTTCTTTGTCACAGGTGTTTGAAAAATGACAAAAAATAAATAAAAAAAATATTTTAACACAAAGTTGTTATTGAAATTATATATTGCTCACGCACGCCATGGGTATATGTGGAATTACACCCTAAAATACATTCTGCTGCTTCTCCTGAGTATGGGGATACCCCATGTGCGAGACTTTTTGGCAGTCTAGCTGCATACAGGACCCTGAAAACCAATTACCGCCTTCAGGCTTTCTAAAGGTGTAAATTGTTGATTTCACTCCTCACTACCTATCATAGTTTCAGGGGCCATGAAATGTCAGGATAGCACAACCCCCCCCCCCCCCAAAAAAAAAAATTACCCCTTTTCGAAAAGTAGACACAATAAGCTATTAAGCTATTTTCTGAGAGGCATGTTGAGTATTTTGAAGATCTCTCTTTTTGTCACAAAGTTTTGAAAATTGACAAAAAAAAGAATAATCATTTTCCTCTTCTTTCTTCATTTTCCAAAGGAAATAAGAGCTGCAAAATACTCACCACCAGTGATTGGTTTTCAGGGTCCCATACATGGATAAGCTCCCAAAAGTCTCACACATGTGGTATCTCTGGGACAGACAGTAACTGTCGCTAACTGCTACTCACACTAACTGGCGTCACCGGTGACACTAATACAGTGATCAGTAAATCATCTGTTTACTGTATATAGCGACACTGTGACAGGGAGTGAAAGGGTTAACTGGGGTAGGATCAGGGGGTTTAATATGTGCCTATGTGTACTGGTGTCAGTGTAATGCTTGTGTACTCACAGTTGATGCTCTCTTCTCTCACGCTGGAACTGAAAAGGGCTCCAGGAGAGGAGATTGAATAATTTCCTGTGCCTGTGTTTACATTACTTGGGCACAGGAGGTTCTGCCATTGGTCAGAACCGATCACCAGGTCCAGGCCATAAATCATAAAACTGCTGGTGGGCAACTGGTTAAGTCCCCTTTTTTACACAGGACATTGCCTTTACAGACAAACAGACTGTTCACTTTGCAATTGCACTCTGTAAGGGAATTACCTTAGAGCTTAGTGAATGATGTGAAGCTCTGCTGACTTCCATTATCCAATCATGGGCAAGCAAAAGGCTGTTTTTTGTTTTTTTTTTCCTTACACGGGTTGGGTGTTCTTTGCAAAGTGAAGCTTCACCACATTTAGTAACCTCTGAAGAAAATTCCCTTGCAGAGTGCAACTCCCCTTGCAAAGTAAACAGTGTATTTGCCTTTAAGAATCAATCCTATCGTGTAAATAAACCTTAATGAGATGACTATTTCAACTAATGATAGAAAAAAATGTTTGGCCAATAATTAAACAGGAAAAAGCTATTTATTTACCTCTGGCACCTATAGGCACGTCTTCTGTTCCTACTGGGAGATCTGACCCTGTAGATGAGCCAATATTTGGATCCATCCATGTGAAGATGGCAGTTAGAACAGAACATTATTGTTTCCTCCAATCAATTAGTACGGTAGCTTTGGGCACATCTAGTGCTGTCATCAAGAAATGTCATACCCAGAAAGAAAGCTAAATAGAGTTAATTATGCCATCTGACAAAGAAATAAATGTATAAATTATGTTTCAGGAAATCTCCACTTGCATTATAAAAGTAATGTAGCATATGATTGCTTTACAAACTTTTTTGTAATTTACAACTTTTAAAGTTCACATTTCCATTTAAATCTGCAGCAGCTGTAATTTTCTAAAAGTATCAGAAAATGAAATGCACTATGCCAGCCTTGAGGTGTTTTGTACACAATTTATGCACAAATTATCCCACTTGTGCAATTGGTTTACCGATTTGCTCCTAATGCCCCATACACACTATCAGATTATCTGAAGACTTTTTCCTTCAGATTTACCTTTTCTATGTAGTGCAAGGGCCTGCCGGATTGCATACAAATTGAAAGTGTTTAGGTTTGACCTCATATTATATGGTTTTGGTAAGTCTGCAGACAAAAGTCTGCAGATAATCTGCACGTGTGTACGGGGCATAAGTTTGAACTAAGATACATGCATCCCCTATAAAGTACTTTCTTACTTTGCTAATGTCATTGTATTAAATGCAGACCCTTAAACTAAGGAATTAGTCTGGAAAGGACATGGTAAAACAAGCAGCTATTTCTTCAGAACACCAAAGGTAGAAATCTGCAAAATTGTAATGTATTTTTGTAGAGGGGATTGTTTTTTTGTAAAAAAAAAAAAAAGCAAAAATGAATTATCCACACTTGAGTTGAGACATGGAAACACTGTAAACGTTTTCTCTAGCAAACGGTGTTGTGTTTGGAAACATTGATGATTAAATAAAAAAGATAAAACAAGGGTCACTATGTCACCTGGCCAGTTTAGGTGCAACAACATTAACCAAAGGATAGCAATACTTTCATGCAATGCTATGTACAGGGCCTCTGATATGGGGGGACCACCAGTCCTCCTGTAGGGGGCCCGACACAGCAGAGGGAATCAGTGTGGTTGGACAGAGGGGCAATTACAGGATGCCCTGTGTGGCTCTCTGCAGCAGCTGAAAACTGATTTCACTCCTCTCGGCGGCTTTCAGCTGCTGCAGTGAGAGACACAGACACTGGGCCCCTCCGCAGAAACTGCTGGCTTCCCTGTCCCGTAAACAATAAATTGTAAAAAAACTAATAAATAAATAAATAAATGTCAAAAAAATAATTTTAAAAAATGTAAAGTTTTTTTTTTAAATTACAAAAAGTTTTTTTCAAGAATGTAAAAAACTATTTAAAAAAGGCTGATTCACACAGCTTCTTTGTTATCTTTGTGTCCTCTAAGAACGATTTTAGAATATTTTTTGTATAAATGTTGTTTTGATATATTCGAGGGTGGCCCTGCCAGGTAGGCTGTACGGGGCCCCGTGATTTCTATCAGCAGCCCTGGTGATCGGTACTGATCGCTCACTGTGGGGTGCAGATATTGCCTTTGTGCTGCTATTCACTTGAATGGGTCTTGTTCAATGGGGGTATAATCTCTGCCATGGCTGCAAAGCCTTACTTCAAGGGCTTTGCATTTTAGCAAAAATACAATTTAATATTTTCGGAGGAGGGGGGCCCTGTCAGGTAGGCTGTATGGGGCCCCATGATTTCTATCACCAGCCCTGGCTATATATACCACCCTTTGCAGACCTCGGATCAGCAGGCATCAACCTCGCTAAATGGCAAGGTCCAAATGAGATAACTAAGAAAGTAAGGGAGCAAAATCCCAAGGTTTATTGCCCGAACACAAAAAAGAAGTACGTTATTCGATTAAACAGTGAAAAAATAGAGATGTCCTCTCAGCAGCAGTAGCCCCTCTTTCAAAAACAGAAGGAGGGATAAATAGAGGGAAAGCTAGCAGAGACACTGTGAGTAGCTCAACCACAGCAGGTGAAAAGTTTCTTCCACAAAATAAGGACACATTGCAACGGTGTGTTAATGCGATTAAACATGATATTGTTACAGAATCCCAATTATGAGTTCATCTTAAGCCATATCAGATCACTGTGGTCCTTAGGCTTACTAAAGCAGGGGTCTTCAAAATATGGCCCTCCAGTTGTTGCGGAACTAAAGTTCCCATCATGCCTAGTCATATATGTGAATGTCAGAGTTATACAATGCCTCAAGGGATGTGTAGTTCTGCAACAGCTGGAGGGCCGTAGTTTGAGGATCCCTGTACTAAAGGCTAATAGGCTGTTCACTTTTTAAGGGAAGTTACACTTTGCAAAATATGTTTCCCCAAAATTTAGTGACGGTAGAGAAATTTCAGACAAAAAAAGTCAATCACACGCAAGGAATAAAACAACATTTTTGCTTGCACATGATTGGAAGATGGAAGTCAGAAGAGCTTCACCTCATTCACTAAGCCAGGGGTCTTCAAACTATGGCCCTCCAGTTGTTCAGGAATTACAATTCCCATCATGCCTAGTCATGTCTGTGAATGTCAGAGTTTTACAATGCCTCATGGGATGTGTAGTTCTGCAACAGCTGGAGGGCCGTAGTTTGAGGATCCCTGCACTAAGCTCTGGGTTAAACTTCCCTTACAAAGTAAACAGTTCATTTGTCTTAAGTAAATCAACCCCACTGTGTGCAAACAGCTGTCAACATCAACAGCTGGCATCACTGCTGTTTGCATGCAACCATTCATCTGAGCAGCATTTAGCAATCTATGAATGCAGCAAACTATCCGCTGCTAATCTTTCTTGTTAATGTAGCCTACAGAAATAGAGTAAAGTGTCAAAGTTTGAAACATATTGCATAGTTTATGCCAAAGGTGGACAAGCTGATTGATGGAGTGGATGCAAGACTGCTAATTTCTCCAGAGGATTTTTGTAGGTTTTCAAAGAATAGACAAAAGTATAGCATTTCCTATCCTCTAGGGCTCTTGGGTTCACAGTGCCCTTATGCCCAATTAGCATTATACCATTTAGGCTAAGCTAAATACAGGCCATTTCAAATTCTAATTTTAAAGTGTATAAATATCCAGCTAGTTTTTTCTTACTTTTACACATCTGTTGGGATATTCTTCACTGTCTGTGTCCTGCTAAGAAGATTTCCCTTGCTTTACTTGCTTTCTTGGATCTGCAACAGGAGGTCAGAGGAAATTGGGGGACACTCATCTTACATAGTTATCACTAGAACTTTGTCCCCATTAGATGAATAACCTTCATCTCTTGCTCTCATGAAAAAAATCTAAAATATGGGATTTTGCCTCATTTTCTGTTTTGGAGATAACAGTCACCAGAACAACTATAGGGGTGGATCCCCCCAGGAGGAACAGAGACCAAAGTAAAAATGTGATAGAGGGACCCCACTCTATCCAAGAGTAAAACAATCCATTTTGTCTTTAAATACACTTTAACTTCATTGTGAAACACTTGGCTGAACAACGACAGGGGAACACCAGTGCTCTCACCTGGATCCACTACCTAGTACTGGCCGTGTCCACACCCATGGGGCCAGACAGAGGTAAATGCATGTCACAAATGGTTTCAAATGACATAGGGTCTAGTTGTGGAAGGTGTCTATGTTGCAACTCGGTTGTGGAGCTTCCAGAGGTGAGGAACTTTACCTGGGGTTTTGATGCCTAAATCGGAGACCACAGGTGCCTTAATGAAGGTAGAATCACTCTGTAAAATGTATGCTGCAGCTTGCCCTAACTGACTGAGTGTACTGCTGGAAACAAAAACTTGAATGGTTGACAATGAAGAGGGTCATTTGGTTTTGGAAATAAGGCCATAAACATGCTTTTAACATACTGTTTGCATTTTATGGAATTATCCCTTAACTATAAAAGATAAATATAAAAAGTTTTTTTCTCTCAGCTAGATAGATTAAACTTCAGTTGTACTGACATTTTTTTTTCTTATCAGGAACACAACCTCTTGCTCTCTTTAACCACTTCTGGACCGGAAGGATTTGCCCCCTTAATGACCAGGCCATTTTTTGCGATTCGGTACTGCGTTAATTTAACGGACAATTGTGCAGTCGTGCGATGCTGGACCTGAATAAAATTGATGTCCTTTTTTTCCCACAAATAGAGCTTTCTTTTGGTGGTATTTGATCACCTCTGCGATTTTTATTGTTTGCACTATAAAAAAAAAAGAGCCACAGTTCTGAAAAAAAACAATATTTTTCACATTCTGCTATATAACATTCCCAAAATAAAAATTAAAAAATCTAAATTTTTTAACATTTTAAGCCAATTTGTTTTCTGCTACATATTTTTGGTAAAAAAAAATCGCAATAAGCGTATTTTGATTGGTTTGCACAAAAGTTATCGTGTCTACAAACTACAGGAAAGATTTATGTCATTCTTATTGTTTTTTTTTTTTTTTACTAGTAATAGTGGGACTGCGACATTGTGGCAGACAGATCGGAACCCTAACTGACATTATTAACACTTTTGGGGGGACCAGTGACATTACTAAAGTAATAAGTGCTAAAAATATGCGTGCTCGCCCCCTAGCTGCAGGCGCGTGACCGACGTATACCTAAGTCGGTTTGCACAGGAGGGGTGGCCTGCCGCAGGCAGGCGGTCCTTAAGTGGTTAAACAATATCTTAGCAACAGTGGGGAATGTGTTGTTCTTGAACAAGAATACAGTCTTTTATGGATTATTCTACATTATATAGACATTGTTCATTCAACACATTTAAGAGCAAAATATGTATTTAATACTCTTGCTTGATATCAACCTTTCCATCTTTATGTCAGGTATAATGCCTATTGAAGTCTTTTAAAACATCTACCTTTATCTGACATTCTGCCAAGTTAACGACTGATAAAAATCTAATGGATTTAACTTCAGTCTCAAGGCCAAAAAAGCCTTTGCTCTTATTTTTATCAGGATATTAGCTATTTTCAGGCACGGAAAAGACAAATGGCATGGGTTCCCCTCAAAATACATACTGGACCTTTATCTGAGTATACAGGCCAGGAAATGGGTGGCAAGGATGTGTTTTTCTCCTATATCATACCATGCCCTCAACATGGGGGGGAGTACTTTGGCAGGGGGGGCCCTTGGCAAAGCACTTTGTCCCCATGTTGATGAGGACAACAATTGCTTCCCCACAACCCCAACCCAATGTTTGGGAGTCTCTCGGGGAGGCTTACTTGACTCTGGAATCCCACTTTAAAATTAGCAAGCCCCTAGATATATCCCCTTATTTTATTAAAGTGAAGCTTATCGTGTCAGCAGCTTGCAGATTTTTTTCTTCTTGCAGTCAAGTTGCATTGTTCTGCATGACTGACATGGGCTATAATAGTTGATGCATTTGCATCTTGGGACATTTGCATTGTGAATGAGTAAGAGTACTATGTACCGCTTATGCCCCATACACACGTGCAGATTATCTGCAGACTTTTGTCTGCAGACTTACCTTTTCTATGTAGTGCAAGGGCCTCCCGGATTGCATACAAATTGAAAGTGTTTAGGTTTGACCTCATATTATATGGTTTTGGTAAGTCTGCAGACAAAAGTCTGCAGATAATCTGCACGTGTGTATGGGGCATTACATCAACAAGAGTCTGGTATGGAACTTGTAGGGGACTTTTTCTGCTGTCCCTCAAGGCCCGTACACACGTACCGATCGTCGGCATACAAACGTCGGTGGACGAAGGATCTGCCGATTGTACGCGTGTTAGTATGGTGCCTCCGACAGATGTCTGCGCACAATCCGCGGACAAAAGTCTTTCTTGCAAACATGAAAATATTTGTATGCCGACACCAGAACGGACGATTGTTCGCCTGTCAGTACAGAATTCTGCCGACACACAGCTACAAATCCCAACACGCATGATCAAACCAAATGAGTTCCCGGAAGAATTTTCTCTAGTAAACTCAACATTTTATTCAGAAAGAACTTTCGGCTCGCGGAAGTCCAAGAAATAGGTGAAATGCGGAGCACATGCTCATCTTGATAAATGTGAGAAGAAGGAAGATGCTGCTCATAATGCCATACTTTTCTAATAAAAAGGCATGTGTTCTGTTATGATGAAGATAATGTTTGTCTATTCTATCTGTTCTATCAAATTTTAGAATTAAATAATTTGAACTCTTCACCATTATTTTTGTATTTTCACACCAAAGATCTAACTATTGATATGACCCTTTATTCTTGTATGAATTAATGTCTAAAACATATTTTTCAGGTTATGCACAATATTAAACATGTTAACAAATTCAGATAGGCCATTTTTTATTTTCAATTTTCTTTATTTTTTGGATCTCAGCAAAAAAAAAACAAAGCAAACATTAATACTTTCCGTATAATAAACTAAACATAAAAAAGGTCCATTTGGACAAAATTAAACTAGAAACTGGCAAACAGGGGTAAAATAAATAATAGGGGGTTACAAAAATTAAAGTTGCTGGTAACTGAAATCAGGTTGCCATGAGGGCAGGTTTGGATCCTGCTGGCCATATTGCCACTGGCCATGTGGCATTTGGCGAGGTGGTGGGTGTTGTGGAGGTGGAGGTGGAGGTGGAGGTGGAGGGCACGGGTGCTCCTGGCATGCATGGCTGTGCTCAGTAAGTATGCCGTTTTCTGCGTTTTGCAGCACATCCAGAATAATTTTTCTGGCATACTGACACTGCCTGAGGTCCACCTTATCCAGGATTTTGGCAGTCATATTCCCGAAGGACTCATTGGCCTCCGGTTTCTTACGGAGGGCTATGGTGGCCTCCTGTATGAATTCATCTGTGATGTCGTCGATGTGTTTCCTCTTTTGCCTCCGTTTGGCAGGAGGAGGTGGTGGTGGAAAGAGTTCCACAGGCTCCCCAGGCTCCTCAGGCTCCCCAGGCTCCCCAGGCTCCTGGCTGCAACCTGGCTCCTCCTCAGTGACACTTCCCTGTTGATGAAATGAACAATTGATTAGAATGTTATAGTGTATATAAAAATGCATGTTTGTTATATTATTGTGAACAAATAGCAGACTTTACATACAGTGGCATATCTAGGGTCTCCAGTGCCCTTGTTGAGGAGCTGTATTTGGCAACAACCCCCCCCCCCAAGATCAATGTAAAACTGTAACCCACCCCCCAAAAAAAAAATTAAAGGGCATTAAAAGTTTCTAATTTGCCCCTTGTTTGCCCAGTGTAGAGCTCTCTAGTGGGCAATCATTGTCTCAGGTGTGAAAAAGAAAGAGAGGGTTGAGAGCTAGAGAGAGGGAGAGAAAGAGGGGGTGTGAGAGAGAGAGGAGGGGGTTGCAGAGAGAGAGGGGCCTGAACTTGCAGAGGGCTTGATGTAGGGCATTGAGGGTGAAGCAGTGCAGGGAAACATGAATAAGGAAGCCACCTGCCTTGCTGACCCAGAGTGAGAGACCAGAGACATGGAAGCAAGGATGGATGGATCATTTGCAGGAGCTGTTAGTTTTGTATTAAAAAAGGTTGAGCCAGAGGCATGCTGAGGCTACAGCAGTGTTTGTTAGGACCAGAGGTGTGCTGGGGATGCAGCAGTGTTTGTAAGACCAGAGGTGTGCTGGGGATGCAGTGAGAGGCAGTCTCAGTCTCCTGGTCTTTTGGCTCAGCTGCTCTCAATGTTTTACACCTGCATGAAGCAGCTCTCAATGTTTTACACCTGCATGAAGCAGCTCTCAATGTTTTACACCTGCATGAATCCGCCTGCAAACTGGGGGTTCTGGGGTGTGCAGGCTGAGTGGATTGTTAAAATAAACAATAAAACAATGCCAATGTTTTTGTGACCCACCCCCCTTGGCCTGCGCCCCTGGCGGTTGCCTGTCATGCCAACCCCTTGCTATGCCCGTTTACCTAAAGGGTCAATTATGGTTTAGCTTATAATTTTGTTACATGATTACATTTTAGCAGACAATATATTGTGAAATGCCATACCTGAGTAAAACTCTCCTCCAGGAAATCCTCATCCTGGCTTGGATCTACCGACACTGAGCCCTCTGCCGAAGTAGAAGGCAGTGTTGAAATTGACGGCCTGGATTCCATGGTGTCTGCCAGGAACCGCATGTTATCAAAGTACCACAGCCGTGGTACATATACATTCCGTGCCCCTGCTCCAGACTGGGTGGACTCCTCTATTTTTTTTTAACTCCCGCCTGTAGGCAGTGCGAATACTGTTTATTTTTTTGCGGATATAAGTAAAATTTGCCCCAGGACAGACGGGCTTGTAGAAGGCCACCAAATGTTCCATGGCCTGTTTTCTGAGTTTTCGATTTTTATAATCTGCGGACTTGACTTGCCACAAACAGGGCAGTTGCCTGAACTCATCAATAAAACTTATTAAAAAGTTGTGGGTGGTGAAATTGTCCACCATATTGCAGGACAGTATATGCCTGCAAGACACAAAACAACACAAAACATATTAAAATAGCATGTATTTTGGCACATAATAAAGATATTCCTAATAAAAGCTGTATAGGGCCCAAAACACACACTTTCTATTAAAAGAGTCGTACCTTTGTTTGTGGGGAAAAGTCGTGATTCGCCGCTCGATCGTGCTCCAACTCTCGATATGTCCGCTAGCGAATCGTCGGCCGAACGATCTGGCGTCCTTTAAATACAGCGCAGGCGTCAACTCCTCCTCCAGTGGCGGGCTTGTGCAGGGGTGTGTACGTGCCGAAGATCAGGCCTACATGCGACACTCACACCTGAGGCAGTGGAATAATCATTGTTTAATTAGGAACCATGTCTCAACAATCTGGGAGCTCAATTAGTGGGGGCCGAAGTGATTGGGCCACCCGAAAATCAAGGGCTACACCCATGTCAAAGCCAGAAATGGTGGAGATGGTCTCCATTTTAGAAAAAATGGATTACGATGGAAAGTTGGCAAATTACGATCGGCCCAATGCCAGGAAAGATGGCATCATGGACAAGGTGGTGGCCTGTTTGGTCAAAAAATTCGGTGTCGAGCGATCGAAAGATCAGATTCGGAAACGGTGGTCTGACCTCAAACACCGTGAGCAGGATCAGCTTTCCCAAATCCATCGGATTTTGAAAAAAAGTAAGTTTTATTTTTTCTTTATTTTTTTAATCATGCAATATGTTTTTTATAATTTTGTGTATGTTGTATTAACATGTCTAGATTATAATGTCTATGTAAAAAGTTAGATTACTCATTTTAGTTGTCATGTCGTGATTTGATCGATCTATTGTTGATGTTTTAGTATATGACATTAAAAGTCAGGAAGCCATAGTTAAAAATATATGTATTGTGTTGCAATGAACGTTCTTTCCTGCACGAATCTTCTCAGCAAACATTCCTATTAATCACAGATTATTATTCAAACCTTTAAATAGGAGAAAAACGTAAACTCCGTGCCAAACAATGGGAAAGGAGGAGGAGAGGTTTGGCAGCTCCATCGGCAGTTGTGGAACAAGATGAGGACATGGGCACAGAAGGTGGCACAGATTCCACTAAAGGTAATTGGTTCCTATGCACTGTCAAACATTAATGTACCATATTTTTCGTAGATAACCATGTACATGTCTTCATATTTGTTACTAAAAGAGCTATCAAGCAGGGCACCATGTCCTAACAAATGTACCTCTTGTGACTTTTATGATATGGCCAATGTTTTGTATTATGTAGATGAAGACATTATTCCGGAAATAATCCTGGTGGAGCCAACAAGTGATGAGACACCAGAGCAACAAGAAGGTTGGTAGTCACAGATTTTTGTGTAGTGGTATCATAGAAATATGTGTATTTGCAATGATTGTTTAACCTTATATTCTTGTATTCCCTTACAAATTTACATTGCAGATGTTGCATCATGCCAGGATGTGGCATCCCCAGCCAGGTCAGAAGCCCGATCTCCTGGCAACTTGCCAAGCAGCATGGAAGCCAGTTCCGAAACTGTGGAGGAACCAGGACCAAGTGTCCAAGAGCCAATTGTGTGCCCACGTAGGTTTTTTCAGAATGATTTTTATCAGTGTTATTTTTAGCCTCCAATTTACAACACTAGTTCCCTATGGGAGCCTCTTTATTTGAATGGAAGTCGCACCGTAAGTCGGATCAGGATGCTCTGACTTGCGGGGCCACTTGCGTTGTGAAGATTTTTGAGGGGGAACTACACCCAAAAATTGAACAACCCACCGTGGGTGTCCCCCCAAGTTCACAACCAGGCCTTTTGTGTGTGGTATTGAGTTTGAGGGTATGCCCACAACAAAAAGACAGCGTGGGTTACCCCCAAAACCCCTACCAGACCCTTATACAAGCATGCAGCTTGTCAGGCCAGGAAAGAGAACGAGCAAGCGGACCAAACACCCCCTGGACCACAGCAGGACACATGCCCTCAACATGGGGGGGTTTTGTTGCTTTGGGCCAGGGGGCCTCTGCACCGCACACCCAAAAGCACCTTACTCCCATGTAGAGGAGGACAAGAGCCTCATCCCCACAACCCTGTCTGGTGGTTTTGGGGGGTCATGCGGCCAGGGGGTTCCTAGGACTTTGGAAGCAACCTTTAACAAAGGGTGGCCCCCAGATCCCAGACCCCAATCACTATGTGAATGGGTATGGGGTACATAGTACCCCTACACATTAACCACATAAATGGAAGTGTATGTGAATAACGACAGGAGACGTTTATGAAATGTTCTTAAATATCTTCATCCGGTCTTCTCCACTCTGCTCTTTGGATCTTCTCCTCTCCACTCTTCTGCTGTCCAATCTTCTGCTCTTATGTTGTCTGCTCTTTTGCCCTAGGCTCTTCTTCTTCCTCCTGTCCTCCTCCAATGCTGTTGCCGTGCATTCTGCCCGTCTCTGGTCTCTGCATCTTAATATATATACATTACAACCATGCCCTCACAATGACGTCATCATGCGTTCACACCCCTAATGAATATATAGTAAGCTCAGGAGACCGGCAGAATCATCAGCAACAGCATCGGAGGAGGACAGGAGGAAGAAGAAGAGCCTAGGGCAAAAGAGCATAAGAACAGGGTAGGTATTAACTCGAGAGGAATTTAAGATTACCTGGACACCAAATGTTTCTCTATTATTATGACCTCATGTAGGTGATTCACATTGACTCATTTTTTTTTAATTTTTACAGACCATGTTTTACATAGTTGCACATTAGCCAAATTGACCCGTGAGGCTCTCCAATGCTGCGCAGACCTGGAACAAATAAAGGAGACTGCAACGGCATTACAAATCAAAATGCGCAATTTTGTGGACATGATTGGCAAATTTTAAGCCACAATTTTACTAGGTTTTTAATGTTTGTATTGGGATGTTCCTGATGTTACAATTTTTTTATAATGTTTTAGGGCATTTTAATTACACTCAGATGTTAAAGAGTGTACCCAAGTTTGGGAAAAGCACTTTACAACACCCTAACCCTAACCCTAACCCTAACCCTAACCCTAACCCTGTGAATGTTTGATACTAAAACGTTTTTACATTCAACAATGTGTGTTCAATTCTTTATTAGACTTTCGTTGGGGGGTCGAGGTCTAAAGCTGTGTAAAGAAGCACTAAATGTATGATGGCTGTCCTATTCCCATATTTACATGTTAATGAAAGCATTTTGGTCACTGCCATATGCGAGTTGCTGGAGGTGTCAATGAAATGTTAAAGATACCCCCAGTTTTAACGCATATCACAGTGCGATCTGACATTTCACACAGGATTGGATCACACAAGTTTGAACGATTGTGCGATCCTATCCTGATGCGGCTGAATAAATGCATCATGTGCGACTTTTGTGCGAGTGCAGTGCGAATTGAGCCATACAAACTGTATAGCTGATTTTCGCATGAACATCTGATCGCATGTAATAAAGGAGCAGTGCGCTACGATATTACATGCCATCAGATGTGCAGTGTGAATTGAGACATACACTTTGTATGGCTACATTCGCACTGAACACGCATACAAGTCGCACATGACCCTTTATTTCTGATGTATCTGGATTGGATCGCACAGTGCTTAACACTTGTGGAATACAATCCTGTGGAAAAAGTAAGTGGCGGGTCACCCTTATGCAATGCTGGAAGGCTGCAAAGTCGCAGACTTCCCGCATCGCATAAGTGTGACTCAACACTCAAGGTACTAGCAGTCCTAGGATTCAATATGGCATTGATATTGCCAGTAGCAATCAGTGTAGGGAGATCAGTGTAATCTATAGTGTATTGCTTGTTCGTTGCTCTAGTTCACTTTCCATTACCTATATATATAACACTTTGAGATGAACAATGATCAAGTTTCACATAACACTGACATATCCTAACATTGGTGGGCAGTGAGAAGGATGTCATAAATGAACACAACATAACAGGTGTAGGTACTTTGTTAATACCCTAATGTATTATATGAAATATATAGTATGGGCAACTTCTGGACAATGAACACCAATGTAAGGTGACATTAGATGAACCTTGGGTGTGACCTAGTTCTCAATGTGACAGGGTTTGTGTACATTTTGTGGGGTGCAGAAGGCCCTTGTATTTACACCACTGGCTAAAAAATAACACATGGCCATCATCACTTTGGATCAGCTGGTGAGAGACTACAGTCAAGAAACACACTGATGAATGTATTAACCCTTCCAAAGTCACACATATATAACACATGATTAACCCAAATAATTGTGTTTGGCATATGTGCCCAAATGATTATAATCCACAATACAGAATCATTGCAATTTTTGTTTAATGTGTTGAAAAATAATATATCTCTGACATTTATCTTGTGTGTCCAATCTTTAACAAGATTAATGGGTGTGTGACAGTGATTGCTGCCAGGACACAGCTCCTCTCCCCACGAAATAGTCCAGATATTCCTGGCGGATCTGACGGGCCCTGTGTGATGCCAATGCTGACCGTCCAACTTCCATTGACGTCATGGACTCCACTTGGTTAGAAGGTTGGGCCTCTCCACTTGTACCTGGCATAGCAGGGTCAGTATCCAGTTGCTGCAATACATAATTTTGTGCATTCCTGCGTAGGAAGTTGTGCAAAATGCAGCAACACAAGACCACATTATCCACTTTGTACAGTGCCAGGTTTATGGACGTCAGGAATATCCGGAACCGGTTGGCCATTATCCCGAAGGCATTCTCCACAACTCTGCAAGCTCTGGACAACCGGTAGTTGTAAATCCTTTGGTCTGGGGTGAGGTTCCTCTGAGGGTAGGGCTTCATGAGATGCTCCCCAAGCGCAAAAGCCTCATCTGCGATAAACACAAAGCTCATACCCTCAACAGTTTGCTCCCTGGATGGCAGGTTCAGAGTGCCGTTCTTTAGACGACGAGCGAACTCCGTCTGATCAATAACTCCCCCATCCGAATTGCGGCCATTTTTGCCAATATCCAAAAAAATAAACTCATAGTTTGCATTAACTATGGCTAGCATGACTATACTAAAAAAACCTTTATAATTATAATAAAATGTGCCGGAATTCGGAGGGGGGACAATGCGGACGTGCTTCCCATCAATAGCACCCCCACAATTGGGAAAATTCCACTTCTCCAGAAATTGATCAGAAATCTCCAGCCATTGCTCTGCGTTTGAAGGAAACTGTGGGGAAAAAAAAAAAAAAAAAAAAATAAATAAAATTAGTGCTTGAGCACATCACATTATTAATTACACACACAGTTGTCTGTTAAATGCTTATGCAACTTGCTAAAAAAATATACAACAGGAAGGCAAAGGTTTGGATATGGGGATGTAACATCTACATACATTTCTTTTCAACCTCCTATTGTTCTTATATTGTAAAGGGCCATACACACTAGAAGATTCTCTGAAGACTTTTTCGTGCAGATTTAACTTTTCTATGTAGTGCAAGGGCCTACCAGATTGCATAGGATTTGAAAGTGTTTGTTGGACCTCATATTATTTGGTTTTGGTAAATCGGAAGGATAAATTGTTCTGACAATCTTCTAGTGTGTATGGCCCATTATACTCACCAGCTAGAGCTGAGATTTACAAACTACGGCCCTCCAGCTGTTGCAGAACTACACATCCCATGAGGCCTTGTAATTCTCTGACATTCACAGACATGACTAGGCATGATGGAAATTGAAGTTCGTGAACAACTGGTGGGCCATAGTTTGAAGACCTCTGAACTTGAGCTTTGGTATATGCTGACTTTGAGATTTAGCATGTGGGTGGGGGGATGGGTAAGTAAAACTGGGCATTTATACATCAATTAGGGCTTGTGGTCAGTGAAGGTTTTAACATCATTACATAAACATACAGAATCATAGGTGGGAATGGATGGACTGATGTATTTTAGATAAATCATTAACTAGGTACTAAAACATTGGCCAAGGAATAATTGTTTGAGGGAAAGCAATAAAATGACCCAAATTCAAAATACTGTTAACAGGCAATGCGTTTAGGGACACATAGGAGAGAATGGTGGGGTGGTTAGTGGGTAATTTTACAAATGGTTAAAGATAATCTACATCTTTACTACTATGTGCATGCGGACAGAGGGTAGTTTACAAATAATGGCCTGTGTCAATTGCTGTACATCCAAAAACATCATAATTCAGGTGAAACTAGTAATACATGTAATGTAATGTAAAAAATCAAACATTGATATAGTCCTTCTGCAAGACCTTGATGATGGCAGAGCAGGTCTCAGGGATGATGACTCCAAGAGCTTGGGGGGAGATGCCTGTGGTGAACTTCAGATCCTGCAGGCTTCTCCCTGTTGCAAGATACCTCAACGTCGCAATTAACC
This sequence comes from Pelophylax lessonae, assembly GCF_965119305.1. Lineage (NCBI taxonomy): Eukaryota > Metazoa > Chordata > Amphibia > Anura > Ranidae > Pelophylax > Pelophylax lessonae. The sequence goes on along the minus strand of NC_138769.1, from coordinate 490,684,952 downwards.
TTTGCTCAGGAGTAATTGCAAGCCGCATACAAGTATCCTGCTTCAGAATATAGGGGGACACCAGGGCAAGAAGACGGTAAAAGATGGGATCCGTCATCCTCAAATAATTCCTGAAGTCATCAGGATTATTTTCCTGGAGCTCCCTCAGCAAGGACATATGAGAAAATTGATCACGGTTAAGCAACCAATTTTTCGTCCAGGAGGTCCGCTTCTTCTTCCTATTGCTCGTACGTCGTCTCAGAGCCAAAACTCCAACACTAACGACAGCAACGGACGAATTCACGGTCGCCATAATAAATTCTCGAACGATGTCTCGGAAAATAGCGAAATGTCGTCAACCAAACAAATGCTACCGAAATCAGCGCGAGATGCCCAGAAGGGTCACGGCCAAACACTCACTTCCTCTTTTGTAGCGGCGAACGTGCGTGGAACGTAGTGACGTCATTTTCTGTCGGAAGACAAATGTCCTGGGCAAGTTTGGAGCACTTTTCAACAGACAAACAACAAACACACCAGCCGCGAACATTTGTAGGACGTTCCGTCGGCCGACGATCGGTACGTGTGTACGGGGCTTCACTCTAACTAAACTCCAACAAACTGAAATAAGGCTGCTGGGAAAGAAGCCTTTAGAGTGTGTGGGCTGTAACCATCATTGGCCAAAGTCTTGCACCTGACTTGACCTCTCTTTGCTTAATATGAAAGCAGGATCCCAAACTCATTTGTAGCCATTTGTAGTCCCGCATTTGACTTGCAGCATTGCCCCATTAAATTGAATGGGTTGCATTCGACAGCAGTATCACAAATGAACAGGGCAGGTGGTATAATTTTATATACTAGCAAAAGTGTGCCCATTCCATAACTGGCAAGGATGAATATATTACACACAATCTAAAATGTAAATTAGTTTGTAGTATGACAATTTAAAACAAGTATACTACTGGTTATGTTCTTTTATTAATCAAAAACAAAAACAAATCTGCACCAGAATAAAACTCAAAAAGCTGCTGAACACCGTGTTCATGATACAAAAACACAACAAATTTAAAGCAAAAAATAGTGCAGCGCTGTGAAAAAATTGCCCAATAATCATATGTAAAAGTCTCAAGATCCAGTGAAGATGAAGGCCCACAACCGTTGTGATAAGTAGGAGATCCTGATGTAAACCCAGTGACACCTCCCACACTCAAATCCTACTTACCAGATCTCGTGTGACCTCCTATTAGAGTGGTCAACAAACACCTGTGTGTATACCGCTTCACCAACCACAGTGGTAAGAGAAGGTCAACGTCAGATAAAACCAGGAAGTAGTCACACAAAAGAGTGCAGCGCTCTCCTTAAATAAAGTGCATTCAAATTATTGTGCATAAATAAATATCTAAAAACAGTGTAAAAATTATCTATGTATAAGTTAATTAAAAACGTGAGTCCATCTTTTCTTTAAATATATATGGATTGTATATATATTAAATATATATGGATTGTATATATATTTAAAAAATTGGATTGTATATATATTTAAAAGAAAAGATGGACTCATGTTATTAATTCATTTATTATACATAGATGATTTTTACACTGTTTTCAGATATTTATTTATGCACTATAATTTGAATGCATTTTATTTAAGGAGAGCGCTGCACTCTTTTGTGTGACTATATATATTGCATTTTGTACAGGTGGTTGGATGCATAGTGGTGCTAGATAGCTGCTTCCTATAGTATATAGAGTTGAGTAATAGGAGGTTAATACACAGGGATAGCGCGGAAATTTTTTTTCACATTTACAGTGGGTACGGAAAGTATTCAGACCCCCTTAAATTTTTCACTCTTTGTTATATTGCAGCCATTTGCTAAAATCATTTAGGTTCATTCTTCTTCCTCATGAATGTACACATAGCACCCCATACTGACAGAAAAACACAGAATTGTTGACAATTTTGCAGATTTATTAAAAAAGAAAAACTGAAATATCACATGGTCCTAAGTATTCAGACCCTTTGCTCAGTATTTAGTAGAAGCCCCCTTTTGATCTAATACAGCCAGGAGTCTTTTTGGGAAAGATGCAACAAGTCTTTCACACCTGGATTTGAGGATCCTCTGCCATTCCTCCTTGCAGATCCTCTCCAGTTCTGTCAGGTTGGATGGTAAACGTTGGTGGACAGCCATTTTTAGGTCTCTCCAGAGATGCTCAATTGGGTTTAAGTCAGGGCTCTGGCTGTGCCATTCAAGAACAGTCATGGAGTTGTTGTGAAGCCACTCCTTCGTTATTTTAGCTGTGTGCTTAGGGTCATTGTCTTGTTGGAAGGTAAACCTTCGGCCCAGTCTGAGGTCCAGAGCACTCTGGAGAAGGTTTTTGTCCACGATATCCCTGTACTTGGCCACATTCATCTTTCCCTCAATTGCAACCAGTCGTCCTGTCCCTGCAGCTGAAAAACACCCCCACAGCATGATGCTGCCACCACCATGCTTCACTGTTGGGACTGTATTGGACAGGTGATGAGCAGTGCCTGGTTTTCTCCACACATACCGCTTAGAATTAAGGCCAAAAAGTTCTATTTTGGTCTCATCAGACCAGAGAATCTTATTTCTCACCATCTTGGAGTCCTTCAGGTGTTTTTTAGCAAACTCCATGCAGGCTTTCATGTGTCTTACACTGAGGAGAGGCTTCCGTCGGGCCACTCTGCCATAAAGCCCCGACTGGTGGAGGGCTGCAGTGATGGTTGACTTTCTACAACTTTCTCCCATCTCCTGACTGCATCTCTGGAGCTCAGCCACAGTGATCTTTGGGTTCTTCTTTACCTCTCTCACCAAGGCTCTTCTCCCTCGATAGCTCAGTTTGGCCGGACGGCCAGCTCTAGGAAGGGTTCTGGTCGTCCCAAATGTCTTCCATTTGAGGATTATGGAGGCCACTGTGCTCTTAGGAACCTTAAGTGCAGCAGAAATCTTTTTGTAACCTTGGCCAGATCTGTGCCTTGCCACAATTCTGTCTCTAAGCTCTTCAGGCAGTTCCTTTGACCTCATGATTCTCATTTGCTCTGACATGCATTGTGATCTGGAAGGTCTTATATAGACAGGTGTGTGGCTTTCCTAATCAAGTCCAATCAGTATAATCAAACACAGCTGGACTCAAATGAAGGTGTAGAACCATCTCAATGATGATCAGAAGAAATGGAAAGCACCTGAGTTAAATATATGAGTGTCACAGCAAAGGGTCTGAATACTTAGGACCATGTGATATTTCAGTTTTTCTTTTTTAATAAATCTGCAACAATGTCAACAATTCTATGTTTTTCTGTCAGTATGGGGTGCTATGTGTACATTCATGAGGAAGAAGAATGAACCTAAATGATTTTAGCAAATGGCTGCAATATAACAAAGAGTGAAAAATTTAAGTTGGTCTGAATACTTTCCGTACCCACTGTATATAAAACCAGGAAGTACTGTTGATTTGAGAGGCTGCTGGCTCTCCGTCATGATGTCCTTTACAGTGCCTCGTGTCCTTCTAAATACTTAAACTTCAAAATAATATTATCTGCAGGTCACCCTCCTCCTCACTGGGCACACACTCTTCAGCCTCATATCTCACCATCAAAAGAATTTTGTTCATTTTTTTGAAGTTGAAGTATTTAGAAGGACACAAGGCACTGTAAAGGACATTATGATGGAGAGCCAGCTGCCTCCAAAATCAACAGTACTTTCAGCAGTGGTGGAACTACCAGGGTCACAGCAGTCGCACTTGCTACTGGGCCCTGAAGTTTCCCCACTGTGGGGCGGCCTGCAGTTTTGCCATTGTGGGGGGGGGGGCCCGGGCACCACTGTGAGGGGGCCGGCCCGCCATTCTATCACTGAGAGGGGAAAGCCCCCGCTCGCCTGTTTTGTTACTGGGAAGATCTGCCCCCGCCTGTCCATTCTGTCACTGGCTCAGAGCCTGTACTGAAAGTCCCTCCTCCCTTGCACAGATAGGAGACAGCCGATCTGTCTCCTTCTCCTTCCGCCCCTTTCCTGTGTGTACCACGGGAAGTGTGAAGCTAAGCAGTTGAATTAGATAATTCACACTTCCCTCGCTGCACACAGGAGAGGGGCGGGAGGAGAAGAAGCTTATCGGCTGTCTCCTATCCCATCCGTATGAGGTAGGAGGGAGGGGGAACTGTCAGTACAGGCTCCGAGCTCTGAGTCTGAGCTCTGAGTCTGGGCTGTATGAGAGGGACACTCTCAGCTCACAGTACTGCTGATAGGCACTGATAGGCAGGATTGATGAAGCACTAATAAGTGGCACTGATAGGCAGTGATAGACGGCATTGATGAGCACTAAGTGGCACTGATAGGCTGCATTAATGAGCACTGATAAGTGGCACTGATGGGAACTGATGGGCGGCATTGATGAGCACTGATAAGTGGCACTGATAGGCAGTATTAATAAGCACTGATAGGCAGCATTGATGAGCACTGATAGGTGGCACTGATAGGCAGCATTGATAAACACTGATAGGCAGCATTGATGAGCACTGATAGGGGGCATTGATGAGCACTGATAGGTGACACTGATAGGCAGCACTGATGGACACTAATAGGCGGCATTGGTGAGCACAGATAGGCAGCACTGATGGGCATTGATGAGCACTGATTGGCGGTATTGATGAGCATTGATTGGTGGCACTAATAGGTAGCACTGATAGGCACTGATAGGGGGCACTGATGAGCACTGATAGGCAGCATTCATTAAAACTGATAGGCTTTACTGATAGGCAACCACCCTCACATTTTTGTAAATATTTTATCATATCCTTCATGTGACAACACTGAAGAAATGACACTTTGTTACAATGTAAAGTAGTGAGTGTACAACATGGTAATTTGCTGCCCCCTCAAAATAACTCAACACAAAGCCATTAATGTCTAAACCGCTGGCAACAAAAGTGAGTACAGCCCTAAGTGAAAATGTCCAAACTGGGCCCAAAGTGTCGATATTTTGTGTGGCCACCAATATTTTCCAGCACTGCCTTAACCCTCTTGGGCATGGAGTTCACCAGAGCTTCAAAGGTTCCCACTGGAGTCCTCTTCCACTCCTCCATGATGACATCATGAAGCAGGTGGATGTGAGAGACCTTGCGCTCCTCTACCTTCCATTTGAGGATGCCCCACAGATGCTCAAAAGGGTTTGGGTCTGGAGGCATGCTTGGCCAGTCCATCACTTTTACCCTCAGCTTCTTTAGCAAGGCAGTGGTCATCTTGGAGGTGTGTTTGATGTCGTTATCATGCTGGAATACTGCCCTGCGGCCCAGACCCTGAAGGGAGGGGTCATGCTCTGCTTCAGTATTTCACAGTACATGTTGACATTCAAGGTTCCCTCAATGAACTGTAGCTCTCCAGTGCTGGCATCACTCATGCTGCCCCAGACCATGACACCCCCACCACCATGCTTGACTATAGGCAAGAGACACTTGTCTTTGTACTCCTCACCTGGTTGCCGCCACACATGCTTGACACCATCTGAACGAAATACGTTTATATAAGTCTCATCAGACCACAGGACATGGTTCCAGTAATACCATGTCCTTAGTCTGCTTGTCTTCAGCAAACTGCAGGCTTTCTTGTGCATCATCTTTAGAAGAGGCTTCCTTCTGGGACTACAGCCATGCAGATCAATTTGATGCAGTATGCGGAGTATGATCTGAGCACTGACAGGCTAACCCCCCACCCATTCAACCTGTTTAGCAATGCTGGCAGCACTCACACATCTATTTCCCAAAGACAACCTCTGGATATGCTGTATGGTCTTGGCCATCATGCTGCAGCTCAGTTTCAGGGTCTTGGCAAACTTCTTATAGAATAGGTTATCTTTATGTACGAGCAACAATTCTTTTTTTCAGATCCTCAGAGAGTTCTTTGTCATGAGATGCCGACTGTTGTTGAACTAACAGTGACCAGTATGAGAGAGTGAGAGCGATAACACCAAATGTAACACACCTTCTCCCCATTCACACCTAAAGACCTTGTAACACTAACGACTCACATGACAGCGGGGAGGGAAAATGGCTAATTGGGCCCAATTTGGACATTTTCATTTAGGGGTGTACTCACTTTTGTTGCCAACGGTTTAGACATTAATGGCTGTGTGTTGAGTTATTTAGAGGAGACAGATAATTTACACTGTTATACAAGCTGTACACTCACTACTTTATATTGTAGCAAAGTGTCATTTCTTCAGTGTTATCACATGAAAAGATATAATAAAATATTTACAAAAATGTGAGGGGTGTACTCACTTTTGTGAGATACTGTATATAAGGAGATTCACTCAAGGCATATAAGTATGTATAATGGCATTTTTAATATTTTCATCAACAGATGAGCTCTTTTTTCCTGGCATTACTTTAATTAACATAACAACATCTTCTGTATTTGTTTTACAAATTTCAATAAAAACCTATTTGAAATAATAAAATACATGTATCCATTGGTAAACGTGAATAGATATGAAAGAGAGATAGAGAGCTAAAAGATCATCTCTGACCAAACGTTATTCCAAAAGAAAAAAGAGAATATTAACCAGTTCTGGACCGGAAGCATTTATCCTCAAAATGACCAGGCCATTTTTTGGGATACGGCCCTGCCTTATTTTAACTGACAATTGTGCAGTCGTGCGATGCTGTACCCTAAAATGATGTCCTTTTTTTCCCCCACAGAGCTTTCTTTTGGTGGTATTTGATCACCTGTGCAATTTTCATTTCTTGTGCTGTAAACAAAAAAAGAGCGACAATTCTGAAAAACAATATTTTTTACTTTCTGCTATAAAACATTCCGAATAAAAAAAAAAAAAAATTAAAAATCAAATGTTTTCATCATTTTAGGCCAATTTATATTCTGCTAGATATTTTTGGTAAAAAAAAAAAAAAAAAAAAAAACAATAAGTGTATATTGATTGGTCTGTGCAAAATCTATCTCATCTACAAACTAGGGGAAAGATTCATGTCAATTTAATTTTTACTAGTAATGGCAGCGATCATCGGTTTTTAGCGGGACTGCGACATTGCGGCAGACAGATCATACATCTAACTGACATTTTTGACACTTTTGGGGGACTAGTGACATTACCACAGTTCTCAGTGCTAAAAATGTGCACTGTTACTGTACTAATGACACTGGCAGGGAAGGGGTTAACACCAGGGGCGATCAAAGGATCAAATGTGTCCCTAGGGGGTGCTTTCTAACTGTGGGGAGTGGGCTTGCTGCATGAACACTGAGACCTGTATTCCTAAATAAGAGGAACAGAGGATCCCTGTGTTCATAACTGACAGAACAACGGTCTGCCATGTTTTCAATGGCAGACTGCCATTCTGTCTCCACAGGGACCCGCTAAAAAGCTTCCCCTGTGGAAAATGGGTGCGCGTATGCACGCCACCACTAGCGGTCCTGCAAAGCATTATACAGGTACATCGTTTAGAGGGACAGAGCGGACCTGCAGCAGTAAAGCGGCTGGTCGGCAAGCGGTTAAACAAATCATTTATCTATCTTCTTCTATTTTCAATGTCATACGCTCTTCACAGAATCATTAATGCTAAGATATTTTTCATAGTCCTTACTTGCTATTTATTGTTGCCAATACAGTTGTTACTATGGGAATATCTATCTTCTGGTTGCCAGGGTAACAGCCATAAAAAAATTAAATAAGTGATTGAGTGATCTAAAGATGAAATCTTTTCATATTCTCTTGGCAAATATATAATAAATAAAAAAATATATGTTTTCTTAAAACATTTGGAAGTAGATGCACAACACTGGCTGAAATGGGTGATGATGTTTCCCTCTACTTCTCTGTTAAACTTGCTCATCAGTAGACTGCTATAGTCTTTTATCGCAGCTGTAACAAAACTAGATCAAAACCTTAACAGTCAAATTTGGCTTGTTCCAACTTGGCATTGACACACGCTTTAGTGTAATAATCAAATTGCTTAGAGGCCTGTACAGCTTAATACTCTTTTCTGTAAGCTTTCCTTAACACAGGCCCCATATGACCTGGCCAGATACTCAAAATGTAAGTAAATTACTTAGGTTAAATGGGCTGTACCCAGGGCCATCTTTAAGGCAGGGCAAAAGGGGCAGCTGCCTCGGGCCCAATCATTGTTGTGCGGCCTAAAGCAGCTGTCCCTTGAGCCATCACTGCCTCAGAATAGTTGATAAGTGGATTTGTGAGAGCCCAAGAAAATGTTTGCCCAGGGTCCAATCAATATTAAAGACGGTCCTGGCTGTATCCCAAAAAATAACTAAAACTCATTTATAAATTCAAAGATACTGTTAAGCAAACATCAGCTTTGTGGGTTTGAATGGGGATGGTTTCACCATTATGTGTGAGAGGGATGATCAAAACTGGGAGATCCCAAATCCTAGGTCCAGGAACTGAAGGGCAAACTTGAAGATGATGTAAAATAAGCTCATGTGAAACTTACCTGCTCTAATCTCCCTCACTTTGAGGGCCCTTCCCACAAGCCAACAGATAAGAGCCCCTTAATAAATGTAGATTTATCAAGAGTATATGGTAGCACATATTCTCTGGAAACTTGGCTATTTCATCTTAACAGAGACCATTTTTCCCAAGGTACACTGCCTGTACCAGTCTGCTGGTAATTGAGCTTTGTCCTGACATTGAGAAAGACAATGCCTTATGCTTCCTACTGGCAGGGCCGGACTGGCCTGCCGGGATAGCGGGAAAATTCCCGGTGGGCCGCCGGCCCTGGGGCCGCTTTAAGATTGAGGCCGCTTTAAGATTTGGACCGCTTTAAGATGCGGCCGCTATTGGGACAGCGCCGCGGGCGTGCCGAGACGGCCGCTGCAGCCCCGGCCCCCCGCTGCAATGGATATACTCTTTAAGTCTTCCCTACGTCAGCCGCTATGAGCGGCATGACGTCACATCTGGCGGGAGCGGCTGCGGATCATCTGACTGTCTGCAAGACGGACGGTAATGGCACTGATCCCTCCCACACCACACAGACGCCAGCAGCAGCAGCATGATTGCACCCAGGGAATCGACTGACAAAGTTCTGGTGAGTGTTCATTACTACGTGGTGCACTGGAGGTGTGGTGGAAGATTTATAGCCCTTAGTAATTCATCCATCTGAACACTGGGAGTACCACTGATTGTCAAGAATTGTTTGGACACTTGCAATGGACATGTATATGAATACTATACACTCAGGAATTTAGCAAATGATGGACGTTATTTTGGAATATATGCAGCAATAAAGCTTTTTTCTATGCTGACATTGGTTATTTAATTAATGATTTGATGTGTTCATGCAAATCAGCACTGCTGAATGTGATAAGTACTGGAGTTCATTGAGAGTTAAGTACTGTATTATTGCATGGTTTTTGATTTTGGCCATAGATATATTTTCACTCCATGTTGGTAGGTTAATTGGCTCTTGTATAAATTGGCCCTGGTACAGGGCCGGACTGGCCTACTGGGATACCGTGAAATTTCCCAGTAGAGCGGCAAGTCCCCCCTCCCCTGGGACTGCTAAGGACCTGTAAAAAAAAAATGTCCGCGGCCGACCCGACATGCGCACTGCGTACCCGTACACGTTTGACTATTTCCTGACACTTAAATGTAAGGCGCCTCACCAAAAAGTATGTGAGACTCCTCAGGAGATGCAGTGCTGCGGGCATGGTACAGGAGAATCTCCTGTACCATGCCCGCAGCACTGCATCTCCTGCTCTATGCCCGCAGCCCTGCATCTCCTACACCATGCCTGCAGCCCCTGCACAATGCTGGCAAGCCTGCATCTCCTGTACTATGCCCACAGCCCTGCATCTCTTGTACCATGTCTTCAGCCCCTGCACCATGCCTGCAGCCCCTGCATCTCCTGCCCCATGTCCACAATCCCTGCATCTCCTGCACCATGTCCGCAGCCCCTGCATCTCCTGTACCAAGCCCACAGCCCCTGCATCTCCTGTACCAAGCCCACAGCCCCTGCACCATGCCCGCAGCCCTTACACCATGCCCGCAGCCCCTGCATCTCCTGCACCATGCCCGCAGCCCCTGCGTCTCCTGCACCATGCCCGCAGCCCCTGCACCATGCCCGCAGCCCCTGAATCTCCTGCACCATGCCCGCAGCCCCTGAATCTCCTGCACCATGCCCGCAGCCCCTGCATCTCCTGCACCATGCTCGCAGCCCCTGCATCTCCAGCACCATGCCCGCAGCCCCTGCATCTCCTGTACCATGCCCGCATAGCCTATGATCACCTCCTGTATCATGTCCGCACTTTTACCACTTTTGATCCAAATTTGCTTTTTTATATATATATATATATATATATATATATATAAAGCCCTATGCGCTTTCATATCTATATATAATACTCTTCAAATGTGCTTTAAAATGCATGGTTTTCCCTTTTATGAACAAGAAAATAATGACGTTATGCTGTTGGGCCGGTATAATAATGCTGTGGGGCTGGTATGAAATTATTTCCAGGGCTGAATTTTATTCCCAGTCCGGCCCTGCCTACTGGCCCTACTTTTTGGTTTGTCATACCTGCCTGTTGCTACCAGAGTGGCTATCCCAAACAATACAATATGTGGTTCTAGTAGAGATCAGATATCCCTAGAAAAAGCATCCTTGGTTAGAGATTTCTTCTGCTTTGCTGGCAGCTGTAAGTATCCCATGTTATCTTCTGCATTGATTCTGTGCCCAGGTGAGGGATCCTTTTTCAGATACATCCATTATCAACTTTCAGTCATCGTAGTCCTTTTTGAATAGCTATCTACATAGAACCCTATACATTTTGTTGAAATCTACATTGTCTACATAGCACTTATTATTAAGCAACCAAACATAAGCCATCACTTGAGATTATTCTTCCGCTAAAGATCATAGGTTACAGTTTGCACAGGAACAATCGTATACAGTATTTGAAGCAAAGGACTTTTCTCAAAATAGTGGCGGGTCTTACTTCATTATCTATAAAAACATGGCAAACTCTCAAACTTTAGGCTTGTTAGTTACAGCTACCACCTTGTATACTGCTGTATCATTTAAATCTCTCAATTTTAAGTTCCTTATGTTCCCAAAATATCAGCACACTAGGACTAAAAATCCCTTAAGCAGTAAAAATGAACCCTAGCTGCTGGATTACCTTGATTACCTTTGCTCCATAGCAGGAAGATATACAGCATATATTTAACAACCATTGCTTAGAAAATGTCAATTGTCCTTAAAAGTTCATCAAAATGTTCTCACTATGGTCTTCACCAAACAAAATTGGAGCCTTTTCATTAACCACTTGCCTTCTGTGCACTTAAACACCCTTCCCATCCAGGCCAATTTTCAGCTTTCAGCGCTCTAACACTTTGAATGATAATTGCGCGGTCATGCTACACTGTACCCATATGAAATTTTTATCATTTTTTTCACACAAATAGAGCTTTCTTTTGGTGGTATTTAATCATCTCTGGGTTTTTTATTTTTTACAAAAAAAAAAGAAAAAAGACAGAAAATTTTGAAAAAAAAAAAAAAGTTTTTCTTATTTTCTGCGAGTAAATTTTGAAAATAAATTTTTCTCCCTCACTGATGTGCGCTGATGAGGCGGCACTGATGGGCACTGATAGGCTGCACTTATGGGCACTGATAGGCTGCACTTATGGGCACTGATGAGGTGGCACTTATGGGCACTGATGAGGTGGCACTTATGGGCACTGATGAGGAGGTACTAATATGCCGCACTGATGAGCACTGATAGGTGGCACTGATAGGCGGCACTGATAGGCGGCACTGATAGGCGGCACTGATAGGCGGCACTGATAGGCACTGAGAGGTGGCACTGCTGGGTACTGAGAGGTGGCACTGCTGGGCACTGAGAGGTGGCACTGACGGGTGGCACTGATGGGCACTGATAGGCGGCACTGATGGACACTAACGGGTGGCACTGATGGACACTGATGGGTGGCACTGATGAGCACTGATGGGCGGCACTGATGAGCACTGATGGGCAGCACCATCAGTGCCCACACTCAGTGCCCATAGTGCTGCCAGTCAGTGCTCATCAGTGCCTAGATGAGCAGGCACTGATGGGCACTGACTGGCAGCACTATGGGCACTGATTGTGGGCATTGATGGGGGCACTGATGGCGGGCACTGTGGGCACTGATGGGGGGGCAATGTGTGTGTTTTTTTTACCTTCAGTAATCAGGGCACTGGTGATCAGTGCCCTGATTACATGTCTCTGTGTCCCCAGCGGCTGTCGGCTCCCCCTCCTTCCTCACACTGCAGGCTCCGTGTGAGGAAGGAGCGCCAGCGATGAGAGATGATCTCATATGTTTACATATGAGATCATCTCTCATTGGACGGCTTGATCACGTGGTGAATGGCCGCTGTGATTGGCCATTCACCACGATCTGTGATCGGCCGTGTCCCTTGGACACGGCCGACACAGATTCTCCCCGCTGCGCGCTCGCAGGAGCGCGCGGGGGGGCGTGTCACTGGAGGCCGTTTAAAAACGGCCTCCCGAAAATTCGAGTCCGCGCTGCAGCCGTATATAGGCTGTAGCGCGGATGTGAGGAGGTTAATTTATCAGAATGAAGTACATGCATGAAAAATAAAATTCTTCCTGTCTCTGTTTCCAAACCCCCCCCCCCCCCCCAAACCACCACAGTCTCCACAAGTGTAATACACAGATATAATTCTGCAGATCATTCCTTTTCCTTCTATACCCGCTTGTGACAGTCAAAAAAAAAAAATAAAAATATATATATATCGTTTAGTATGTCTAAACAAACACACTCTAAAGCTAGTTAATGTGCCAACCTTTTCACTCAATATACCTTACCAAGCCCTAGAATCTATGCATATACAGCACAATCCTCGCTCCACTTCTTTAATAGTACTGTATCCTCTCTCATCCACAACAATGTTAACCAAGATTTCCATGCCAGAGATGAATAAATTACCCTAGTGCAGCATGTTCAGGACATTTGTTTTTCCCACATACACTTATAAACAAAGAAGGGTAAAAAAACAACATCAAAGATGGCTGCCATGGCCCTTCCAGTGCACGTCTAACATCACTTTCTTTTATTTTTCATAACATGAACTTTATTCTGATTCATGAATGAAGAGGCTTATATTTTGTGTGGTGAAGACCATTGTGAGAACATGTTGATGCACTTTTAAGGGCAATTGACATTTTCGAAGCGCTGGTTGTTGAATCTATATTTTAAGTTTCTTACCATATTATTTTTAACCATTGTGCAGGCCCTTCAAAATGTAACTTGATCCAATAAATGTACGGTGTTCTCATATCTGAATACTCTATGATGACACATACAACTTTTAAAGGAAACAGTATACACTTTCATTTTATAACATCAGTAGTACATTAGCAATGTAAACAATAGTTATTTTCAACAATCCAATATAGCTCACTTGAAAAATCTTCTTTCATGTTTTGAGTCCTGCCTGTCTACTGGCCATCTCTTTTCACAACTTCCTGGATTGCCAGGAAGATGAAAGTACTTTGCAGCTTTTCCTCTGCTGTTTACTTTAAGTTTCTAAGGACTACATATCCCATGTGTAGCCCTCTTTTGAGGGTGGTTATCGGAAATGGCCCTCCCCAAACAGGATATTGTGCTAAACCTGTAGGTAACTAAAAGCACCAGAAGCTTCATTAAGTGGAAGAGTGGGTTTTACAATAAAGTTGGCAGTGCCTCCACCCAGTGACAGGGCCTCTGTGAACAGAGGGGATTCCCTTCCTAGGATATTAGTAATCTAATCAAAGTAATAGTGGAAGAGGAACTAATGCAGCCAGCATTTTACATTATTAATAGGTAAATAGATATACACCAGTATGGTAAGAATATGGCTTTATATAATAAAAAGTATACATCCAATGTAAAAAAAACAGGTAATATCAACAAAGGGCCCAATAGGAGTCCTGTTGGAATTGTGCACATACACCCAGGTATATATAGTTATTAACAAAAATACTTTACCTCCAGATGAATGTTGCAACACAATTAAATTGCAGGGGGCCCATGAGGACAATCACTATGCGACATACATCTTTTTGTCAAAGACCTGAAGACAAGGTCAGCAATGATGGGGAGATCCTCCGACCAATGTCCAGCCAGTCTGGAATATAGCTTCTCCCCAGCAGAAACCAGGGCTAGCCTATCTATATTGCTTCTTAGGCCCTAGTAACTCCTAATCTGCCATACAACCAGTCCTCTAACTACCTACTGGGCCATTGAATGCCCAATCTGGCTTTAGCCTATGCTAGGTATTGAGCCCTGAGCTAAAACTAGCTATACAATTCCAGACCAGAAGGGGTAGGGCTACCAAAAATACCAGGAGTTGCATACAAACTCTATTCCAATAAACAGGTTCCCCTACTAATATCTTTGCATATGACCACTATGTACATACAGTAGCAAAGACCTAACTATCTGGCACTGTGCATACGAAATACGAACAATAGGATAGTGACTCATCTGTCACTAGGATTCAGAGCAGAAAGTTATGGGCAGCTACATAAAAAGCCAGAACACAGGAACAATTACCTAATAGTCTCTGATGTTTGCCCGGATAAAATACAGCAACTTCTGTATGTGGTCCCCAAAAACCATCTATTTCCTTCCTTTGGGGTTTTTAACTGAGCCTCCCAGGGATAGAAAATGCATACATAATTAAAGGAGTTGTAAAGGCTGAAGGTTTTTTATCTTAAAGCATTCTATGCATTAAGATAAAAAAGCCTTCTGTGTGAAGCAGCCTACCTAGCAGTCCCGAATACTTACCTGAGCCCCGTCTCTGTTCAGCGTTGTCCAGAAGCCCCTCGGCCATCCAGGACTCTCCCTTCTGATTGACTGAGACCCAGCCTTAGCGCCATTGGCTCCCACGGCTGTCAATTAAAGTCAGTTAGCAAATTAGGAGAGAGAGGGGGCGGGCAGAATTGCAGCTCCATGTCTGAATAAACACAGGGAGGTGCAGCTTGGCTCGGGTGCCCCCACAGCAAGCTGCTTACTGTGGGGGCACTCGGCAGGAGGGGATGCCAGGAGCAGAAAAAATGTACCCGAGAAGAGGAGGATCCAGGCTGCCCTGTACAAAACCACTGCAGGTAAGTATAACATGTTTGTTATTAAAAAAAAAAAAAAAACGAGATTTTACAATCACTTTAAGTCCCGGTTCACATTTGTGCGATGCAGGAACGCTGCGAATATACAGCGTGTTCCTGCATCGCATCCGCAACCCTGGCAGTTCTCACTGCCATATGCGATACACAGGGGGTGTCAATTAAAAGTTAACGACACCCCCAGTTGAGATCGCATATCACATTGCGATCTGCAAGTTCGCACAGAAACGGAACGCACTAGTGTGAACCACCATGCGATCCGATTCTGCTGCGGATTAAAAAAATGTTTAGTGCGATTGCGGTGCGAATTCAGCCATACAAACTGTATGGCTGAAATTTGCACCGCACAGAGATTTGCATGTAATTTAGGAGCAGTGCGCTCCGAATTACATGCGATCTCTGTGATCGCACTAATGTGAACTGGCACTAACTGTGTATTATTAAGGGTACAGGTATTCACAAATACAGACAGTAGGGGGCAGCAGATCCCTTCACATGGTACCTTGCTGCCTGCAAGCAGTGATTCCTGAGCTGACTCCGCCTCATGAGACTCTTCCTCTATGTAGTTCACAAGACATGTAGATAACAAGATTGTTCAGAATAATATTGATACTTTAAATAAAATGTGGTAATGAATATATGATTTTACATTTTGACATTAAAAATGCTTTAAGCATGTTTTTCCTTTTGGTTGCCTTTTCTTAGTTTGGTTGTGAAATTGGAAATTAATAAATTAGATAACGTAGAACTATTGGCAAAAGAAAATATGACAGGTATGATGCACTCTGTTATCTATTACCTGTTGGTCTTGTCTTTAGATATGTTAATTTTCCCTTCCTGTAATAGGGTAACAACACTGTTGATCCACCAGTGAAATCACTCCAGCACTGACACCCTGAAAACAGAGTATTCTAAAATGGATGTTTTAGAAGGAATTTAAGAAAGCGAAAAACGCGATGAAGCCCATCTTCAGTTATCTCCAGTCCATTTTTAAGTCATTTAATTTATTTTCTTTAACCTCCCTAGCGGTGTGATTATGTCAGTATTTTTGAATGTCAAAGCGGTACATTGTTTTGCATAGCGATCTGTTGTTTTATATTGTAGACCTGTAATTCCTAGGAATAAAACAGTAAAAGTGAATAAAAATGAATACATTAGTTAATAAATTAAAAATTAGAAATTAATTAATAAATGAATAAATTATTATTAAAAAAATATAGTCACAGTAGTAATACCCTCACTAAATTAATGACTTTAGGCCATGTCAGAAGTTTGGGCAGGCGAACAAACTGGCCAAATTAAGTTGTGCCTGTACAAAGAACTGTGAGCAGCTTGATTTCAGATCAAACTAACGGTCATCCCAAACCAGAAGCTCATTACTACTGAAGACTATTGTACTGCAGTACTCTTTGTAAAACACATTTCCAATGTAATATTTTCAGTTTCTCTATGTTTTTTGGAAGAAAAATAAATATTCTAGCTCTTTAAAAGTCCACAATGTTAACAATTGCAAACAGTGCCATATAACTGGGTTAAATCAGGCAAATTATCATTGGAACATATGTTAAGAAGTTTATTCTTAATGTAAAAAGTGCCAATATATTAGTCAAAGCTTTACAGACAATGTTTTATCATCTCTACCAGCCCCCGCCCCAGGCATTTAGCAGCATTATTATCTTGTCATATACGGTAATTACAATATTGCATTTTACCAAAATTAATAAAGCCATCTGAGCAGATGGCTGAGGATTTTATAAATAGAAATAGGTGACATTTTCTTGGATTGGGACACAATTAAATGTGTTAAATTGTAATTTTAGCATATCTAGCTTCTGTCTTTTTTTGTCTTATCATTTTTGTGGCACCATTAATATAGAACTTGAATTTCTCATTTAACACATAAACCCTAAAACAAATGTAAAGTGTTTCTAAATCCAAAAACAAAAATGTAACATATAGCAGCTAAACAGTTCTCAAATGTGGTGACTGCAGTGGGTTCTTTTTTAGGCTTATTTTCCTTTATTTTATTCTGAAGATCCCGCCACTAAAACACTTGCTGGTTGATTTATTAAAGACAAATACTGTGCACTTTGCAAGTGCAGTTGCGCTAATTTTCCCCAGAGCTTAGTGAATGTGGTGAAACTGGTTTATATTTTCCTTGCAACTGATTGGGTATTCTTTACAAAGGGAAGTTTCACCACATTCACTAAGTTCTAGGAAAAATGATGGTAACCACACTTCCAAAGTGCACAATCTATTTGCCTTTAGTAAATCAACTCCTTCCTGTCCTCCAGTGACAACACTTACCATACTACACCTGTGTATGATCAGCATTGTTACACTAGTACTGGACTGCAGAACATCTCCCCTTAGCCCCTTCTTCATACCATAAAGAGAAAGTGTTCTGTAATCCACAGAGAAGGCTGCAGACAATGTTAAAGATAAGAGTGGAGAACAAGATTTCTGTCAGGATCAACTGCTTTTTTTTGCACTTAGCAAAAAAATATAATAATGACTCCTAGAGAGTACATTTAAATAATCGGGTTCTGTTTTCCCTCCTGTCCTCTGTCTACCTGCCCTTTTTATGGATCCAATAGCTTACTGTCACACCTGTAGTAAAGGGCCAATTTTATTGTATTGCAGTTCCTTAACTGGGGAGAAGGTTTAAGGGGTGCAGTATACCCCATAAGCACAAAATGGCAAGATGGATAAACTGAATGATATAATTTCAACCTCTGAAATTGCTGCTAAAAGAAAGAGGACAATCAAATATCTCTCTCTCTCTCTCTGTCACTCTGTAAACAGAGAATATTACCTGAGCCCCTTGTACATCAGGTGCAGCATGATGGGGCGGCAATAACACACATAGTCCAAGCGCGATGAAAGAACTTGCATTGAAATATTGTAATCAACCAGGAACACTGCCAGATCCAACAGCGTATAGAGAGCAGGTTTTGGCCAAACTAACTGCGCCTGTTGAGAGGAACAGAATGCGGCCTGGCCACCTCCTGCAAAAGCAGGAAGATATCCTGAGAAGTTGAGAGCCCTACGTTTTCCCTCCTCATCAGGCACATTTTTCCCTGCAGCTAGTTCTGTACCTACCAGACGGAGTACCTGTCCCTACTCTACCAACTCGCAAAATGCATACCGAACCTAGGAGCCAAGGCATTAAATAGGCTCTGCCTGAACTAAGATGGCTGCTAGAGTCCCATGGGGCAGTAACATCCAATTAGATAGCTAATGACCCAGGAAACCATAGAGGTTCCTCTTGACTTCCTCTCCAATTGCAGTGCTGCTGCAGGAGAGTGCCACCTGCAGTGGAGAAAGTAAGCTGCACCTGCCTATAGCCTAGCCAAAGAATACTCTTCCTAGGTTCAGAAAGTAGCTCCTACCCAGTTCATCTGTGACCCTCTTCAGGCAAGTGTATCAGCTCAACTCTATTCAGGTATGTACTCCAGTAAGTGGTTTGGTATCCAGGTCCAAAAGCACATGGTTCATGCTGAGGCCAGGCCCTGACAGCAGTTCTTCACACAGACCTCCTTCAAAGGAGACGGGATGGGAGAGTTCTGGAAAGTTGCTCCCAAACATCCTGTCCTTTTTGGACTTGGAGCTTTTGATCCATGTTGTACCTGCCAGAAGTTCATCATTTTTTTGCTGGGATTTGCTTTCTGGTGGCTTAGTGTATAGTGTTGCTCCTTTATGGGGTCCAACATACGTTACATGTATCATCTTACTGCTCTTATTATATAGTTTATACGCTTTTTTTGTATCTTGTCCTTTGTCCTTAGGGCTTTTGACTTAATTTATACCTAGCCTTTGGTAAATGGTCGTTATTGCTTTGGTCTCTCTCTCTCTATAGGGCCTTGGTCATAGATGGCCTATAACTAGGGTTGAGCGGACACCTAGATGTCCGTGTTCGACGGGTTCGGCCGAACTTTAAAAAAAAGTCCGGGTCCGTGTCCCGGACTTTTACCGAACTTTTCCCGGACACCGAACCCCATTGAAGTCAATGGGGACCCGAACTTTAAGGCACTAAAATGGCTCTAAAACACCAAAGGAAAGGGCTAGAGTGCTGCAAATGGCAGCAAAACGTAATTAAGAGCATGGCAAGTGCTCTGCAAACAAATGTGGATAGGGAAATAACTTAAAACAACAAAAAAAAACAGAAAAATAAAACAATGTTCTTCTTCATCTCTGAAGGACGAGGCCCATATGGAGTAGGAGGGAGGTTGAGGTGGTGGTGGATGTGGCGGTGACATAGGCGTGCGCACAGGGTGTGCTGGGTGTGCCTGGGCACACCCTAATCACCTAGGGCACATAGCATTGCCAGTGAGGAGATGGGAAAGATCTCCCTGGGACCTGCTCTGCTCTATTTCTCCTTGCCTACAGGTACATGGCCCCGATACATTACTCTCCCTGCTGGCAAACACATGCATGTGTATTTCAACTTTGGGGTGCACACCTTAATGCAATAGGCTGCGCACACCTATGGGCGGTGTAGGTGGAAGCGGCGGTGGAGGAGGACCAGGGCCGGATTAACAGCATCATGGGCTTGGTGCTGAGGATTTTGAAGGGCCTTAAGGGCCGTGCCTTGCCATGCACCCAGAGGAGGAAGGGTGCAGCCATGCATGCCTAATTCAACATGGGATGCTGTCTCTGAAGCCCATAAACACATCCATGCATCGCCAACTGTCCCTCCTTGTCCGGCCTTCACGCTGTGTGGGGAGGTTCTGAGGGTGCTGCCTGGGGAAGCGAGCATAGAAGCCAGACTTCTGTGTTTACAAGTGACAGAAGAGCGGTAACAGTGAATATGGCCAACCCGGGGCCTATATAAAAGGTAGGGGCCTGGAGCTGCAGCTCCAATAGCCCCTACATTAATCTGGCCCTGAGGAGGAGGACGAGGTAGCCAACACTGCTTCTTTTCAAAAATTTTAAATGAGGGTACACCCCAAAAGAGTGAGAAAGAGCAAAAATGGAACAATGGGTGGGTAAGGTCGGTATCCATTGCTATTCTGCATAAGGTACGGAAAAGTCCCGTGGGATCCATGCCTGGTTCATTTTAATGAACGTGAGCTTGTCCACATTGTCTCTGGACAGGCGGCTGCGCTTGTCTGTTATAACGCCCCCAGCCGTGCTAAATACCCGTTCAGATAATACACTGGCTGCAGGGCACGCCAGCACCTCCAAGGCGTAAAGGGCAAGCTCAGGCCATGTGCCCAATTTGGAGACCCAGAAGTTGAAGGGGGCAGACCCGTCATTCACTACATGTAGGCGTGTGCACACATACTGCTCCACCATGTTGGTAAAATGCTGCCTCCTGCTAAGACGTTCCATCTGAGCTGCTGGTGCTGCTGTTTGTTGTGGCGTGCTGACAAAGCTTTTCCACATTTCGGCCATGCTAACCCTGCCTTCTGAGGTGCTGGCGGTGCCCTGGTTGCGTTGGCGACCTCCTCCTCCTCCTCCTCTGCCTTGTGCTTCCACTGTGGCCCCGCTGTCAGATGGGAATGCCAGCAGCATGGCGTCTACCAGCGTGCGCTTGTACTCGCGCATCTTGCGATCGCGCTCCAGTGAGTGAATTAAGGACGGTACGTTGTCCTTGTAACGGGGATCCAGCAGCGTGGCCACCCAGTAATCAGCACAAGTTAGAATGTGGGCAACTCGGCGGTCGTTGTGGAGACACTGCAGCATGTAATCGCTCATGTGTGCCAGGCTGCCCAGAGGCAACGAAAGGCTGTCCTCTGTGGGAGGTGTATCGTCCGTGTCCTCTGTATCCCCCCAGCCACGCACCAGTGATGGCCATGAGCTGGCCTGGGTGCCACCCTGCTGTGAACATGGTTCCATCTCCTCCTCCAGCTCCTCCTCCTCCTCATCCTCCTCATCCTCCAGAACTGTGCCCCTGCTGGACAATTGCGTCCCTGGCGTTTGCGTGTGCAGGAACCCACCCTCGGAGCCCCTTGCGAATGACTGCCCTGAAAGCCTTGGAAATGTTACCTCTTCATCCTCCTCCTCCTCCTCATCCTGTGCCACATCCTCTTCCATCATCGCCCGAATTGTTTTTTCAAGGAGGCATAGAAGTGGGATAGTTAAGCTGAGAACGGCGTCATTGCCACTGGCCATGTTGGTGGAGTACTCAAAACAGCGCAACAAGGCACACAGGTCTCGCATGGAGGCCCAGTTAAATTAAATAGCGGAATAGAAAATATGATCCAAAAAAAGTGTATGTATATCACACGTACACAACCACACTGGGCCCCAATTACTATTGTTTGTACCCCTAAAAGGCTAGATGAGGAGTAGGGGGGGTATGGAACAGGCAGCACCCTCAAACCTTCAGAAGTATGAGATGAACCCCAACAACTTGGAAAGGTGGATCTCTCTCACACGTACCAACACAGACTATCCCCCAATTTAACTGATCCCCAAAGGTTTTTGATTAAATAGCGGAATAGAAAATATGATCCAAAAAAAGTGTATGTATATCACACGTACACAACCACACTGGGCCCCAATTACTATTGTTTGTACCCCTAAAAGGCTAGATGAGGAGTAGGGGGAGTATGGAACAGGCAGCACCCTCAAACCTTCAGAAGTATGAGATGAACCCCAACAACTTGGAAAGGTGGATCTCTCTCACACGTACCAACACAGACTATCCCCCAATTTAACTGATCCCCAAAGGTTTTTGATTAAATAGCGGAATAGAAAATATGATCCAAAAAAAGTGTATGTATATCACACGTACACAACCACACTAGGCCCCAATTACTATTGTTTGTACCCCTAAAAGGCTAGATGAGGAGTAGGGGGGGTATGGAACAGGCAGCACCCTCAAACCTTCAGAAGTATGAGATGAACCCCAACAACTTGGAAAGGTGGATCTCTCTCACACGTACCAACACAGACTATCCCCCAATTTAACTGATCCCCAAAGGTTTTTGATTAAATAGCGGAATAGAAAATATGATCCAAAAAAAGTGTATGTATATCACACGTACACAACCACACTAGGCCCCAATTACTATTGTTTGTACCCCTAAAAGGCTAGGAGTAGGGGGAGTATGGAACAGGCAGCACCCTCAAACCTTCAGAAGTATGAGATGAACCCCAACAACTTGGAAAGGTGGATCTCTCTCACACGTACCAACACAGACTATCCCCCAATTTAACTGATCCCCAAAGGTTTTTGATTAAATAGCGGAATAGAAAATATGATCCAAAAAAAGTGTATGTATATCACACGTACACAACCACACTGGGCCCCAATTACTATTGTTTGTACCCCTAAAAGGCTAGATGAGGAGTAGGGGGAGTATGGAACAGGCAGCACCCTCAAACCTTCAGAAGTATGAGATGAACCCCAACAACTTGGAAAGGTGGATCTCTCTCACACGTACCAACACAGACTATCCCCCAATTTAACTGATCCCCAAAGGTTTTTGATTAAATAGCGGAATAGAAAATATGATCCAAAAAAAGTGTATGTATATCACACGTACACAACCACACTAGGCCCCAATTACTATTGTTTGTACCCCTAAAAGGCTAGATGAGGAGTAGGGGGGGTATGGAACAGGCAGCACCCTCAAACCTTCAGAAGTATGAGATGAACCCCAACAACTTGGAAAGGTGGATCTCTCTCACACGTACCAACACAGACTATCCCCCAATTTAACTGATCCCCAAAGGTTTTTGATTAAATAGCGGAATAGAAAATATGATCCAAAAAAAGTGTATGTATATCACACGTACACAACCACACTAGGCCCCAATTACTATTGTTTGTACCCCTAAAAGGCTAGGAGTAGGGGGAGTATGGAACAGGCAGCACCCTCAAACCTTCAGAAGTATGAGATGAACCCCAACAACTTGGAAAGGTGGATCTCTCTCACACGTACCAACACAGACTATCCCCCAATTTAACTGATCCCCAAAGGTTTTTGATTAAATAGCGGAATAGAAAATATGATCCAAAAAAAGTGTATGTATATCACACGTACACAACCACACTAGGCCCCAATTACTATTGTTTGTACCCCTAAAAGGCTAGATGAGGAGTAGGGGGAGTATGGAACAGGCAGCACCCTCAAATCTTCAGAAGTATGAGATTGTGTTCACTGTACCCCACAAAGATTGAGTTCACTGCACCCCACAATGATTGTGTTCACTGCACCCCACAAAGATTGTGTTCACTGCACCTCACAAAGATTGTGTTCACTGTACCCCCCAAAGATTGTGTTCACTGCACCCCACAAAGATTCTGTTCACTGTACCCCACAAAGATTGTGTTCACTGCACCCTAAAAGGATGTTGTTCACTGCACCCCACAAAGATTGTGTTCACTGCACCCTAAAAGGATGTTGTTCACTGCACCCCAAAAAGATTGTGTTCACTGTACCCCCCCAAAGATTGTGTTCACTGCACCCCACAAAGATTGTGTTCACTGCACCCCAAAAAGATTGTGTTCACTGTACCCCCCAAAGATTGTGTTCACTGCACCCCAAAAAGATTGTGTTCACTGTACCCCCCAAAGATTGTGTTCACTGCACCCCACAAAGATTCTGTTCACTGTACCCCACAAAGATTGTGTTCACTGCACCCCAAAAAGATTGTGTTCACTGTACCCCCCCAAAGATTGTGTTCACTGCACCCCACAAAGATTCTGTTCACTGCACCCCACAAAGGATTTTGTTCACTGCACCCCAAAAAGATTGTGTTCACTGCACCCCAAAAAGGATTTTGATCACTGCACCCCAAAAAGGATGTTGTTCACTGCACCCCAAAAATGATTTTGTTCACTCCACCCCAAAAAGATTGTGTTCACTGCACCCCACAAAGATTGTGTTCACTGCACCCCAAAAAGATTGTGTTCACTGTACCCCCCAAAGATTGTGTTCACTGCACCCCACAAAGATTCTGTTCACTGTACCCCACAAAGATTGTGTTCACTGCACCCCAAAAAGATTGTGTTCACTGCACCCCAAAAAGGATGTTGTTCACTGCACCCCAAAAAGGATGTTGTTCACTCCACCCCAAAAAGATTGTGTTCACTGCACCCCACAAAGATTGTGTTCACTGCACCCCAAAAAGATTGTGTTCACTGCACCCCAAAAATGATTTTGTTCACTGCACCCCAAAAAGGATTTTGTTCACTGCACCCCAAAAAGGATGTTGTTCACTCCACCCCAAAAAGATTGTGTTCACTGCACCCCAAAAAGATTGTGTTCACTGCACCCCACAAAGGATTTTGTTCACTGCACCCCAAAAAGATTGTGTTCACTGCACCCCAAAAATGATTTTGTTCACTGCACCCCAAAAAGGATTTTGTTCACTGCACCCCAAAAAGGATGTTGTTCACTCCACCCCAAAAAGATTGTGTTCACTGCACCCCAAAAAGATTGTGTTCACTGCACCCCACAAAGGATTTTGTTCACTGCACCCCAAAAAGATTGTGTTCACTGCACCCCAAAAAGGATGTTGTTCACTGCACCCCAAAAAGGATTTTGTTCACTGCACCCCAAAAAGATTGTGTTCACTGCACCCCACAAAGGATTTTGTTCACTGCACCCCACAAAGATTGTGTTCACTGCACACCAAAAAGGATTGTGTTCACTGCACCCCAAAAAGATTTTGTTCACTGCACCCCAAAAAGATTGTGTTCACTGCAGCCCAAAAAGATTGTGTTCACTGCAGCCCAAAAAGATTGTGTTCACTGCAGCCCAAAAAGATTGTGTTCACTGCAGCTCACACACAGAAAAATGGATGTGGATCACTGACACCTGCCTATCTCCAATCCCACACCACACAGCAATATCGATTGTAGTTTGTAGAACACAGTTTCCCTAAAATTCAGCAGACTCTGTCCCTAACAGGATTGAGAAGAGATCGTAGATCAGGATTGAGTGCAGATTCACCCCACCCCCCACACAGCAATATCGATTGTAGTTTGTAGAAGACACTGACCCTATAATTCAGCAGACTCTATCCCTAAAATGCCTACAACTCGCCCTGCCTAAACACTCCGACCTGTCCCTCAATTCTATCCGGACACAAATGGTTTTTTCCTGCCTATCTTTCCCTAATCAGCAGCCAGCACATTGATGTGTGCTCTGTCCCTTAGCTAAGCAGCAGAATGACGCTGCTGCGGCGGCTGCCTCGAACTTATAAAGACTTGGTCACATGCTTCAGACGGCCAATCACAGCTACTAAGACATTTGCAGGCATGGCTGGGATGGCTTAAGGCACACCAGTTAAACGATTGTTGATTGGCTGTTGAAAGCCCGCCATGAAAAGAGCGCCAAAGCATGCAAAACCCGGAAATAAAACGACCGAACACGGATTTTTACCCGAACATACAGTAAAGTGTCCGTGTCCGTGTTCGGGTAAAAAAAATCCAATTATTCGGTACGAACACGAATAATACAGTCCGTGTTCGCTCAACACTACCTATAACCTCTTATTCTTAAGCTTTGGATAGTGTCCACATATACCAATCCTGCATACCCCCTGACATTTTTATCAGCATATTCATTTAAGGTCAGTCTATAGCCTCTACCCCTTTTCCACATGCTTTTCAATCTGTGTGTATATATTTCTACACTCCCCCCCCCCCTTTTATTTTCCTTACCTCCATTTTTCCCCTCCCCTTTTCCCTTCTGTCCTCTCTTCTATTTCCTTCCTCCTTCCCCCCCCCCCCCCCCCTCTTTTCTTCACCCTTCCTACCCTGTTTTTCTGTTTTTCCATCATCCCTGGTTCTTTTTCTCCTTTTTCCTCCACTTTCTTTCTTTTTCTTTCCTTCCTTTTCTCCAGTCTCCCCCCCCCCCCCAGCCCTTTTTTCCTTTTTCTGTTCTCTCTGCCTGTGGTCTCATTACGCATGCTCTCACTGGACCCCACCAACCTGAACAACTTAAGATCCATTTCACTGCTCCCATTCACTTGTAAACTTCTAGAACGCTTAGTCTACAACTGTTTCAGCTCCTACCTCAGTGTAAATAACCCTCTTGATCCCTTACAGTCTGGCTTTCGCCTGCAGCACTCCACGGAAACTGCCTTACTAAAACTCGTCAACGATTTACTAACTGCTAAAACCAATGGCCACTACTCCATACTCCTATTACTTGACCTCTCTGCGGCCTTTGATACTGTTGACCACCCTCTCCTTCTTAATAAACTCTGTTCCCTTGGCCTCCAAGGTTCTGCTCTATCTTGGTTCTCCTCCTACCTATCACAGCGCTCCTTCAGTTTTACCCACAACTCTACCTCCTCCTCCCCATTGCCCCTTTCTGTGGGGGTTCCCCAAGGCTCTGTTCTTGGATCCCTCCTCTTCTCTATCTACACTGCCTCCCTTGGTCACTTGATAACCGCCCACGGCTTCCAATACCATCTATACACCGATGACACTCAAATCTATCTGTCTACTCCTCACCTCACTCCTTCAGTCTCCTCTCGCATTGCTAACTTACTTACTGACATATCAACATGGATGTCGCACTACTTCCTCAAACTAAATCTCTCTAAAACTGAGCTGGTAATATCCCCCGCCCATTTTCCATCAAAATTAGTTATGCAACCATCAATCCCTCCCCTCATGCCAGGGTACTAGGTGTAATCCTAGACTCTGACCTGTCCTTTCAGCCCCAAATCCAATCAATGTCAAAAGCTTGTAGACTTCACCTTTGCAACATCTCTAAAATTTGCCCCTTTTTAACAACCGAAACCACCAAGCTACTCATTCACTCCCTTGTCATTTCTCGCCTCGACTATTGCAACTCCCTTCTCATAGGCCTATCACTCCATAGGCTATCCCCTATTCAGTCTATCATGAATGCTGCTGCCAGGCTATCCACCTTACCAACCGCTCATTTTCTGCCCCCCCCCCCTCTGCCAATCCCTACACTGGCTCCCGATTTCCCAGCGAATTAAATTCAAAATACTAACCACAACATACAAAGCCATTCACAACTCTGCCCCGAGCTACATCACCAATCTTGTCTCACAATATCACCCAAACCGTCCTCTCCGCTCCTCTCAAGACTTCCTACTCTCAAGCTCGCTTGTCTCCTCCTCCCATGCTCATCTCCAGGATTTCTCCAGGGGCTCTCCCATCCTCTGGAACGCTCTACCTCAGCCTGTACGGCTATCTCCTACTCTAGCTGCTTTCAGGCGATCCCTGAAAACTCATCTCTTTGGGCAAGCCCATCACACCGCCAACTCATTCCCTACTGTTACAACCTCTTGTAACACCTGCCCCACCCCATTAGATTGTAAGCTCTTCTGAGCAGGGCCCTCTTAATCCTCTTGTATTTTATTGTATTGTAACTGTATTGTCTCCCTTTTATATTGTAAAGTGCTGTGTAAACTTCTGGAGCTATATAAATCCTGAATAATAATAATAACATGCTATTGTTTCCTAGTGACTATATAAGTTTTATTTGTACATTATGTCTTAAAGCAGAGTTCCGGGCTCAAAAACAACTTTGGCCCATCCGCTTGCTGTAAATCCCCTAAAAAACAAATGGATACTCCCAATTTTTTTTTTCTTTACTTACCTTGTTTTTGAAGAAAGTATACTTAACTTCCTTCTACTTCCTCCCTCTTCGGCGGCAGCCCGCGCCATTAATTCCTGTTTGTGATGACTCCTGGGAGCTGAACGTCATCGCTCCCAGGAGTCAATGCGCCTGCACCGGCCCCACTCGTCAGTTCCGGTGCAGGCGTGTCATTCCCCGCTAAACAGCTTCTGGGCATGCCCAGAAGCTGTGCAGGGATGACGCTCCTGCCCCGGAAGTGACGAGCGGGCCGGTGCAGGGCATTCTGGGATGAAGAGGACATGGAGGAGGACGCAGAAGAGGACGTGCTGGCTTCAGCTGCCCACACCTGAGATGGCAGCGCTGGAGAGGAAATTTTCAAGGTAAGTATTTCTTCTAAAAGGTAAATGTGACCTGGGACAGTTCAGAGGCTATCCATTATGAAATGTACTAGCCCTGACTGTCCTGGGGGTATTTTTTTGAAAAAACATTTCCAAGACCGGAACTCCGCTTTAAGGACAGTGCTCTGAGTTGTGTGGTCACTATTTTACCCCCTGCCGTGGGGGAAGTTTGTTTGCACCCCTGTTTGGCCTTCTGGACACATGAGTTCACATTGTTATGCAACCAGTCAATCATTCTAGTGTATCGATATGTTTATTACATCTATTACTCGCTATTTAAAAGTTTTGCTCATTCATCCTGAAGAAGCGGATATATTCACGAAAAATGTTCCATCATCCCAGGAACATGTTCCATCATCCCAGGGCTGCTATATCATCTGTAACTTGTGTATACTAATATAATATCTTGTAAATTTGTGTGATTTTAATTATGTATTCATGTACATGGAAAAAATGTTTTTAGTTTTTTGTATCAATAAACATATTCATTTTTATGTCAAATGTGTAATAAATTTGTACCGAGATAGTCCATTTATCCTGCCTTGGGGTAATTTCCACTTGTTTTTTTTTTCACTTAGTCAACCCTGGATGATGGTACCCACCCCTCTCCTTTTCTGAGTGAACCGTTGCTGTTTATTTGAGGCATTTATTCAATTTTCAAGGGGGATGAGAGAGTTATTCAAAGGTGCTACCAAAAATGTATCATCTCTCCAGCCCATATCATACCTTAGCATTGACTAAATCAGATAAGTATCCTTGACCTTGTGGTTATGTAGAGTAGGGTGCTGAGGTGGCCAATTGTAAATCTCTTTTAAGGCCTCTTTCACACGGTCCGCCTCCGTAGGCGGATCCGTGTTGCTCAGCGGGGATCGATCCGCGATCCCCGCTGAGCCGGCGGATGACAGCTCCGTCTCCGCTTGCAGAGCGGAGAGGGAGGTGTCTCAGCCCCCGCTGCCCTCTATGGGGATCGGATGAGAGCGGACCGCCTGTCCGCTCTCATCAGATCCGATCCGATCCGATTACTGAACGGATGGAAAAATAGGGTTTCCATCCGTCCAGATTTCACGGACAGGATCGGATACGGATGGCAGCGGGTGTCAGCGGAGGTGTCTCCGCTGACATCAGCTGCCCCATAGAGCTGCATGGAGGATCCGTTCAGATCCGCCTAAAAAACTGACAGGCGGATCTGATCGGATCGCCCGTGTGAAAGAGCCCTTAGTCACTAGATGTCCCCAAAGTCAGTGAAGACTTAGGAGTTGCACCTGCTAGCAGAAGGGCATCCTGGGTATGGATATATTAAGATAACAGTAAGTTTCCTGAGTCAGTTGCCACAAGCAGATGGGTTTTTCTGTGGGTGGACCAGACCAGGTCAACATGTAGGCAGTTTGGCCTTATTCTTTTAGTTTCCTCATAGGAGGGAAACCTAGAGCAGTGGGAGGACTTTACTTACTTTATGGGACTACTCTCATTCCCATGTTTTGAGATCATGGACTCTGTGAAAAGTCTACTGTTAGTAAGGGGCCTCTCATATCTCCTCTCAAACCATATTTCTCTGAACTATGCTGGACTATTTGCAACTTAAGCTGAATGCTGTCAACTTTAAGGGAGATGTGCAAAAATCTCTGCTTCTTTTAGACTTACTGTCAAACGACATTCCTGGCAGGGACACCTCCTTCTCTTAACCTCTATCTGGGGTCAAAGCAGGGTCTGTTGATTTCGGGCCTAAAGCAGGTGTGCAGAAGACTGCTAGCAAGTACTGGCTGAACCAATACAGGTCACACTGCTGTTCTTTCCTCGTGCAAGGGAGAGTAGGTTAGTTTCCCTGGGGGGGAAGGCTTGTGCCCATGGTACACTGTTAAGACAAGGTCACTCTTCCTGGATGTTAGCAGGAAATTGTTTTAATACCCAATAAAATGTTTTTTTTCTTTTTTTTTTAAAAGGTGACACACTCCCTTGCTACATAACAGTTAATCCTTATACACACAGACTAGAACCTCCTCCCAGTAAATGGCTGAAGCAATCAACCCACCAGGCTTAGTTAGTTTTCTGGCTGTGCTGGGTGAACAGCATGCCTGTTCTCCAATGGCCAGGACTTGTGGTGATACATGCCTCAATGTCCACCAGAGGATGTCTCCCACCAGCCAGCAGTCTCAAGTAATCAGTCTCCACCTGATGCTGGTTGCTGGGAGGGTATATAGGTTTTGGTGCTGTCAAATTTGATTGCCAATAACCCTGATCTTGCTTCTGCCCTGTACCCTGTACCCTGTAGCCTGTATCCTGCTTCCTTGTACCT
This sequence comes from Pelophylax lessonae, assembly GCF_965119305.1. NCBI lineage: Eukaryota > Metazoa > Chordata > Amphibia > Anura > Ranidae > Pelophylax > Pelophylax lessonae. Next base: position 490,654,618 of record NC_138769.1, on the reverse strand, counting down.
GCTTTCCTTTGTTCCTGACCCCAGTTTTGGTTCCCCCATCCAATCTGCTCCCTGCACCTCCAGTTTTCCCTGCTTTTCTCTGTTTCCCATGTTGTATATATTGTATACAGTTGGTTGCAGTTAGACTTTCTGTTTGTTAGGTTTATAAGTCTGGTATTCTGTCGCTGGGGTTTTTGTTTATGTTACCTATATGTTTTCTGTGTGCTGTTGTTTTGATGGTTTGTGTTTCACTGTAAATAAATCTCACTTAAGCATATATATTTTGGCCTCAGTTTCCTTGCGTAGGTACGCACCACTCTTTTGGAGTACCCAGTCAGGGTACTGAAGCCAGAACATGGGCTCTGATAAGAGGACTCTTTTCTTGCTTATGACAAGGTATAACATGGGAAACCTGAGTCAGCCTGGATTAGCTTAGTTAGTTAAAATTAAGTGAACGGTGTCTGCAATGAACCGAGAACTACTGTGAACTGTTAAATCAGTACTTGTAAGAAACTTCATTAAAAGATCCTAAGTTACTATGTGCCTGGTCTGAAGTCTCTCAAAGGGGTGCATGTATGGCAGGTGCAACAAAAAAACAAGGGCTTAGAACAGGGGATGTATGCTACTAAGGTTTACAAGTGTAGAATGCTGCAAGAGAAGATCTAAGTGCAGTTGCCATTAGCAACTAGTAGTGTGTTGGTGCTAAAGCTGCCAGTCGACATGTGTACAATGTGACTGGCATGACAGATGCTTTTCTCTGGTAGTACTGTTTGCAACCCCCTCCTTCTCAGCTGGTGCCCCTATGTACCCAGGACCAGACCCATGTCACGAGGTCCCTTATGCAGATGAGATCAGAGATTATGTGATCACTTAGGAAAAAAGCATAATATATATATATATATATATATATATATATATATATATATATATATATACAGTGCCTTGCGAAAGTATTCAGCCCCCTTGAACTTTGCGACCTTTTGCCACATTTCAGGCTTCAAACATAAAGATATAAAACTGTAATTTTTTTGTGAAGAATCAACAACAAGTGGGACACAATCATGAAGTGGAACGAAATTTATTGGATATTTCAAACTTTGTTAACAAATAAAAAACTGAAAAATTGGGCGTGCAAAATTATTCAGCCCCTTTACTTTCAGTGCAGCAAACTCTCTCCAGAAGTTCAGTGAGGATCTGTAATGGTGCTGGTGGCTGAGCCTGACGTGCAGAGGTAGCCTCGTGAGATCTGGTACAACAGGAACACGGACGGGTCACACTGGTGGTAGACAGGGGCTAGTCTGAGGTGCGGGGTCTAAGTGACAGCAGGTCTTCACCATGGCCTCTGATGGTGAGGATGGATTTTGCTGCGTGCTGAACACCAGGTCGCGGTCCTCAGGGTTGCCCCACCAGGAGGTGAACAAGTCCAGAATCTGAAGCAGATAAGCCGACAAAGGATAAGGCAGGAGAGTGGTCACAGGAACGAGCTAAGGTCAGGGCGGGCAGCAAGCAGATGAAGTAGTGGACAAGCCGGGAGGTCGATCAGGAAGTCAACAGGAAACAGCAGGTTCAGGATCAGGAAGTACAGGTAAAGCTGCAGACAAGACAGCAAAGGCTCAGTGTTCCTGGGGTGTTTAAATAGGCCAGCCTTTTGCCAATTAGTGCAATTAGTCTGCACTAAGTTAACTCTTTAGTGGCAGATTCATGACAGCACTTCAGTGTGAACAGGGAGTGTTCCTAACATTGCCCCCCCCCCCTTAAGGGCAACCTCCGGGTGCCCAATAGGTCTTTCTTTTGTGGGTGACTGCGAAAGAAAGCATAGATCAGTTCTTTAGCATGGATATTCCGTTCTGGTTCCCAGGAATTTTCTTCCAGGCCGTAACCTTTCCACTTTATGAGAAACTGTAAATGACCTCTCCTCCTCCTGCAATCCAAAATAGCCTCCACCTCATATTCTTCCTCCCCATTGACAAACACAGGTTCGGGCGGTTCCGAGCTTCTGCCCGGGAAGGAGTTAGGGACTGTAGGTTTTAACAAGGAGACATGAAATACCGGATGAATTTTAAGAGAATCAGGTAAGTGTAATTCATATGAGACCTCGTTGAGTTTCCTCTTGACCGGGAAGGGTCCAATAAGCTTGGGTGCCAATTTCTTTGAGGGACAGGCTAGGCGGAGGTTGCATGTAGATAGCCATACTTGGTCACCTGGTTGAAGGATTAGTTCCCCTCTCCTCTTCCTGTCAAAAATCTTTTTAGAGACTGCTTGTGCCCTTATTATAGCATCCTGCGGCAGTTTACAATTGCGGTTGAGGAAACTAATGATATCCTGTACTGCTGGAACTGTGGGTTCAGCGGGAACGTCCGGTAAGAAGGATGGATGGAAACCATAGTTTGCGAAGAACGGAGCTTGCCCTGTAGCAGAATGTTTAGCATTGTTGTAAGCAAACTCTGCCAATGGTAGTAGGGCCACCCAGTCATCCTGGACAAATGTGGTGAAACAACGGATATACTGTTCCAACGTCTGGTTTGTCCTTTCGGTTTGTCCATTAGTCTGAGGATGGTAGGCGGAAGACAAGGACAGTTCAATCTTCAACGCGTCGCACAAAGCTTTCCAGAAGCGGGAGGTAAACAGGACCCCTCTATCTGAAACAATATTTGCAGGAACCCCATGAAGCCTAACAATCTCTTTAATAAAAACTTCTGCGGTCTCCTTGGCCGTGGGCGTATTCCTGAGTGGCAAGAAATGGGCCATCTTAGATAGACGATCAACGACCACAAAAATGGCAGAACAGCCCTCTGAGGGGGGAAGTTCCACTATGAAGTCCATGGCGACCATCTTCCAAGGCCTGTCAGGGACTGGTAGTGGCCTGAGCAGGCCCCACACCTTGTTTCTTACAGACTTGCTCCGGGTACAGACGGTACAAGACTTCACGTACTCCCTGCAACTCTGTTCCAGATCTGGCCACCAAAATGTTTGCTGTAATAGATCCAGGGTCTTATGAGTACCAAAATGGCCCGCCAGAGGGTGGTCATGGCATAACCCCAAAACCGTCACTCGGACCTCTTCAGGGACAAAGATCTTGTCTTCAAGCCATAATAATCCATCTCTGGGTACCAGGGACACCTCTGGGAGACAGAGATTCTTTGCAGAAGCTTTCTTTATTTGGGCCATCAGGTTGGTCTGTAATAACAAGAAATTACCTGCGGACAGGATGGTGTCGGGTACTGGCACTTCCTTTGGATCATCAAACATGCGGGAGAGCGCATCTGGCTTGACATTTTTAGATCCCGGCCGGTAGGTAATATGGAAGGAAAATCTTGAGAAAAACAATGGCCAACGTGCCTGACGTGGCCTCAGACGTTTAGCAGCTCTTAAATACTCAAGATTCTTGTGATCTGTGAAGATGAGGATAGGATGCGTTGCCCCTTCCAACAAGTACCTCCACTCCTCAAGGGCAGCCTTAATGGCCAGAAGTTCTGGATCCCCAACGTCATAGTTCCTTTCTGCTGGGGAAAGTTTACGAGAGAAGAAGGCTATAGGATGTATGAGATCTTTAGTACCCTGCCTTTGCGAAATAACTGCCCCAACGGCCACTTCTGATGCATCTACTTCGAGAAGGTAAGGAAGGGCAGGATTTGGGTGACTCAGGATGGGAGCAGTTGTAAAGAGCCTTTTCAAGGTTAGAAAGGTAGTCTGGGCTTCAGGAGGCCAATTGAACCGGGTATTCTGCTTCGTGAGCTGTGTAATGGGGGAAATGATGTCAGAGAATCCCTTAATAAATCTCCTGTAAAAGTTGGCAAAACCTACGAAGCGCTGGACCCCCTTCTTGTCTGACGGGGGTGGCCAGTCCAAGATGGCTGAGACCTTTTGGGGATCCATCTTAATTCCTTCAGTGGAAATTATGAGACCTAGGAACTGAATACTCTGGCATTCAAATTCGCACTTCTCAGACTTGGCATATAATCCGTGTTGGCGGAGTCTGCCGAGGACATTTTTGACATGTCCCCGATGTTGATCCAGGGATGTAGAGAAAATCAAGATATCCTCCAGGTAGACAATAACAAAGATATCTAACCAGTCTCTGAAAATATAATTTACAAAATGTTGAAAGGTTGCTGGGGCGTTGCACAGGACGAAGGGCATCACAAGATATTCAAAATGCCCAAACCTGGTGCGAAACGCTGTTTTCCACTCATCCCCCTCACGAATACGGACCAAACGTAAGTCTAACTTTGTGAAAATGGAGGCTGACCTCAGTCTTTGGAAAAGTTCTGGTACCAGGGGAAGAGGGTAACGGTTCTTGACCGTGATCTTATTTAGTTCCCGGTAGTCCACACAGGGGCGGAGAGAGTGGTCCTTTTTTTCCACAAAGAAGATTCCTGCCCCTGCTGGGGATGTCGATGCACGAATGAACCCCTTCTTTAGATTTTCATCCACGGATTCTTTCAGAGCCTCCAATTCCCGTTCTGACAAAGGGAAGATACGACCAAATGGAATCTCGGCCCCAGGAAGTAACTTGATCGGGCAGTCGTATGTGCGATGAGGAGGAAGGGTCTCGGCCCCCCGTTTAATAAAAACGTCCAGGTAGCCATGATAAGGCTTAGGCACAGCAGAAAGCAGATCTGTGTCAGAGTCCAAACAGAGCAGGGTACTGGCAGGGTTGAGAGAGACCGGTAAACAGGAGTTTATGCAGTAATCAGACTGAAATTTGATCGTTCCTGCCATTCAATCGATTTGCGGGTTGTAGGCCTGCAGCCATGGCAATCCCAGGATAACCGGAAATAAAGGGGAAGCAATAGAATCCAGGCTGAGTAGCTCTTTGTGACCTGAAGAAGTGACCATAGGAAGTGGAGGGGTCTCCTGAGTCACAGGTCCAGACCTAATATGAGACCGATCTGCAAGAAAAATGGAAAGTCCTTGAGTCTTGGTTTGAAGAGGGATGTGTTGTTGGATGGCGAACGTGAGATCAATAAAACAGCTGCACGCTCCAGAATCAATAATTGTGGTGACTGGTATTGTACCTCCTGGGAGTTGAAACAAAACAGGGAGCGCAAAGTGAGTAGCACTGGCAGCGGATTCTGGATAACTTGAAGGAGAGATGGAGAGAAACTTGCGTAACTTTGCTGGGCAAGAACGCACGTAATGGGCGGCTTCATCACAGTATAGGCAGAGGTTATTCTTTTGTCGGTGGTGTCGTTCTTCAGCGGTTAGGGTAGACCGCATAATTCCAAGCTGCATGGGTTCTGGGGCATCTGGTGTGAAGCTAGCAGGAGCCATGTTGGCCAGAATGGGCCTGGTGGAGGTGACATGAGCCGAAGTTGCGAACCGTGGCATCATCCAGAACGGGCGGGGGTGCTGGGCAGACCTTTCCGCACGGCGCTCACGAAGCCGGCGATCTATCTAGCCAATGAAATCAATGCCTCTAGGGAGTCTGGAACGCCAACTCGGGCTAGCTCGTCCTTCAGACGCTCAGATAGGCCTGAGCGGAACTGGTGATGTAGCGCTGCGTTGTTCCATTGGGTAGCAGTGCTCCACCGTCTAAAATCCGTGACGTACTCCTCTACTGCTCTGCGGCCTTGCTGGAGTGCATGAAGAGCAGCTTCCGCTGTGGAAGTGCGCTGTGGATCATCGTATAATTGAGCCATGGCACGAAAAAAGAAGACAAGGAGTCTAGGTGTGGGTTGCGCTGTTCAAGAAGTCGGTGTGCCCAGGACTGGGGTTCATCCAAGAGTAGGGAGATGGCAAATCCAACCTTGGTGGCTTCCAAGGAGAAAGTCTGGGGCTGCAGTGAGAAATAAAGTTCGCATGCGTTATGGAACACCTTAAATTTTCCCCGATCTCCTGAAAATCGCTCTGGTGTAGGAACCCTGGGTTCAGGTGGTAGCATCACCACTGTGGGTCCTGAGGCCGAACCTGTTGGTGTCGTGGAAGTTGGGGGTACCAAAGAAACAGGAGGGTTCCCTGGGTTAGTCACAGTCAAGCGCAAACGTTCCTCCAAGTGCACATAGCCGTCCTGGAGCGACTTGACTGTTTGCGACAATGCTGCCAAGTGCTGGCAGATCTCGTCCAGAGGAGAGGCCCCTCTTGCAGGCTCCGACAAGGCTGTCTTGTACTGTAATGGTGCTGGTGGCTGAGCCTGACGTGCAGAGGTAGCCTCGTGGGATCTGGTACAACAGGAACACGGACGGGTCACACTGGTGGTAGACACGGGCTAGTCTGAGGTGCGGAGTCTAAGTGACAGCAGGTCTTCACCAGGGCCTCTGATGGTGAGGATGGATTTTGCTGCGTGCTGAACACCAGGTCGCGGTCCTCAGGGTTGCCCCACCAGGAGGTGAACAAGTCCAGAATCTGAAGCAGATAAGCCGACAAGGATAAGGCAGGAGAGTGGTCACAGGAACAAGCCAAGGTCAGGGCGGGCAGCAAGCAGGTGAAGTAGTGGACAAGCCGGGAGGTCGATCAGGAAGTCAACAGGAAACAGCAGGTTCAGGATCAGGAAGTACAGGTAAAGCTGCAGACAAGACAGCAAAGGCTCAGTGTTCCTGAAGTGTTTAAATAGGCCAGCCTTTTGCCAATTAGTGCAATTAGTCTGCACTAAGTTATGAATCATATCCCCCTGAGGAAGACACAAGGTCCCTGGTGTCGTCACACGTAGGGGAGGGGCAAGGACGGACGGAGCACTTCACTGATCATGAGACTGTCGGGCTGTACCAGCGTAGGAGAAGGTATACAGCCATTGCGTCTCCCGCTTTACCATTACGGCTTGGTTCGGTATATGGATAATTATATGCCGCTTATAAAAAGTGCATGGATGCACTGAAATATGTGAGTTCAATTTATCTTTCTTATATTGAAATAAACATTTAAAGAGGTATAAGCGCTATTGGAGGTTTCTTTTTTGCATATACCACACTGATACTTGCTGCTGGAGTGTCACGGTTTGGATGGATTGTTTTCCCTGATTCCCTGTATATGGGCCAATTTAAACCGTATCTGGGCTACGGACCACTGGAATAATAGGATCTGGAAGGGTCAACCCTAAGAAGGAGCCCTTGTATATGTGCCTGTTATAATTGTGTATAAGGTGAGCACCCACTCACAAGGGGGTGCACAGTTGTTTTATGATCTGTGACACTCTTGTCACTCACTTTCTTGGGGAGCACCTACCACCCTCAGGTGGTTCTGAGCACTGTATAGAAGATTCTAACTGTTATTTGCACTGACTCACAAAGACTTGGATTTTTCTATTTTTGACACTAATTTATTTATTTTTATTTATTTTTGAATTAATATATGCTGGACTGTATTTTGATTCCTTATCACTGTCATTTGCAAATTGGAAACGAGTTTTATATTGCACATTTTTTTTGCACTACGCACTTTTATGAGGACTTATATAACTTCATTGAGAAAATAGTGTGTTTTATTAGTATACTAAATTATTCACCAGTCACTTATAGTTTATATATTTTATATTGGTCATTATTTATACATATTATGTTTTAACACCGACGAGGATTATTAGGGATTCATCTTTTTGAACACATAGATATATCTGTTTATTTATTGAAGGAGCATATAATATTTTTATATACATCATATATACACTCTTATCCTAGAAGATTTTTATTCTGCGCAACACTATTTTATATATTTTAGATTTAAAAAATGACTGTATGCAAAAATGCCGTTTTCGGTGTTTTGCATACATGAAAGTGTAGTGGAGGGGTCGAGGGTCTTTTAGACCCTTGATCCCTCCATAAAGTGTACCTGTCACTGCATAATGGTGTCACAAGGGATGTTTACATTGCTTGTGACAGCAATAAAAGTGATCAGATTTTTTTTTTTAAAAAAACCTGTAATAAAGTTAAAAAAAAAAATAAAATAAATAGGAGAAAAAAAAAATGTAGCCGCCCTCGTCACCGTTAGCTCGCGCACAAAAGAAAACGTATACGGAAGTCGAGCCGGGAATGAAATCACTGTTCAAACCACACATGTGAGGTATCGCCGCGATTGCCAGAGCGTGAGCAATAATTAGAAAAAAGAGCTACACTCTAACTCTAAACTGGTAACCGTTAAAAAATTTTAAAGCGTCGCCTATTGAGATTTCTATTGACCGTAGTTTGCCGCCATTCCACGGGTGTGCGCAATTTTAAACTGTAACATGTTGGGTATCTATTTACTTGGCGTGACATCATCTTTCACAATATACAAAAAAAATGGGCTAACTTTACTGTTTAGTATTTTTTTAATGCAGTGAAATGTGATTTTTCTTAATTTTTCCAAAAAAATGGCGTTTTAAAGACCGCTGCACAAATACCGTGTGCCAAAAAATATTGCAATGACCGACATTTTATTCTCCACAGTCTTCGCTAAAAATATATATATATATATAATGTTTGGGGGTTCTAAGTAGTTTTCTAGGAAAAAATACTGATTTTAACTTGTAAACAAAAAGTGTCCGAAATATGCCTGGGGCTTAAGTGGTTAAAATGAAACAATAAAAGTGAAAAATTTCTTTAAATATAGTGCCTGCGGGGTCCCTTTAGTCTGTCTGTTAACTGACGCATTTGTACTGTGTAAAGAACCTGTTGCTGCAAAAGATTTTTACATTTTTACAAAAAAATTACATTGAAATTGACTCACAGCTGCAAGCCATTGCTGGCAATACAACAAGAAAATTAAAAAAAAAGGTCCCCCCCAAAATCCATACCAGACCCTTATCCGAGCATGCAGCCTGGTAGGCTAGGAAAGGGGGGAGTGCTTTGGGGGATGTTGATGGGGACAAGGGCCTCTTCCCGACAACCCTGGGCTATGGTTGTGGGCAGGGGGGTTATCAAAATCTGGAAGCCCTTTTCCAAGGAGGCCCAAGGATCCTGCCCCCCATGTGAATGAGTATGGGGCACTTTGTATCTCTACTTATTCCCCAAAACAAAGTGTTAAAAACAAATAAAGACAGGGGGCAGTTTTTGACAAGTATTTTGACAAAATAAAAAATAAAAAACAATGTCCCCCAATGTAGATCCATCATCAATTATGACACCTAACACACCACCAGACCCCCCAAAAAACGCCATGCCGGCAACGAAGGCTAACTGTCAAATGCCTGCTCCGCCGTGTGACAGTTCTTACATAGGTAAGAGACAGGGCCACCTAGTGACCTCACCTGGTGGCAACACCCCTTGTGACCTCACTGACCAAGCATGCATAGGTTGATGACATCACAAGGATCGGTCTACCACTTTATACCTATTTAAGAACTGTTACACAGCGGAGCAGGTATTTGGCGGTTAGCTTTCGTCACGGGTGGAGCAATTTTTTTATTTTTTTTTTAGTCCAGCGGTGCGGAATGCAGCATGATTGACAATGGATCTTTATTGGGAGACATTCTTTTTTATTTTTTGAATAATGAAGCTAGCTGCCTTCTGTCTTTATTTATTTTGAACACTTTTTTTGGTGAATAAGTAAGGGCACAATATATCCCATACTCATTCACACATGGGGTCTGGGATCTGGGGGTCCCTTGTTAAAGGGGGCTTTCAGATTCCAATAACACCCTGTCCGCATACCCCCACAACCCCTGCCCAGGGTTGTGGGAAAAAGGCCCTTGTCCCCATCAACATGAAGACAAGGTGCTTTGGGGTGGGGCGGTGAAGAGCCCCCCCCCCTCTTCCCCAAAGCAACCTCCATGTTAAGGGCACGTGGTCTGGTATGGTTCAGGGGGGGGGGGGGGGGCGCTTGCTTGTCCCCCACTTTCCTGGCCTGCCTGGCTGCATGCTCAGATAAGGGTCTTGCATTGATCCTTAGGGGGACCCCCACTCCATTTTTTTTTCTGTTGGTGACTAATTCAGCAATGTTTATTTTCCATTCAATTGTCAGCAGGGAAGCGTGGGCCGCCGTTCCTTTGGTGCCCGTTTAGGAGATTTTTACACTACCTATAGGTAAGCCTTATTATAGGCTTACCTATAGGTAAAAGATACTGATTGAATTTTAGTTCCACTTTTAATAAAAGGAAGTTAATCATGTTTGAACATGATCAGTCATATTTTCTTTATCAATGCCAACATTTCACGATTTCTGCCAGGGTAGGCAAACTTTTGAGCACAACTGTATACTGTTTGTACATAAATGTTTTGCCTTTCATTTCTATTTTATACAGAATAGGTTGTTTTACAAGGTAAGGGTTCACACATACTTGAACACATTCTAAATGTAACAGAGAAACAATTGCACAGGGCAGGATTGCTACCAACAAAAAGCCTTTAAATGATACACTCTATTTAAATAACAAACATGTCATCCTTACCTACTCTGTGCAAGGGTTTTGCACAAAGCAGCCCTGATCCCACTCTTCCGTGGTCCCTCATCGGCGCTCCTGGCTCTTCCCCCTGCAGAGTGCCCCCATAGCAAGCTGCTTGCTATGAGGGGCACTCATGCAGGCTCATTCCAGATGCACTCTCTGTGTGTATATAGACAGTGGAGGCTTGGAGCAGTGGGTGGAAAGATGGTGCAGCAGAGGCTTGAGGCTGCGGTTGCTGAGAATGCTGTTGGTGGTACAGAGATGCAGCACTGGTTCCAAATGTAGATGCAGTGGAGGCTGCAAAGGTTAAGACTGTAGATGCAGTGGATATGGATATTACAGCAGTTCAAACTGTGAATGCAGCAAATACTGGAGGCTCAGACTGAGGGTGCATCAGATACCGCAGAAGTTCAGAGGGTGCAGCAAAGGCTGCAGAAGTTTGGACTGTTTATGCAGCAAAGACTGCGGATGCAGTAGAAGTTTGGCTGTGGGTAAAATGGAGATCTGGCAGCTGGTGCAGTGAAGACTTAGCTACAGGTACAGTTGAGAGTTGACTGTGTGGCAACAATGGCTGAGAAGAAGCTTTAGGCTGTTGGTAAAGAAGTGCAGCACAAGCTTGAAGCCATGAGTACATAGGAGGCATAGCAGAGGTTGTGGGTATAAAGGGATGCAGCCAAGGTTCAGATTGTGAATGAAGCAGGCACTGCAGAGGTGCAGAATGTGGATTTAGCAGAGACTACAGAGCTTCAGATTGCTGGTTCATAGTTGCATAGTTATATACTTGTTAAGATTGAATAAAGACACTGGTCCGTCCAGTTAAAGTTGTGTGTGTGTGTGTTTATGTCAATACCATTTCCCATATCCCTTTATATCGCATTTGATAATCTCCAAATCCTCCGCAAACATGTAGTGCATGGGCTCCCTCATCCTTCAAAGCCTGCAAAAAGACCCACAAATACATGGCATCAAGGAGAAGGATAACTATTGGTTGGCAACCCTCCTTGACCACCATCACAAGAGGAAAGTCTCTGAACTCCTCCCGTCCCCGCAGAGGAAGCAGAAGATGAAATCTCTTGAGGAAACCTTAAAGAGGAGTTATTTGTAATGCCTTTCCCGACCCTGGTAGGGTACAGTCTGGTGGAAAACATAGTTTTGAGGTTTCTGTTGGTCAAGAGAGGAGCGACGGAGAAGGGAGCCGCCTCAGTGATGCATTTCAAAAATTTTTTATTCCTCAGTGCCCAGGGCTGTCAGCTTCAACATCCCATCGGCAGCATCTGTATCATATGGGGGGAGATTATCTAGGGGCGAAAACAGACATTGAAGGCTGTTCAGTTGATGATCCATTGGGTTACTGGGATGGAAATTGCCCAGAATGCAATTGAGCCGCTGAGCAGCCCTGAATACAGCGTTCTTTCCAAATGGCCATTCATTGATGCTGATGTCGCTAGATTAAGTGCTTTCTGGGTCTCAAATCTCTGAAAGATTGTCTAGGCTGCCTAGCTTTGTGGGTGTTGATTTCATCTGGAAGAAATTTTTTGGTGTAGGTTTCATGGGCTCTATTAACACCCAAATACCAATTTTTCCACACCTGTTTGACAGGTGCATATCATTTCAATGTCTTACAGCAAGGTCAACTGTTTTTTCAAGAGTACCTCTATAGGGTTACGGTGTGAATGCACCACAAACACCGACAGTCTTATATTTCCTCACCTGTTTGGCAGGTGCATATCATTTACATTTTTGACAGCAAGGCCAATTCTTGCTTTCATCAAGAGTGCCTTTATAGGGTTATGGTGTGAAGGCACCACCAACACCCAAAGCACAATTTTTCCGCACCTGTTATTTCTATCTAAAGTCTGCGAAAGAGACACCAGAATTGATCTAAAAAATCTCTAATCTGGTTCCCAGTGCACTAAATTGTGACCTCATCGCACAGACTGGCTCCCCAAGCCATTATTTACAAAATAAAGAAAGCTTTCAGGAAAAATGTAATATTTTGGCTTTATAAATGTCATTATTGCTGCAGCAGTTTCTATAAACGGTACAGATGTGCCACTTTACAGGTAGACTAAGGGGACCCCCAGGAACCATATTTAAAGTAATTTTTCAGGACTTTCGGTTCCGGCGCCCATGTAACAGGCAGCGCGGAACAGCGGCTCCGGACTCACCTGCACATAACCCGGCTTCTCTCGCCCATCTGAGCCCTCCGATCCTCGGGACAGCTTCCCACGGCACCACGGACCCAGTAATCATGGATAAATTTGTCCTACACGGCCCCCACTCGTCCGCCCCCCCGAGCAGGGCTCCCGCTCCGGAACAGGCCTCAGGCGCCATGGACATGGTGGAGACGGCCCCGCCTGCTGTCCCCACAGCACCTCAGGCTGTCGCATCTCCTCTCCCAGAGGCCCAGGTGGCATCACTGGCACAAGCTGTGGCCGCCCTGCTGTCCCCGACTATCACAGCGGCGGTGGACAATGCGATCTCCTCAGGGATGGCACAGCTCCGGCGGGAACTGGGGGAACACACCCACAGACTGCAAGAGCTCGAGCACCGAGTTTCAGACATAGAGGGAGAAGTGCAAAGTTCGTTTTCACATGACCAGCATGCTAGACAGACCCAGCATTACATATTGGAGAAGCTGGACGACCTTGAGAACCGCTCACGGCGAAATAATCTCAGAATAATTGGTCTGCCTGAAACCTATCAACTGGAATCACTGACTGACATTTGCATGACCCGTATTCCTGCAGCCTTGGGGATAAACTCTCCTTGCTCCGTGGAAAGGGCGCACAGGATTGGCCCCCCCTCAAATGAAGATCCCCCCCGTCCCATCATCGTCAGGTATCTCAACTACGCTGACAGGCAGAACATCCTCAGATCTTTTAGGAACTCTAAAGGACTGCAATTGGATGGCCACAAACTCCTGATATTTGCAGACTACTCCCAGGAAGTTTCTAAACGCAGGAAAGCGTTCCAGCCGATATGCCAATTGCTGTATAACAAATCGATCAAATTCACCTTGGCTTACCCGGCCACACTCCGCATAACGGACGCTTCAGGTGATGCTAAATCCTTCACCCACCCGGAGGAAGCCAGCCACTACCTGCAATCTGCCTTTCACATCACTCTGGATTCCTCCACAGGACATCCCCCCCAATGCTCCCCAGGACCTTGGGATCAAAGAAGCCCTCGGAGGGGATCAGCTAAGAAGCAACGGCTCTCGGGCCATAGATCCAGATCACGTACCCGCTGAGGATTCCCAGTTTTGGAGCTCTGAGTATTTTTCTTTTACAGCTCCGGGCACGTGAGACTGAGCGGTTACCCTTGGATTAGGAATACTGTGTTTCTCCCCTGTTGGGTACTTTTGCTGGTAACGTTTTTTTTGTATATGTACTGATTTACACGTTTAGTTTGACGTGGTCGTGGGTACTCTCAGGTGCTCTCTCGGAGTGCCGCCTGATAGTCTCCCCTGCCATTACTTTGGGGCACAGTTTCACCGGACGCTGCTTCTCGGGACTCAAGTCTCCTCCTCGCTCCTCTCCTGCTTTACCAAGGATCGAGTGACAGTACTTACCCCAGCCTTTTCAGGGCACTGAGCAACGTCTCCGGTAACACTGTTCCTTACGATGGTTTCTGTTACATACGGAAAAAAGCGAAGCGCAGGCTTCCTACTTTGTGTCCTTTGGGACTTCCGCTTTCAGGCCTAGCTAGGGCCACCCTAACCCTCTTCCCTAGTCAACCCTTTCATGACTTACCCCCCCACGATTTACCTCGTTACTTGCTTTATGGTGTATGGAGTCATTTTACTGTTGTTATGTTTTATTACAGGTATTTGAACCGGCTCGTTAGTCCTATCCAGTCTTGGTTGCTCATATGACAGTGGTAACTTGGAATGTCAAGGGCCTCAGGTCCCCTCACAAACGCATGGCTGTTCTACGGCATCTTAGACGCCTGAAGGCAGACGTGGCGATCTTACAAGAATCTCATTTACATGCTGAAGATTTTCATCGCATGAAAAAGTTATGGGTGGGTCAGGTACATGGTTCCCCCGGCAGTCAAGGGCAAGGGAGGGGTATTGATACTGTTCCACAAACGGTTCTCCAGTGTCCTCCTCTCCTCACACTTTGACGATCAAGGTCGCATAGCGCTTTTACACCTCCACACGTTGCAGCAAAAATGGACCCTGGTGGGAATCTATGCACCCAATTCTCCCCGTAAATCCTTTTTCCACTCCCTCACACCGCTGCTAGCTCCCTACCTCCATCTCCCTTTGATGGTGGTGGGAGATTTCAACCAATGCATGGCCCCCTCAGAGGATAGGGCAGGGACCCTCACTTCATCTCAGTCATTCACTGCACCCCCCTCCACTTGTCTAGCTTCCTTTGCCTCTAGCTTTCTCCTCACTGACACGTGGAGACTGTCTCACCCACTCGATAGGGAATTTACATTTTTCTCGCACCCTCACAACTCCCTGTCCCGCATAGATTATGTTTTCGCAAATGATCACATGCTCCCCCTTACTTCACGCACCTCCATCCATGACATTGTGATTTCGGACCACGCCCCTGTTTCAGTTGACATTTCCTTCACTTCTCACACTCCTGGGAAAAAAATTTGGAGGTTCCCCTCGTACCTTTCCAAAGACAAAGACATTCGCTCTGTCCTTCATGACACCTGGGAGGACTTCCTAGCTCACAACTCTTCCCCGGATTGCTCCCCGACCCTCCTCTGGGAGACGGGTAAAGCTGTCTTGAGGGGTCGTGTTCTGTCCTATGCCTCGGCCTACAAGAAAAAAGTAAATGCTGCATATCAGACTGCTAGTCAGAGCCTTAGAGACGCTCAGGCGGCACTTAATCACTCCAATACCCCCCTTCACAGGGAAAATTGGAAACTGGCAAAGCTACGCTTCGAGCAGTGGGCAGGAGAGTCTGCACTCCTCCTTCCGGAATTGGCAATTCCACACGTTTGGGAACAAGCCCGGGAAGCTTCTGGCCTCCCTCTGCAAGCCTCCCTTCACTCCAACGAACATATTGGCTCTCAGAGACGAGCAGGGCTCTGTGGTCGACTCCCCCACCGAAATTGTTGAGGTCCTAGAGCGATACTACAGCTCGCTCTATGGCCCAGACCCTATTGACGAGACAACGGCCTCGGAATTTATTGAGACCGCACACCTACCCTCAGTGGCAGAGGAACATCTTGCTCTCCTAAACGCTCCCATCACGTAAGAAGGAAATACTGTCCAACATTAAGCAACTCCCCCCCAACAAGGCCCCGGGTCCAGATGGATATACCTCCGATTTTTATAAACTCATGGCCCCTGACTTAGCACCTACCCTTTGTGATGTCTTCAATTCTATCCTCCAGGGTCATCCCTATCTCCCCACGGGCTTCCAAGCCCTCATCAAGCTTATTCCGAAGAAGGGTAAGGATCCCCTGGACCCTGGTTCATTTCGTCCCATTTCCCTACTCAACCTGGACTCCAAATTGCTTTTAAAGATTATGGCCAACCGTCTGGCCTCCTTCCTACCCACCATCATCCATCCCGCCCAGGCAGGTTTCACCCAGGGGCGCTCAGCCACTTCAAACATTAGAAAGGTCCTGGTGGCATTGGAGGCGGCCCGCACCGACTCCGCCAAGGACTGTGCCATTATCACCCTCGATGCCGAAAAGGCATTCGATAATGTCAGCTTCCATTGGTTGGAAATGGTCCTGAAGAAATTTGGCTTTTCTGGCCCCTTTCTTCATCTGATCCAAGCTATGTATGCCACCCCTTCAGCACAGGTTATGGCGGCAAGTCTCTCCTCTCGGCCCTTTCGTCTGTTCAAAGGCACTAGGCAGGGCTGCCCCCTTTCCCCTCTCCTTTTTAATTTGGCAGTTGAACCCCTTTCCAGGATTCTCACTTCCCATCCTCAGTTGCGGGGGATACGAGTGGGTGGCGTGGAACTCCGATCGGCACTTTTTGCAGATGATGTTCTGGTCTTCACCTCGGATCCCCCTCACGACCTCCCTGTAATACAATCCTTATTTGAGTCCTTTCGCCTCTGCTCGGGCATGCGTATAAATTTTTCGAAAAGTGAGGTACTGCCCCTTAATGCCCCCCGGGCCCCTCAGTGGGCCTCTTCTTCTCCGCTGCCGCTGGCCAAGACCCACATTACTTATCTAGGAATTAAAATCGGTCCCCACCCCTCGTCCATATACCGCTTAAATTTCACCCCTGTCATAGATAAATTGGTGGCAGATCTCCAAAATTGGAACTCTTTACCCATTTCCTTTTTTGGTCGATGCCATCTTTTCCGGATGGCTGGCTTCCCCAAATTGCTGTACCCGATACAAACCATCCCTCTCCTATTGAAACATACGGATACTCAAAGACTTCAAAAGACCCTCGCTTCGTTCTTATGGAAGGGGCGCCGGCCTCGCATAGCACTCACCAAGTTGTTCCTCACAAAACGGGAGGGGGGGATAGGTCTGCCCAATACTAGGATCTATAATTTGTCTTGCCTGTTGAGGGGTTGCCTGGACTGGATACGACGGGAGTCTAAATATACCAATTACGAGCTAGAAGAGAATATGATGGCTCCTTATGATCTATCCTCTCTACTGCATTGTGCGCATAAGGATCTTCCTGCACACCTCAAATCCAACCTCTTGCTCAGAGACACTATTGCTACGTGGAGAGCGGTTAGGAAACAACTGAAGGTCCCTATGACCATATCTAAGTTCCTTCCTATCCGGGGTCACCCCTTGTTCCCACAGGCCCAACAACATCACATCTGCTCTTCCTGGGCCGCAAGAGGCCTAACAACGCTCTCTCAACTTTACGACGACGCCTCGGGGGCACCCTTGTCTCTTGCGGATCTTTCCAAGCTCTATGGGGTTACCTCCCACCAACACTTGTTTGTCCAGCAATGCCTCAGTTTCACTAACGCTCTCTGCTCCTCCAAATCTTTTAGATTCAAAGCTTCTCAATTGGACTTCTGGATTCTATCGCAAAAGCACAGGATTTCACATATCTATCAACCACTTAATGCGGACAGTCTCCAAGTTGTTGCCCTTCAAATAGCCTCACCGTGGGATAAAGTCTTGAACTCTCCCCATGCCCATAAATATGCCTTGCAAGGATATCGGTACACGTGCCGCCATGTTCAAAACGAATTCTGGAAGGAGCAACAATTCAAGATCCTGCACAGAGCCTACTTCCCTCATCTTCGCACATCGCGGGACCTCCGCCACCACTATTGCACGCTATGTCACTCTCTGCATCCCACCCTTCTCCACAAATTTTGGGAATGCCCCTCGATCTCAACCTTCTGGGACAAATTACTTATTTTCGCCTCCCGCCTAGTTGAATACCCACTACCCAAGGATGTCTATGCTCTAGTGTTCGGTCACTTGGACACACAACTGGACTCGGTACCCTCCCACATTAGAGCCTCCCTGCTGCAATTTAAACCTTGGCTTTCCTCATGCTACATGGTCGCCCGCAGGGCAATACTCAAACACTGGATGGACACCACTCCTCCCACAATCTCTGAAATCAGAGCTGACATCATGGCGCTTTGGAAAGTGGAACATATGGACCTTGCTAATCGACCCCTCCAAAACCCCTCCAGATTCAGGAAAAAGTGGATAGGTCCCTTTTCTATCTCTGGACTTCCCCCCGACAAGGGGGACCTGAGTTGATCATCGGCCCTCATCATGGGCACTGACATGCCCAATGTCATTCCCTTTAAATGGTGGTTACTCCTGACTGGTTATTAACTACTACTTATTTGATACCGCTTCATGTTTTTAACTGCATTTATCTGTTTAATCTATGACTCCATACGATACACCGCTTTACCCCTTCAACATAGTATAAGTTGACGTTTGCATTTGTGCTCCTCTTTCCCCCCCCCCTCCCCCAAGCCCTCATCAAGCTTATTCCGAAGAAGGGTAAGGATCCCCTGGACCCTGGTTCATTTCGTCCCATTTCCCTACTCAACCTGGACTCCAAATTGCTTTTAAAGATTATGGCCAACCGTCTGGCCTCCTTCCTACCCACCATCATCCATCCCGCCCAGGCAGGTTTCACCCAGGGGCGCTCAGCCACTTCAAACATTAGAAAGGTCCTGGTGGCATTGGAGGCGGCCCGCACCGACTCCGCCAAGGACTGTGCCATTATCACCCTCGATGCCGAAAAGGCATTCGATAATGTCAGCTTCCATTGGTTGGAAATGGTCCTGAAGAAATTTGGCTTTTCTGGCCCCTTTCTTCATCTGATCCAAGCTATGTATGCCACCCCTTCAGCACAGGTTATGGCGGCAAGTCTCTCCTCTCGGCCCTTTCGTCTGTTCAAAGGCACTAGGCAGGGCTGCCCCCTTTCCCCTCTCCTTTTTAATTTGGCAGTTGAACCCCTTTCCAGGATTCTCACTTCCCATCCTCAGTTGCGGGGGATACGAGTGGGTGGCGTGGAACTCCGATCGGCACTTTTTGCAGATGATGTTCTGGTCTTCACCTCGGATCCCCCTCACGGCCTCCCTGTAATACAATCCTTATTTGAGTCCTTTCGCCTCTGCTCGGGCATGCGTATAAATTTTTCGAAAAGTGAGGTACTGCCCCTTAATGCCCCCCAGGCCCCTCAGTGGGCCTCTTCTTCTCTGCTGCCGCTGGCCAAGACCCACATTACTTATCTAGGAATTAAAATCGGTCCCCACCCCTCGTCCATATCCTGCTTAAATTTCACCCCTGTCATAGATAAATTGGTGGCAGATCTCCAAAATTGGAACTCTTTACCCATTTCCTTTTTTGGTCGATGCCATCTTTTCCGGATGGCTGGCTTCCCCAAATTGCTGTACCCGATACAAACCATCCCTCTCCTATTGAAACATACGGATACTCAAAGACTTCAAAAGACCCTCGCTTGGTTCTTATGGAAGGGGCGCCGGCCTCGCATAGCACTCACCAAGTTGTTCCTCACAAAACGGGAGGGGGGGATAGGTCTGCCCAATACTAGGATCTATAATTTGTCTTGCCTGTTGAGGGGTTGCTTGGACTGGATACGACGGGAGTCTAAATATACCAATTACGAGCTAGAAGAGAATATGATGGCTCCTTATGATCTATCCTCTCTACTGCATTGTGCGCATAAGGATCTTCCTGCACACCTCAAATCCAACCTCTTGCTCAGAGACACGATTGCTACGTGGAGAGCGGTTAGGAAACAACTGAAGGTCCCTATGACCATATCTAAGTTCCTTCCTATCCGGGGTCACCCCTTGTTCCCACAGGCCCAACAACATCACATCTGCTCTTCCTGGGCCGCAAGAGGCCTAACAACGCTCTCTCAACTTTACGAAGACGCCTCGGGGGCACCCTTGTCTCTTGCGGATCTTTCCAAGCTCTATGGGGTTACCTCCCACCAACACTTGTTTGTCCAGCAATGCCTCAGTTTCACTAACGCTCTCTGCTCCTCCAAATCTTTTAGATTCAAAGCTTCTCAATTGGACTTCTGGATTCTATCGCAAAAGCACAGGATTTCACATATCTATCAACCACTTAATGCGGACAGTCTCCAAGTTGTTGCCCTTCAAATAGCCTCACCGTGGGATAAAGTCTTGAACTCTCCCCATGCCCATAAATATGCCTTGCAAGGATATCGGTACACGTGCCGCCATGTTCAAAACGAATTCTGGAAGGAGCAACAATTCAAGATCCTGCACAGAGCCTACTTCCCTCATCTTCGCACATCGCGGGACCTCCGCCACCACTATTGCACGCTATGTCACTCTCTGCATCCCACCCTTCTCCACAAATTTTGGGAATGCCCCTCGATCTCAACCTTCTGGGACAAATTACTTATTTTCGCCTCCCGCCTAGTTGAATACCCACTACCCAAGGATGTCTATGCTCTAGTGTTCGGTCACTTGGACACACAACTGGACTCGGTACCCTGCCGCATTAGAGCCTCCCTGCTGCAATTTAAACCTTGGCTTTCCTCATGCTACATGGTCGCCCGCAGGGCAATACTCAAACACTGGATGGACACCACTCCTCCCACAATCTCTGAAATCAGAGCTGACATCATGGCGCTTTGGAAAGTGGAACATATGGACCTTGCTAATCGACCCCTCCAAAACCCCTCCAGATTCAGGAAAAAGTGGATAGGTCCCTTTTCTATCTCTGGACTTCCCCCCGACAAGGGGGACCTGAGTTGATCATCGGCCCTCATCATGGGCACTGACATGCCCAATGTCATTCCCTTTAAATGGTGGTTACTCCTGACTGGTTATTAACTACTACTTATTTGATACCGCTTCATGTTTTTAACTGCATTTATCTGTTTAATCTATGACTCCATACGATACACCGCTTTACCCCTTCAACATAGTATAAGTTGACGTTTGCATTTGTGCTCCTCTTTCCCCCCCCCCCTCCCCAGACCCTCACCCTTATTTTCCTTCTCTCCTCTCTTCTTCTCCACCTGTTCCCCCCCCCCCCCCCCCGTCCTCACTTACTCGAAGTTCTGCAGGTCCCTCCGGGGACGAATTACTTGCACTATATAGTCTCCTTCATAAAATGAAGCTTGAGGACTGTCGATCACCATAGTTCTATTGCTATGTGCTCGTTCTATTCAATTTTCTTTGTATTGAATGTTCTGGTTAATGCACTGTCTGTTTGCTATATAACTTGACAAGTCTCAATAAAATCTTGTTAAAAAAAAAAAAAAGTAATTTTTCATTTTTGTTGTTATTTCTCATTTTTATGGTTTTACTTTAAGCATCAGTAAATCACTGTTCATTTAAAAATGATGTTTTTTATAAACTTTTATTTAATTGATACATATCCCCCAGGGCAGTACCTGGACCCTCATAACCATTGTATGCCCAATTACTTGCTCATAAAGGCCCGTACACACGTACGGATCGTCGTCATACAAACGTCGGCGGACGAAAGATCTGCCGATTGTACGCGTGTTAGTATGGTGCCTCCGACAGCTGTCTGCGCACAATCCGCGGACAAGAGTCTTTCTTGCAAACATGAAAATTTTTGTCTGCGGACACCAGAACGGACGATTGTTCGCCTGTCAGTACAGAAATCAGCCGACAGACCGCAGATTTGCAAGACTGGGCATGCTCAGAAAATAAAAAACACAGGGAAAGTTAACCATTACATGACATCACTTCTGCAGTCAGCTGAAGTCTGCGGACAAAATTCTTGTGCTGTCCTTGTGCTGTCTTTGCACTTTTCAACAGACACCGACATCCCGGGGAGAAAAGACGAACGTTTGTATGACGACGATCCGTACGTGTGTACGGGGCTTAAGCCTTCAAAATTGTCCCTTTTCATTTTTCCAGTTCGGGTCCTATGGACTTAAGTGGGGTTCTTTATTCAGTTCTGAACTTTTGCGATGTTCGAAAATTCTGCTGCGAACTGAACAGGGGGTCGTTCAGGCCCATCTCTAAAACTGAATCGTTTTTTTCGTTATGCTACAGTCACCATTGAGGTATTTGCATATTGCTATCATATCGCTTCTTAAGTGTTTCTTCTCCACGAAGAATATGTTTAATGCTTCTGTGCATTCTGTGATGTGTTCAGACTCTGGATGCAGTGGAGATTGCAAAAGTACAGACTGTAATGAGCTCCGGTGTCTTTGTTGACTTTTTTATCTACAGTGACCTCTGCATCTCTAGTGATCCCTGCACAACTTTGTTGCAGAGGATTTCCTGAGCTTCATGTGTCATCCAGTGTCCCTAGAGCATCACGCAGTGAGCCTTTTGCACCTGTGATACCTGCGTCTCCATCAAGCCTCAGGTATGCTCCTGTATTTCCTGGACTGTCTCTCTCCCTGTGAATATGGAACCTCTCTGTGACAGAAATTGGGAGATATTATGATAGTGCTGCTGATATACAGTATGTTACAGTACTAGTGAATATTATTATTGTGCTGCCTTATAAAATTATGTTACTAGGGGATTTTTTTTATGTACTGGAAGATATGGTTCTGATGGATAATAGTATGATACTGGTGTACAGTAAAGAATGATAGTTATGGTACTTATATTATCAAAACTGCCTGCCACTAAAATACATTATTTGGGTGCTGGCAAATATTGGAAGATATTATTATGTCGCTGGGTGAAATTACTATAATGTGTGGGGTTATTTAGTGAATGCAAAGCATTCTCTGAATTGGACCCATGCTGAACTGCCGACCTCCTGTATTCACAATGCATCAGGCTGGCTGCTCACAGGGCCTGGAACCAAGTGGAGATCACTGAAGTAGTAATATCTACTACTTATCTTCCTGCTTCCATGGGGAATGGCCAAGTGTGTTATGTATGAGTTACACTGGTCCAAGCTGAACCAATGTAACTATGTATAACATGCTGATACCTGGAATAAAGTTAACTCCTTTTTTGTGGGGAAAAAAAATAGCAAATAAAGAAAAAATAATATAGCGTATACAATTATCACACAAGTCATATTGTAATTTAATGTTATTAACCACTTAAGCCCCGGAAGATTTTACCCCCTTCCTGACCAGGGGGTATTTTGCGATTCGGCACTGCATGAATTTAACGGACAATTGCGCGGTCGTGCGATCCTGTATCTAAACAAATTTGGCATCCTTTTTTTCCCACAAACAGAGCTTTCTTTTGGTGGTATTTGATCACCTGTGCGATTTTTCGATCACGCGCTATAAACAAAAAAAGAGCGTAAATTTTGCAAAAATAGCAATATTTTTCACATTTTTTTAGATGAAATTCCCCCCCAAAAAATGTAAAAATCAAAATTTTTTAACATTTTCGGCCAATTTGTTTTATGCTACCTATGTTTGGTAAAAAAAAACGCAAAAAGCGTATTTTGATTGGTTTGCGCAAAAGTTATTGCGTTTACTAACAAAGGGAAAGATTTTTGTCATTTTTGTTGTTTTTTCTTTTAACGCGTAATGGCGGCGATCTGCGATTTTTTTTTGCGGTACTGCGACATTGCGGTGGACAGATCGGACCCTTGACTGACATTTTTGACACTTTTGGGGGTACCAGTGAGATTTCTACAGTAATCAGTGCTATACATATGCACTGTTACTCTAAAAATACACTGGCAGTGAAGGGGTTATATTTTTTTGAAAGGGAGGGGCTATGTGTGTCCCTAGGGGCATGCTTTCTACTGTGATTGGCTGTGGCTTCAGATGTATGAAGAGTGATCAACGGTTCTACATAGTAGAACCGTATGATCATCCTTCATACACAGGGGAGAATGACAGGCAGCTTGTTTACACAAGCCGTCTGACTTTCTCCCTCTCCCCCGCCGATCGCAGAGTGACCGGCGGACATCGGGTCCACCGGTCACACGCGCGGGGGGGTCCGTGACCACGCGGGAGTGGGAGCGCGCCTCCGGGGGCGTGCGCTCGCTCCCTAGACCCTCACAAGCTAGTGACGTAGCCCTACGTCACTTTGCCTGTGAGGGGCTGACTGCCGACATAGATCAGCGTTAGGCAGTCGGCAAGTGGTTAAAAAATGACCTTTCCCTTTCAATCTGCAGCCGCTGTAATTTTCTAAAAATGCAATGCATTATGGCTACCCGGAGGTATTCTGTACACAGAATGGGTACAGAACGCCCCCCAGAAACATAATTTCCTACTTGTGTGATTGGCTCACCAGTTTACCCAGAAGTCTGCCCTAAGATACAAGTCAGATTTCAGGCATCCCCTGCAGCAAAAAATTTCATTTTTGGTGAGCTAATTCCAATAGGAAATCACGTCTAAAGGAATGCAGGCCCTGCAGCTTTCCTCTTAGAGCCCTGCAGGTGCACAGCTGATTGATAATTATGAAACCACTCCCATTCGACTCACTTTCCCAAATGGATACAAACACACAGGGATTTCTTCAGAATGAAAGGCAGGAGAAGCTCAATAGCGACCCCTGCCTATGGGAGCAGGAACACAAATGGGTAGTTAAAATTTTAAAAAGCTAGGATTGGTTACTTACCTGTCAGACTTTTTTCAAATATTCTGGAAGGTTCAGTGGAGTCAGGTGACTTGAAGTACCAATGAGAAGAAAGAAGAAATTTAACAGTCGTTAGAATAACGGCAGCAGTACAAGAAGAAGCATCTTCTGTGTCGTTCTTCTTACCATGGAAAATCTACTGCGTCCGATGAAGGATTGGACCGCCTCATCTGATGGGGATTCATGGATGCACCTCTGCCTCTCTTCTGTGACCCCTCCAGCATCTCTTCCCCCTCTTTCTTCTGCCCTTCTCTCTCCTCAGCAGCTGCCATCCACTGCTCCTGTCCTCTTGGTTCTGTCTGGTCCCTCACTTCCTTTACAGTCTTTGGTGTGTCCTACAGACGTTTCATGGGCTTTATCACTGACTGAGAGGGATCCGACCCTGTCTTGGATGACCTCAGGGACCTCAGGGACCTCAGGGATGACGTGGCCTGCTTCGGTCTCCGGCCCTGAGATGTCATCAGAAACCGGCATCTGCGAAGACTGACGGTGACGGTGACTGACGGTGAGCGGTCAAAGCATTTGAAGACAGTCCGCCGGATCAAACCTCAGGGGCCTCCTCCTGCCAAAAAAAAAAAAGGGAAAAGTAATGGAACTCTTATTAACTTTCAATCTGCCCAATTATTTCTATTGTCTCGGAAACATCTGTAGGGGGAGCATCTCCCACTTTTAATGCTCCCAATCGAAATCCTGACTTTAATAATGCAGTTTTGTTTCCTGCAAATATGCCCATTGTGAATGATAATATTTTACATGACTTATTTATTGCTCTAACAGTACAGCCTTTAAAAACTTTAAATTTTGCTACGCAGTCTCCGGATAGGCTGCGTATTGATGATCATAGTGCTCTTCATCCCCCTATGGTCTTTGCAGGCACTGCCTCAACACAGGAGGTATTAGGTGACCTGCAAGGGTCCTCGGGTCCAGTGGCTTCTACAACATCTGTGTCTCAAGATGCCCCTGGTGGTGAGTCTGATCAACTGCGTACTTTAATGTTGTGGACGTCTTCTTTTGCTTCTTTAGCAGATAATGTTTCTCTGTCGGTTCCCAAAGGGGGTCAATGGATCATTCTCAAGGCTGGTCTCTTGTTAAAAAAAAACAGTCTCGCCGGCTGAAGATACTAATGTTTGGCCAGTTGTGTCTCCATTGACTGGAGTACCTGAAAGCTGTCTCAAGGAGGCCCTGGCTTGTGAGATTTTGCCTCTCGGCTTTCATTTGACAACCGCTATTAAAGAGAAGATTTGGATAGGTGATTATATTGATCTCCTTTCTCTTTTACCATCATATAAGGATAACCGATTGGAAAAGAAAGATTCAGACAAGCACGATGATGACAAACGTAAAACGGTTACGCACAATTTTAACAATTGGCTTCAGGCCTTTTGTATTTTTGCTAGCGTGTCTGTGGAAAAACATCCAGAATTATGCAGTGGTTTATTCCAACACCTTGAGATTATACTTGAAGCATAAAAAAACTTTTCAGGTTCTTTGGTGAGTCATTTAGACAGAAACTTGCAGTGCATAAACATCTTAAATGGGGTTCTAAGGATGTAGTTTTGTGGTTGAACCTTCTGATACCCTGAAAACCTCTTTTGCCTCTTCAGTCACCACAACCTGCCCCCTTTAGGAAAGGCTTGTGCTTTAGTTTCAATGAAGGGCAATGTAAATGGCCCAACTCATGTTGCTATAGACATGAGTGTGCTACTTGTTCTGGAGCACACCTGGCCTCTCGCTGTTACAGAAAATTTAATTCTCACCTGGGATCACATTTAAAGGATAATTTTCGTCCTAGCGGCAACCCAGGAGAAACTATCCACCATGCTGCCATTTCTTCACATTTGGCCAAACCGTCTGATGGTGGACATGCTTCTTGAGGGGTTTTCTTCTGGCTTCCGGCTGCCTCAACTTCCTGGCTCTGGATGTTTTTGTTATGACAACCTTGCTTCTGTTTGTCGTTTCCCTAACAGTGTTGCTGATAAAATCGCTAAGGAGGTTTCCGAGGGCAGAGTAGTGGGCCCTTTCTTGTCCCCCCCCCCCTTTTATTAATTTTCGAGTGTCTCGATTTGTTCTAATTCCCATAAAATAACCCAGTTTTCGTCTTATTCACTACTTGTCTTTTAATGAAGGATCCTCTCTTAATGATGAAATTTACCCTCGTTTAAGTTCTGTTTCTTATGCATCATTTAATAATGCAGCTTTTAAAATACGCCATTTGGGGAGGCTTGCAGTTATGTCCAAAGCTGATATTAAAGCAGCATTTTGCTTATTGCCTAATCACCCTTCTGCCTTCAACTCATTGGGTTTTTGTTTTAATAGATGTTATTATTATGATAAATGCCTTCCCATGGGCTGCTATTTATTGTGTACTTATTTTGAAGCCTGTTCTACATTTTTAGAATAGGCTGTGGGTTTCCAGACAGGATCTGATTACATACTGCACTACCTAGATGATTTTTTTATTTTTTGGTCCAGCTAGTTCTGCAGAATGCCTGTATCTGTTCACCCAATTCCGCCTAACTTGCCATTTTTTTGGAATTCTGTTGGCCCTTTATAAATCAGTACGGCCGACGACTTGCATTGACTTTCTGGGTAATACTATCGACACGGACAGGATGGAATTCCATCTGCCTCATTCTAAGTTGGCACGTCTGTGATTTATGATATCTTTTATCCTTTCCAAACCTAAGGTGAAAATTTACATGTTTCAGTCTTTATTAGGTTTACTTGCCTTTGCCACCCACGTTATTCCCATTGGTTGGATTTATTTTTTTCTAAAAGACTGTACATAACAATTTCTGGTTTCACATCGCAAAGACAATTTGTGCGCATAACGTCATCCTTGGTCGCTGATTTATTGGTTTGGAAGGAATTCTTATTATCCTACAATGGTTACTCATTTTGGCAAACTCCTTTCCAAGTAGCTTCGGCCTTTTATTTGTTTACGGATGCAGCTAGGAGTTCAGGTTATGGTGCCTATTACCAGGGCCACTGGTCAGCCGCTCCATGGCCTCAATCTTGGCAAGATATGAGTTTAACGAAGAACATAGTCCTCCTTGAGCTATTCCCGATATTAGTTGCGTTGGAGCTTTGAGTGGAACGCTTTCGCAATTCCCGCTTGATATTTCATTCAGATAATAAAGGGGTGGCATATGTGGTCAATTGTTTGTCTTCTAAGTCCTTACCTGTTTTAGTTGTTTTTTGCAGAGATTGGTTTTTAAATGTTTAGAACTAAATTTATGGATTAAAGTAAAAAAGAATCCAGGTTATACTAATGTTGTTGCTGATTCCCTGTCCTGTTTTCAGCTGGATCGATTTCGCAAGTTAGCCCCCAATGTGGATCTCTATGGTTCACCTTGCTTGGAGCATTTTTGGTCCATAATTTGTCAGCCGTGAAAGATGCCTTCTCTGCTTCCTTAGCACCTTCCCCGTAGGCGAATTATAACGCTGTGTGGTCATTATGGTTTTTTTTAACTCTAAGGGTATTCCTACACATTGCTTTTCTGAAAGTTTGGTTCTTTGCTTTATGGAATTTTTAATGCAACACCTTTATTCATATTCACACTTGGTTAAAGCTTTAGCTTGAATTTTGTTCTTTATGAAAATTCAAGGTTTACCCCTTGTGCTGAATTTTCTTAGGTAAACAGACCCTCAAGGGCTACCGTAAGCCCTGTTTTTGCAGGGATACGCAAGTTCCTATCAACTTACATCTTTTGCAACATCTAATGATAGCCCCTTATTCTGTTTATTTTTTGGCTGAAGAAGTGTTACTATTTAGAGTTTCTTTCAGCTTGTGTTTTTTTGGGGGCTTTTCCCATTTCAGATTTGATACCTAAATCTACCTCTTCTTTGGGTGGTTTAATGTTTACTGATGTTCTATTATAAAATAATGTTGTAAAAATATTTTTGTGTTTTAGTAAGACTGACCAATTAGGTAAAGGACGATGTATAGTTATTCGTCATTTTCCAGGTCTTTCAGTCTGTGCCTTTTCTTTGCTATCTCAATAATTAACAATACGCCCTTGTTGTTCGGGTCATTTGTTGCTGCACAAATCTGGTCTTCCTTTTACGCAATATCAGTTTACTGATATTACCGCTTACTGCTGTTCTAAAAAAATGCCTTTGTTATCTTGGTTTAGGGCATTTGCATATCACTAGTCACTCATTTTGCATTGGCGCAGCGACGGAGGCGGCCAGGGTGGGTTTGTCAGACTGGTGGTTGGAAGTCCAAATGTTTCCAAACTTACATTAGGCCTAATTTGTGTTTTTTATAACTTTAGGTCCTCCACATGTTTTTTAGATTATTGGACATTCTTTCATTCATTGGGCCTACATTCGGGCTTCACTAAGAATTTATGGAAATAATTTGAACTTTGACTGTGCATCCTTTATTATTTGTTGGCATGGCTATTGTGGCATGTCTTGGTTTGATTTACAGGCTACTTTGTCTAATCTTTTTTCTTCCTGTGCATAACCTGCTGCAATTATCATTCATTTAGGGGTACACAAGACTTTAGATTTAATTGCGCAAATTGATTTCTTACATCTTCGTTCAATCCTGCCTACAATGGTTCTGATTTTTTCCGAGATCATTTTGAGATTGAACTGGTTAGTTAATACGGATCTGTTTTATCTGGACAGAACAGATTAATATTTGTGTGCAGTCTCTGGTCCCATGAAAGGCAGGTGAAGCTCAATAGCGACCCCTGCCTATGGGAGCAGGAACCGACACAAATTGGCAGTTAAAATTTTAAAAAGCTAGGATTGGTCACATACCTGTCGGACTTTTTCAAATATTCTGGAAGCTTCAGTGGAGTCAGGCGACTTGAAGAACCTATGAGAAGAAAGAAGAAATGTAACAGTCGTCAGAACAACAACAGCAGTACAAGAAGAAGCACCCCTCCCTATGTTGCGTTCCTTGTTATGTGGTTTTGTCCTTTCTGTCATGAAGGGGAAAAAAAAGTTGGTTTATTTGTTCCTAAATTTAGTTCAAGCTTTCATGGCTGAACTATTGGTATGGAAAGTTTGGTGTGGAGCCCTGCGCGGGGGTTGTTTTATTAAACCCGCAACCGCCCGCACCCGCTAAATGTATGACCAGGACCGCCCGCACCCGCAATGTCTTTGTTCCACTCCCGTCCGCACCCTCAATGTTTGTGTCCACTCCTGCCGCACCCGCAATGTTTGTACGCTTTTGTACATTTATCGCAACTCCATCACGTCCCGATTAACCACTTTACGTCTGCTCACAGTAATACTACTGCGGCAGAGTGGCTCGTTATCGTCTGACGACGTAGTATTAATGTCGTCAGACACTCCCCCTTCTGGGCGGCGCTTGCGCGCCGCCGGAGGCTCGCTCCCGCTGTTTTCATTCACAGCGGGAGTCGGGCCAGGGGAGGAGCAGCGGCGATCGCCGCTGCTCTGCCCCGATCGCCGGGGATCTAGTGTGGAGATCCGCCCGCCTGTGTAAACACAAGCGGACGGATCTCCATAGTGACAGGGAGTGACAGATCGGACTGTTCAGCATAGCTGGACATCCGTTCTGTCCCTGACTCACTCAGTCACCTCCCCCCCTACACGTCAGTAAGCACCAGGCTAACAGTGCATATATATAGCACTGATTACTGCAGTAATGTCACTGGTACCCCCAAAAGTGTCAAAAATGTCAGTCAAGGGTCCGATCTGTCCGCCGCAATGTCCCACAAAAAAAATCGCAGATCGCCGCCATTACACGTTAAAAAAAAAACACCAAAAATGACAGAAATCTTTCCCTTTGTTAGTAAACGCAATAACTTTTGCGCAAACCAATCAAAATACGCTTATTGCGATTTTTTTTTACCAAACATAGGTAGCAGAAAACAAATTGGCCAAAAAATTTTTAAAAAATTGGTTTTTACATCTTTTTGGGGGGAATTTCATATAAAAAAATGTTAAAAATATTGTTATTTTTTCAAAATAAACTCTCTTTTTTTGTTTATAGCGCAAAAAGTAAAAATCACACAGGTGATCAAATACCACCAAAAGAAAGCTCTGTTTGTGGGAAAAAAAGGACGTAAATTTCGTTTGGGTACGGCGTCGCACGACCGCGCAATTGTCAGTTGAAGTCGCACAGCGCCGAATCGCAAAAAGTGGCCTGGACGGAAGACAGCAAAATCCTCCGGTGGTAAAGTGGTTAAATATTTTAGCCTGCTGGATGTGCCCCAATATGTACTGTAGCTTCTGCTACATACAGAACTTCTGTATTATTAATATTTTAGCCCGCTGGATGCGTATACAGTAAGCTTCAGCTACTTACAGAACGTCCCTGTGCTGTAATACTCTACGTATGTACCGCGCTGAGCCAATCATGGCAAGTGGTGTATTCTATTAATGCATACAAAGTCTGCTCAGATTGGCAAAGGTTGTATAAGCCCGCCTTAGCCAATCCGAGCAGGCTTTGTATGCATTAATAGAATACACCGCTTGCCGTGATTGGCTCAGCACGGTACATAGAGTATTACAGCACAGGGATGTTCTGTAAGTTGCCGAAGGTACTGTATACACATCCAGTGGTCTAAAATATTTAATAAGGACGTTCTGTAACTAGCTGAAGCTACAGTACCTGGCGTATAAGACGCCAAGGGTATCTTTTTTATAATAAAAAAGGGTATCTTTTTTATTATAAAAAGTAATCTTATACGCTGGAAAATACAATACACCAAATCGCACCGTTCCCCGCGGGTCCCCCGCAAAATTTTGTGACCGCCCACTACCGCCTGCTCCCGCGAGATTTGCGTTGGGTCCCGTGGGAGCCCAAACCCAATGAAGCCCTCTAGTTTGGTGTATGCATAGTATTTACTAGGTTAGAAATAATTAACCTATTATTGATGACATGTATTATTATAACAATAAAAAAGGGCCAGGGCCATTCAAGCCACATAAAGGTGGGTTTTTATTTATTTATTAAACAGATCAAAATTTGTGCGCGGTCTCTAGTCCCATAACAAAAGATAGGAATCTCCAACAAAGTTTGCTAAAATCCTTGTAATGTACATAGATCACCCAGAGGGGAATGTTTTTTTCTCAACAAAAGTGGAGTTATGCTTTAAGGGTTTTTTCATTTCCACCATATATTTTAAGCACTGTACAATTTACTTTCACTACTTCCAATGCATCATTCATTATACTACCAAAATACTGGTATTTACTATATGCGTGCATTAATACTTCTGTAAAGGTAGTTCTTAGTTTAACTAAATGTAATTAATGATGTGTTGCTTGTTATGATAAATCTATTGTTAAGTACGTTGAGTTTATTCCCTTGATAAATTTTCTTACATAATCAACCAGTTTGATAGTCATTAGAAATGTGCTCTCCGAGGAAGCGTGATCTTACTATTTTAAGCTTATGTGACTAATAATTTGGATTTGTAAACAACCAAGTGTATTAGCAGAACAGAAAACAATACAGCTTAAACTGAAACTTTCTTGCTATTAACATTAAGCACCTTAAACACAGGGCAAATATAAATGCCAAATATATATGCTCTCAGTTATAGAAGTTATACCAAGAGCATTTATATATTATTCAGAAAACTAGAAATGAACAAAACACATTTAGAAAATATTTTGTTTGTACCATTTCCTGATGCTGGGGTTGATTAACCACTTCAGCCCTGGAAGGTTGTACCCCCTTAATGACCAGGCCATTTTTTCCAATTAGGCACTGCCTTATTTTAACTAACAATTGCGCGGTCGTGCGACTCTGTACCCAAATATAATTGATGTCCATTTTTTCCCACCAATAGAGCTTTCTTTTGGTGGTATTTGATCACCACTGCGGTTTTTAGATTTTGCGCTATAAACAAAAAAAAAAGCGTCAATTTTGAAAAAAACACAATATTTTATACTTTCTGCTATAAAACTTTTCAATAAAAAAATGTAAAAAATCTAATTTTTTTATCAGTTTAAGCCAATTTGTATTCCGCTACATAATTTTGGTAAAAAAAAAAATCCCAAAAAGCGTATTTTAAATGGTTTGCAGCGTTACAGCGTTTACAAACTACAGGATAGATTTTTGGACTTTTCTTTTTTTTTTTCGTTTTTATTAATAATGGCGGTGATCAGGATTTTTAGCGGGACTGCCACATTGCGGCAGACAGATCGGACCCCTAACTGACATTTTTGACACTTTTTGGTTAATACAGTAATCAGTGCTAAATAATATGCACTGTTACTGTATAAATGACACTGGCAGGGAAGGGGTTAATACTGGGGGTGATCAAAGGGTTAAATGTATGCCTATTTGTGCTTACTGACTGTGGGGGGGAGGGCTCTGTGACAGGCAAAAAGAGATCGGGGTTTCAGCTCAGCTCAGATGAAACACAAGATCTCTCTGTGCCTGTGTGACAGAAGAGCCGCCTGCTTTGTTTACATAGGTAGGTGGTTCTTGCGTCAGTTTCTGTGAAGATCGCTGGAGGCCGGAGGCGATCGTGCCCGCTCCTCCCGTGGTCTGGCTCCTGGTGTGTCTTATCACAGCCACCTAGACCTAGACCGTGTGCACATAATCGCGTAGACCTACGTGATTATGCGCAGCCGAGCCTCCATGCTGCAATAAATCTGCGTGGAGCGGTCAGCAACTGGTTAATAGAACATGATAACCTTTAGGCTTCTTTCACCCGGTCCGCCTCCGCAGGCGGATCCGTGTTGCTCAGCGGGGATCGATCCGCGATCCCCGCTGAGCCGGGCGGATGACAGCTCCGTCTCCGCTTGCAGAGCGGAGAGGGAGGTGTCTCAGCACCCGCTGCCCTCTATGGGGGTTTGGAGGAGAGCGGACCGCTTGTCCCCTCTCATCAGATCCGCTCCGATTACTGAACGGATGGAAAAATAGGGTTTCCATCCGTCCAGATTTCAGCACAGGATCGAATGCGGATGGCAGCGGGTGTCAGCGGAGGTGACCTCCGCTGACACCCACTGCCCCATAGAGCTGCATGGAGGATCCGATCAGATCCGCCTAAAAAACTTACAGGCGGATCTGATCGGACCGCCCGTGTGAAAGAGCGGATCGATCCCCGCTGAGCAACACGGATCCGCCTGCGGAGGCGGACCGTGTGAAAGAAGCCTAAGTTTATGTTCACCAATTTTTTATAAATGAGGTGAAGCTGTGTTCATTAATTATTCAATCATATACAACCATGGGCATTTAGCTCTCATTCACACCAGTGCGATCTCTCATGCGATTTGAAAGTTCAAAATCTCTCAACAGGTCGCACCCTATTTTCGTCAATGGAACCGTTCAAATTGTTACAACTCAAGTCGCAGCGACTTTGTGAGAGATTCCTGCACTATTTTTTTGTGATTTCATTGTGACTTGCATTGACTGCTGTTAACCAGTTAAGGACCGGAAGGTTTTACCCCCTTAATGATCAAGCCCTTTTTTTGCGATATGGCACTGCGTTACTTTAACTGACAATTGCGACGCTGTACCCAAATAAAATTGATGTCCTTTTTTTTTCCCCACAAATAGAGCTTTCTTTTGGCGGTATTTGATCACCTCTGTGGTATTTTTTTTTTGCGCTATAACAAAAAAAATTACGTCAATTCTGGAAAAAAAAAACAATATTTTTTTCTTCCTGCTATAAAAACATATCCAATTAAAAAAATGTAAAAATCAAATTTTTTCATTAGTTTAGGCCAATATGTATTCTGCCACATTTTTTTGGTAAAAAAAAATCGCAGTAAGTGTATATTGATTGGTTTGCGCAAAACTTATCAGGTCTACAAACTAGGGGAAAGATTTACGTCATTTTTATTTATTTATTTTTACTAGAAATGGTGGTGATCAGCATTTTTTAGCAGGACTGCGACATTGCGGCGGACAGATCTCACACCTAACTGACACTTTTGAGGGGACCAGTGATATTACTACAGCAATCAGTGCTAAAAATATGCACTGTTACTGTACCAATGACACTGGAAGGGAAGGCGTTAACACCAGGGGAGATCAAAGGGCTAGGTGTGCTCCTAGAGAGTGCCTTCTAACTGTGTAGGAGATGTACTTAAATAGTAGGAACACAAGATTCCTGTGTTCATTTGTGACAGAACAGCGGCCTGCCTTGTTTACTTGTTTCGCAGACTGCCGTTCTGTCTCCATGGGGAGCGAACACTCCGCCTGTGGCCAATCAGCACGTGCGAGCGCCTCAGGCGGCGCGCGCCCCCCTCCACTGTCTATTACACAAAGTGACGTACAGGTTCGCAGTTTCGCGTAATAGATCTGACCTGCCGCACTAAAACTATGGCGGCTGGTCAGCAAGTGGGTAAATGAAGTAGCAACCCATAATGAAATCGAAGATCCAAATCGCACTGATCTACGGCTTTGAAATCACACTAAAGTAGCACAATTTCAAAGCCACACTGGTGTGAATCAGGGATCAAAATGAACACTGGTTCACTTTTTTTTACTAAGTTTAGTGAACATCCATCTTGCAAATTGAACATTCACTTTGCTTAGTAAACAGCCTCTACCCCTTTAGTAATTTGACTAACTGGGATATTGACTACCTTAAACAAGGCTACATACTACCTATGTTTTTTGAGCATTACAGCAGTCAGAATCTGTCTTGAGTCACAGACTAATCACGCTCATTTGTTTCTTTCCCCTTTGTCTCCACTCAGCTGATGATACCACTTGTTTGCCCAAAGGCCGCAAGACCCTTATAATCTGGTAAATCAATAGTACAGCAATTAGAAGGCAAGAGAAGAAGAGGAAGTGTGATGCTTCTAGCATACTGTTTATCTACTGGCTGTCAGATGCTGTTCTAAGTCCGACCTAAAGAGACAAGAAAAAAATAACTAGAGAAAAAAGGTTTACACGCAAGGCTGAATAGAATCTGAACTGTGTCATATAGTATACCTATAAAAAATAACGAATACGGAAGCATCTTCTGTATGTAGCACTGACTCCGCCAGGAGATTCTGGAAGGTTTGGGTTTTAACCTCCCTGGCGGTATGATTCTGTCAGGAATTCTGTTCCAAAAGCGGTACAATTCTTTTCATGGAAATTTGGCGTTATGTATTATAGGCCTACAATTCTTAGTAATTACTGACTTAAACCTGACCAAAACAAGTCTCTAGTAGACATCCCAGATGTGATAAATTTGAAACACAAACAAGTGAATTATAATCGAATCAATAATATTATTTTATTATTTAAATATAATATATATAATAAAATTATATTATTGATTAGATTATAATTCATGCGTTATATATTATATATATATGTGTGTGTGTATATATATATATATATATATATATATATATATATATATGTGTGTGTATATAGATATATATATATATATGTGTGTGTGTATATATATATATATATATAACGCATGAATTATAATCGAATCAATAATATAATTTTATATATATATATATATATATATGTGTGTGTGTGTATATAGGTATATATATATATATATATATATATATATATATATATATATATATATATATACATATATACATATATATATATATATATATATATATATATGCATATATATATATATATATATATATATATATATATATATATGCATATATATATGCATATATATAATATAAAATGTGTTATGTGTTTTGTGCAACGTTTTTTTTTTTTTTTTTTTGAATTTCCCTCCCTAGTTCCGCTCCCATGCAGCATTGCTGCTGCAGGGAACGGAACTAGGAAGTCCTCCTACCGACAGACGAGCGGGGGAGATTTCACTGGCGTTCACAGCAATGAGAGCTCATCGCTGGATCGCCAGGATAAGGTAAGAGAAGCTCCGCTGCGCTGTCTGCACGCTCTGCCCATTGACCCCGAGCGTGACTCGGGGATACCACTAATAGCAGAAAATTCCTACCCCGAGTCACACTCGGGGATACCGCTCGCTAAGGCGGTTAAAGGCCTTCCTAATATGACCTGACCTTAACAGTACCCAACAACTCTCCGTGACACCGGTAACAAAGCAAAGAGTTTTATTAGGGCAAGGACAAGCTCTGCAAAAAGAACAAGTGGTAACACAGGTCTTATCACAGTAAGGCTGACATATTATAGAGAACCAAAGTAATGAGCAGCACAGTTGCACAAATAATATGTGTTCCCAAAAATTGTCAGCTTTTTTTTGCTTCTTTTTTTTCTAACAGTAAAGTTTAATTGAATTTATTCAACCTGTGCTGGCTCAATGTGGCCTTACTCTAAGGCAGGGGTCTTCCAATTATGTTCCTCCAGTTGTTCAAAACTACAAATCCCATCATGCCTAGTCATATCTGTGAATGTCAGAGTTTTACAATGCCTCATGGGATGTGTAGTTCTGCAACAGCTGGAGGGCCGTAGTTTAGGGATCCCTGCTCTAAGGTAATAGGGTCTGGAATTTGGGCTTGTATGAGTGTCTCATGGGTAATGAAGAAAAAAAACGGAGTTAGGTAAGTTAAAAGTACTGATAAATGGGCTTATCAGTCACACTTCTGCATGGAAACCAGTCAGCTTTCAGGTTTTATTGCCAAAGCTTAATTGAACATGCTGAGGTTGGAAACTGATTGTGAAGTGTGACTAAAGTGTAACTAATTTTGCCCACTCTAGGTTTAGTAAATAAACCTCAAAGTCATTGGAAACAGTCAGCTTGTAAAACACCCCATTCAGTTTAAAATAAAAATGAAAGGCAAAATATTTTTGTATAGATATAACAAA
This sequence comes from Pelophylax lessonae, assembly GCF_965119305.1. NCBI lineage: Eukaryota > Metazoa > Chordata > Amphibia > Anura > Ranidae > Pelophylax > Pelophylax lessonae. Next base: position 490,617,648 of record NC_138769.1, on the reverse strand, counting down.
AAAAAAAATTAAAAATACCCTTTTTTCACTTCTATATAAGTGATCACATTCCCTCTGTTCTCTGCTGCATAAGTGCTAGGGGAGGAGAAGCAGCAGTACACTTCAGCTTGCCAGTGAATGGCTGTGTCAGGACAAGTCTGATCTTTGGAGGAGAGTACACTGAGTTCCCAGTCAGGTTTCCACTCGGAAAAAATTCCTTCCTGTCGAGGTGGTGGTGAACAACATTCTGGGTGAGGTTGGGAAGATTCAGGGTCTTGAGAAGGACAGGTGGCAGCCAGGGGCCTGGACAAAGGCGTGGAGGAATGTCAGGTCCCCATAGCTTCTGTCTGTCAGTCTCTGGGTGTGCGGCGTTTCTTTCTGTCCTTTCACGTCCTCTAGATTTTTTATAGAATTGGGATTTTTGGAAAAAGGCTGCATGCATGGGATAAATGTGTAATCGTTTCTGAGCCTGAAGGTGTGATTAGGTGGAGGTTAGGGCTTTGTTAAGTTTAATCATGATAATAAAAATATGAAAATGTTTCTTGGCTGGTATATTTCGTTTTCTTTATGTTTTTTTTTTTTTTTGTGGCAAAAAAGCAATTTTCTGTTTATAACCCTCCATTAGGCCACATTCACATGGAGCATACTACAGCATATGCTTTTGTGAGGGCCATGTTTACCCACATGGGGATGCTCAGATGTTCTGTGCATCCCAGTGCAGGTAGTCCCACTGATATAATTTGGGATGCAGCGGCTGCACGGACACAGTCGCTGGCTCCCAGTTTAACATCTATGGGGGTACATGGTACTGAAGGCAGACAGTGTGCATTCACAGCCATAGAGTTGCACCCGCACAAACTTAAAATTGGGCCTAACTCTATTCAAAATGAAAAAGAATGTTGCCTTTAGTTCTATTTTAACTGTCCAGCCTGGCTGGGAGTGAAGAGAAGACACACTGCATGCTTAGCAGTAGGTGATGTCTTCCACCGGGTTGTGTTGTGAGATAACTGTGTTAATCTCAGAAATAGATGAACAGAAATTAACATTCTATGGCAAACATTACAGCTCCTACATGCATAATACTGTATAGTGTAAAAAAAATGTTTTAGGCACTCATGCATCTCCTCTAAAATCCTCGTTTAATATGTCAGTAAAAAGCACAAGAATGAAAAAAGATGGGAAGGTGAGAGCACGTACCCCCACAGGTTTCTGCTTGCTCAAATAAAACTAGGTGTGTAAAATGGACACCAAAACCCAAAATATTGTGCTAACGTACAGTGATTAAATAAAAATTATTAGTGTTGTATAGTCTTCAATGCACACAAAAAAAGGATATACAAATAATGAAATATAAACGTGTGTACCAAATGCTTGGTTTAATGGAGTGATGCCGTGCATATACTCTAAATATCCAAAGACACAGACTAGGCTGATATATCAAACAAAATTATAAAGGGAGTCAGTCCAATAGGTCTAAGGACCAGATCAGAGTTCCAGACCAGGTGGTCAAGATGTTCTGTAAATCCCAGGAGAAGAAGACTGCACTACTACCGTATTTTCCGGCGTATAAGACGACTGGGCGTATAAGACGACCCCCCCCTAATTTCCATCTACCGGTAATACTTATACTTAGGTTACCTTGGAGATATTATACTCGGCGTATAAGACGACCCCCCATTTTTGGGGGATTTTTTTGAGGTTCAAAAGTAGTCTTATACGCCAGAAAATACAGTACCTCATGCAGGGAGTGAAGACCAAGGACACCACAAGTGCTGGGGTAATGTTAGAAAAACTCACCAGATGACGTGAATCCTCTCCCGTTTTACGACAGAGGGGATCAGCTGAGCTGAGGTTGTCTCCCCCACCAGGTGATGTGTCTGTGTCTCCTGGCTCCACTCCTGCCTCCTCTCCTCCTCATTCTTTATTCCCAGAAAACTCAGCGTGTTTGGATGTGTGGAAAAAGGAATACAAAATCCTCATAGTGCATTCCGATAAAATTTATTTGAAAAAATAGTATTGGCAAAGAAATGGCATAAAAATCCCCCCCAAAAAGTCCCAAAGGGTCGAAGGGAATGGCACAGTGATACAATGTGTACCACGGGAGAGGTGAATGTACCTACCCGGGTGTAGACATGGTAGGAAGCACAGGGACGCCGAAACAGACCTTGTGCGTTCCACTGCTGACTTCCGCCTACCGGTGACGTGGTCTACGTCCGTTCCAAAATGACGCGTTTCTTCATCAACGTGTGACGTCTTCAGATCTCGTTTTTTTGTTTTTTTTATAAAGCACAAGAAAGCAACACACTAATGCATTTTAGCCATACTGGACCTAAAAGTGGTTGTAAACCCTTACTTATATCCACTAAAGTGACAAGCCTCAGGTGATACACAGAGATGAAAAAAATACTCTTACATACGTTGTACCTATTTATCTGTTAATTTTCTACATCTTTTTAATCACTTCAGCTCCGGAAGGTTTACCCACCTTCATGACAGGCCATTTTTTGTGATATGGCACTTCCTTATTTTAACTGACAATTGCCCAATCATGTGATGCTATAACCAAATTAAATTGATGTCCTTTTTCTGTTATTTGATCGCCTCTGCGTTTTGTTTTTTTTTTGCGCTAAAAACAAAAAAAAACCGATAATTTTAAAAATAAATATATTTTTTACTTTCTGCTATAAAACACATCCAACAAAAAGTGTAAACAATCAAATTTCTACATCAGTCTCAGCCAGTATATATCCCGATAAGCGTTTATTGATTGATTTGCGCAAAAGTTATAGCGTCTACAAACTATGGGATAGATTTATGGAATTTTTATTTATTCGTTTTTATTTTTTTATTAAGTAATGGCGGTGATCAACGACTTATAGCAGGACTGTGACATTGCAGTGGACAAATCAGACACAAATTACACTTTTGACACTTTTTTGAGGACTAATGACACGAATACAGTGATCAGTGCTAAAAAATATGCACTGTCACTGTACTAATGACACTGGCTGGGAAGGGGTTAACATCAGGGGAGATCAAAGGGTTAAATGTGTTCCGAGTGAGTGCTTGTTAACAGTGTGGAGGGTGCTTTAACTATGGAAAGACAAAGATCTGTGTTTCAGCTTAGCAGAATCACAGGATCTCTATCTTCCCTACTAACAGAACAGCAACCTGCCTTGTTTACATAGGCAGACCACCATATGCCTCTTTCAGGGGTCTCAGTGATTGGCTCCCGTTATGCCCAATCACAGTGGGAGCGGGTCGCCGGTGTGCGCCCCAGACCCAGACGTGCAGAGTAATGTACCCGCATATGAGTCTGCGCAGAAGAGCCACCACCCCACAGTAAATGTACGTGGGGCAGTCGGCAAGGGGTTGAAGTCCATAATTTACATATAGCTTTTCTGAGCTTCAAGAGGCAAGCGGGCAGGGAGCTGGCATCACACACTGAACAGCTCAGAGGGAAGAGCTGAGTGTAATCTGAGACCTGAGTGGAAGGAAAGGACACACACCTCCCCCCCCCCCTACACAGTCTCATTAAGATATATGCATAGCTGAGGTTGTTAATTACCGGCTGTGTTATAGCTCCCCTCCCCATCTCCCATACCTTGGAATCAGCACAGCCTGTCAGAAATGACTCATGCAGATAGCAGAGGGACCAGACTGCTGACAGAAATCACACTTAGGCTGGGTTTACACTGGTGTGATGTTAGACATCGCATGTGATTCGCACCGCACTGCTGTGCAGATCACATGTAATGTTTGTGAAATGTGTATTCAGCCATACAGATTGTATGGCTGAATTTGCATTGCATTCGCACCAAAATGGTGCAGGACCCTTTTGTTTGGTCCTCACTGGAATCGGATCGCATGGGTGTTCAAACCTATGTGATCAAATTCCTGCACCATTTGGCAGTTCGCACTGCGATCTGCGAACTGATCTGGGGGTGTCATTAACTTTGCATTGACACCCACAGCGATTCGCAGATGTCAGTTTGAACTGCCATGCGATGCGGGAACCCACACTGGAATCGCCCTGGTTCCTGCATCGCATATATATGAACCGGGACTAAGTACTTTGGATTGGGGCAAGTACAAACTATAGAAGGACATACTTTGTTCATTTTGCATATCACAAGTTTGCAACCACTTTAATCAAAACTCAGATAATCATGAGTTTGAGTAAGACCTGTAAAGCTGAAACAGGTTAGTCGGTTGCTTTTTTGTGTTTTATGCTGTCATAATAGAAGAAGATTTTAGAGGAGCTGCATCAGCGCTGGAAACGTTTATGTTATATTGTATCTACGTCTTGGGAAATGACTTTTCTCCATGCACTGCCAGAGGTTAGTAAATTCACAGAAAGGGGTGAGTTGTATGTGTTTTTCTGTGTGGACTGTATAGACTGAGCAGGCTAGTGTTAGTCTGCTGTGCCTTTTCAAATGACATATAATAGTACTTTAAAGCAGGAGTGGGGATCCTACGGCCCACAGGCCATATGCGGCACGCAGAATCATTAGGTCTGGCCCCCGTGCCGCTCATTCTGTTCCTGACCAGAACAGAGCCAATGTTTCCTGTATAGTTCCTGTTCTGTCCTGACAGTCTGAGTGAGTCACAGGTGGAGTGATATCAAATGCACTCTGCCTGTGAGGAGACTGACCGAGATACAGGAAGCATCGGCTCTATCTTCCTCCAGCGTGGAGCAGCTCTTGAGTCTCTAATGAGCATTTCCCACCAGCAGTACCCACAGCAGTACCAGCCAGCACTACCAGCCTGAGCCAGCAGTACCCACAGCAGTACCAGCCAGCAGTACCCACAGCATTACCAGCCAGCGGTACCCACAGCACAGTACCAGCCAGCAGTTTGAGCCTGAGCCAGCTGTACTCACAGCAGTACCAGCCAGCTGTACTCACAGCAGTACCAGCCAGCAGTACCCACAGCACAGTACCAGCCAGCAGTTTGAGCCTGAGCCAGCTGTACTCACAGCAGTACCAGCCAGCTGTACTCACAGCAGTACCAGCCAGCAGTACCCACCAACAGTTCTTTTCAAAGCTTACCACCGCAAAGAGTCGACTGTGCTCCAGACTGACCGACGCAAACCTGGAAAACTAATTGCGAGTAGTAGCAACATCATCAATGCCAGCTAACATCACACACCTCACAAAAGAGAAGCAGTTCCAGCCATCACATTAGGTATGAGCTAATTAAATGTTTGACCAAATATAACAGGCTAATTTTTAAGTTGATAATTTTGTACGGCAGCCGAATGATGCTATAAATATCCAAATGGCCCTTGGCAGAAAAAAGATGCCCCATCAATGCTTTAAAGTGTGTAATCCAAAGCTTTTATACAAAGGTGTAGACCTCATTATTTCCATGACGTGTCATTGCAAAGTGAACTGGTGAATTAAACAGCAAGGAAACTGTTTTCATAACCAGTTTGGAAAATGGGAATGTGAGGTATGTGTATAGAGTGCACCTGGAAGCCATGTCTGATTAGAAAATGAGTTGTTTTCAGTTCAGCAACTACTGAATATGCATACAGTACATTACCATTAATTGTGTCTCCTGGAAACAGCACAAACATCTCATCTACAGTCTTCAGGGAAATGGATGCATTTTAAAATGTAAGATAGACTATTACTAAACAGAAAAATACATTCGCTTGAGATAAAAGGACACAACAAGCACGTGACCATAGCATACCAGCTTCTATGCTGATGTTTATTTTAATAAAGGTAAGGCTTTTAGGGAAATGAAAAAAGCCCTCACAACTGACTATAAAAAGATTGTTTTCACTGGATCCCAACAAGTGATCCCTGATTCTGTAAAAAAGCAATATGCCAGTGGACAGATCTACATACCCCACCATGCAGATAATCTCTGCATGTCTGGTTCAATTGGTAAGAATGTCACCATACTATTACAGATTATTATGTCATGTCGAAGAGCAAAAGCTTTTTCCTGGTGCCTCCATGGCAGCATACCAATGATAGAGCTCCGCCTTGACTCCTCCCTCAGGACTAGTGCATAGCATAAAAGACAAGAAGGTCCCTTCCCCCAGCATTCTCCTTTTTTTTCCCTCATACCTCTGGAACTGGTGAAGAGTTAGCAGTATGTCCCTACCTCTGCCTTACTTAGTTTGGCAGCTTCCGCTGGGTTCAGCCTCTCCCAGACGCAGTCCCTGCTCTTGGGTCGCTCATAGCACTAATAAGGCAGGGAACCCCTTCTGTGGATCTTTTGGGGTCAAAGCAGAGTTTCCTCATAGGAACGCAGTCTGCAGTTTCTGGAAAATTATGGATGAGTCGTTTCTGCAAAACAGCCGGGTCAGGTTTTCCCTTTATTTTATCTGTTTCATTTATATATTTCACTGGTACTGTATGTGTTATCAATGTCTTATTTTCCATTTCTCCCCTTTTTTCAGGTTACTGTCACTAGATGATGTTATTAGTTAGGCATATTTTGTTATTTTTTTCTTCCTTATATTCTGGTAGTAATGTGTTTTTTTAGGGGTTTGTCCTTTTTCCCAAAAAGTTACCTCTTAAGCTGGATACACACTGTGCAACTTTTGTTGTCAGATTTCCTTTAGATTTGTCTTTTCTGTGTGGTGCAGGGGCCTGCCTGATTGCATGCAGGTTGGGGGTGTTTAGGTTTGGCCTCATGTTATATGGTTTTGGTAGGTCTGGAGGAAAAAATCTAAAGAAAATTGTATAGTGTGTTAGTCGCCGGCCATGTTTGTTGGGGGAAAGCAGTGCTCGCTTTCCCTAAAGCAATCAAAGTAAACTATGAGCAGCAGTTTTGTCCATTAGGCTCTCCCTTTCCCTAATTAAAGATATAAGGAGGCATCTTGCTGGGATCTGCCTCTATGAGAAGATCTTCAAGTGCTCCTTTCCCTGCCCTTAGGTAAAGTAAATTTTTATTTAAAATCTGTACAGGTATATCTGTGGGTATAGTTGTGCAGCTATGTATATGTATGTATGTGTATGTATGTGTATGTATATATATATATATATATGTATATATATGTATGTGTATATATATATATGTGTGTGCGTCTATGTATATGCGTGTATGTATGGGTATCTGTCTTGTATAGGTCTGACAGTTTTATTCCCTCTCTCTTTTCTTTTTCTTTATCCCTATTGTCTTTAAAAAAAAAAAAATGGGGATTTTTTGTCTTTGTCTGTCTCTCTCTGTCTCTGTCTCTGTCTCTCTATCTCTCTCTCTCTGTCTCTCTCTCTCTCTCTGCCTCTCTCTCCTGACCCTGCTGCTCGTAAGCCATCATGAGTCACTCATCTCATGCAAAAGATCCTCACACTTCTGATAGGTATGGGACCAACTTTACGTGAGTATTAAAAAAAAAAAAAAAAAGAGAGCATGTGCCTTTGAGTGATGGGAATTTTCCCTCTCTCACCAGCCCTGCCCATTCCAAGAGATCGGAGAAATCTTCAAGATATGGAGATGACGAGAGTCCATATAGATTCCGATCCTCACAACATAGATCTGGAAGATCAAGATCAAGGAGGTGGGACTATTCCCCATCTCCCCCTCCTCATACTTCCAGGAAGAAATGCTGGGCTTGTAGCGCAAATCCCCTCCCGGATAAATTAGTCTGCAAGGACTGCTTGAGAGATTATGCGGCCAATCGGGAGCAGGAAAGCAAACAAGTAGTAGACTTGATCAAACAGACGGTTAAGGATTCAATTTTAGAGCTAGCATTGGCTCCGACCCAATCTGTTTCCGAATCTTCTGCTCATGTTCCAGATACCGAAAGGCCCTGTCCCTCTGCAACTATTACTCCTTTACATCCGGTAGAGCATCCAGCCAGGGAGTCAGACTCGGTGGGATCTTCAGATGAACGGGATCCATCTGGGTTCCAGTATACCTTGGTTCAGCCCTTCATTCAGGCGGTCAAAGAAGCTATTGCCTGGGAGGAGGTAGAAGATCACACTCCTCAAAAATCCAAATCCTATTTTCCATTCCTTAAAAGGAAACAGATCTATTTCCCTTTAATGGGAGAAATTAAGGCGGGACGTCCCAAAGGAGGACATAATCAAAGCCCTGGAAGAGCTCAAGATTTTGGCAGATTTTGTGGGAGAAGCAGCAATTGATACCATCCGCTGCTCAGCCAGAGCTATGCTCCATTCTGTGATGGCAAAAAGAGCTTTATGGCTTAAACCATGGATAGCCGATCCTGCATCCAAACAGAACTGGTGCAAGATTCCATTTGATGGGAAGAATTTGTTTGGGGAACAACTAAATACAGCCATCTCGAGAGTGTCGGGCGGAAAATCGGGCATGCTTCCACAAGACGGAAGGGCTCGCAAGTCAAGGCCATTTACAGCAAGATTCCATCCATCTAATGTGCGGGATTACAGACAGCCAAAACAGGCCAGAGAGGGCAGGAGACCCTGGAGAGGTACTCAAGCTTCCTTCCTAAATTCCAGAAAAAATAAAGTCCTTACCGCTCCCCAAGAGGCGCCAACACCTTTTTGACGCCAACTTAGCCTTGTCCCTCCCAGTGGGGGCCAGGCTAAAACAATTTTTCCAATCTGGGCAAGCCACTGCCAGGATCCTTGGGTTCTATCGACTATTCGTTGGGGCCATTTTTGGAGTTTTTTGGGTCATCCTCCTCAAGATTCGTTCCAACAGACAACGTGGCCGACCTCCCATCAAAAGGCACAAGCACTGTCTCATTTCCTGTCATCTCTCCAGCTTCAGAAAGTGGCAGTACCTGTTCCCTCGGAAGAGCGCTTCAAGGGATTCTATTCTACCCTTTTTCTGGTCCCAAAGAAAACAGGAGGTTGGAGACCTGTTATAGACCTAAAGAAGCTAAATCGACACATTATTCTCAAAGTTCAAAATGGAGTCCCTGCAAACGATTATCCATGCCATCCAGCCAGGGGACTGGATGATCTCTATAGATCTGCAGGATGCGTATTTACATGTCCCTATTCTCCCCTCTTTCCAAAATACCTGAGAGTCGCAGTGGGACAATTGCACCTCCAATTCCAAGCCCTTCCCTTCGGCTTGTCCACCTCTCCACGAGTTTTCACAAAGATACTGGTCTCATCCCTGGCTCCACTTCGAGAGAGGTCTAAGAGTCTACCACTATTTAGACGATATCTTGCTTCTGGCCTCCAACCCAAACCAGCTCATAGTCCACAAGGAAATGTTAATGCAGGAATTAAAGGAAATGGGATGGTTGATAAACCTACAGAAGAGCCAGTTAATACCTACTCAAGAGATGATTTATCTGGGCGTCTTATTCAACACGAAACAAAGTTCAGTTTCTTTGCCTCCTCAGAAGAGGGAAGCCATTATTCAGAAAATGATCCAAGTTCGGCGATGTTCTTTCCTGACAGCATCTCAATGCATGAGTCTAATAGGCACTATGTCGGCCTGCATCCCTTTAGTCCCCTGGTCTCATTGGCATCTGAGGCATTTCCAAGTAGCCTTTCTGGCACAGTGAAAGAGACTACATCTTTCCCAAAAGATCAGTCTGTCAGCATCAACAATCAGAAGCCTACACTGGTGGACAGATGCAACAATTCTTTCCAAATCGCATCACCTCGACTCTTCCTCATGGATCACAATTACGTCCGATGCCAGCGGACAGGGCTGGGGAGCCCATTGCGGGGAGACAAGGGTACAGGGAAGGTGGCCTTTCCCTACCAACGGGATTGTATCGAATATCCTAGAAATCGGAGCGGCTTTTCAAGCATTGTTAGCCTTGACTTCCATCATCAAGGGTCAGAGAGTGTTACTGCGTCTGGACAACAGGGCAGCAGTGTCTTATCTCCAGAGACAAGGGGGCACACACAGCAGATCCCTTCTCAGGAAAGTGGAGCCAATACTCTTATGGGCAGAGAAGAATCTCCTCGGCCTGAAAGCTGTGTATCTTCCAGGCACTTTGAATATGGAAGCAGATATGCTGTCCAGGAACTTCACGGACAGCAACGAGTGGTCTCTACACCCCCACATCTTCCAGCAGATAGTCAATCTCTGGGACTATCCTCAGGTAGATTTGTTTGCCTCTCCGAGCAACAACAAGTTGACCCGTTTCTTCTCCTGCTTTCCTCACCCATCGGCCGAAGCAGTGGACGCTCTGGTATGCCCATGGGTCTTCAAGACGGCTTATGCCTTTCCACCTCGCCCACTGATTGCGAGTTTTCTCTCAAGACTTCTGAAGGAAGAAGTCCAAGTTTTGGCAATTCTACCCTATTGGCCGAAGAGACCATGGTTCCCTCTAGCCATGTATCTCAGCCTGGAACCGCCGACGAGGATCCCCTCCTTTCCTCACCTGTTATCTCAAGGCAGGATGTTTCACCCGAATCCCCACAAGCTGGACCTTTGGGTTTGGAAGCTGAAAGGCAGAGGTTTGAAAACCTAGGATGCTCCGCAGAGGTCATCTCTACCCTTCTAGGAGCAAGAAAGCCTTCCACAAACACAGTATACAATAAAATCTGGAACAAGTTTCAAACCTTTGCTTCTGGAAAAGGATTCAACCCCATCTCTCCTTCTATGATTGACGTCCTCAGTTTTTTACAGACGGGTCTAGATTTGGGTCTTAGTCTGAGCTCCCTAAAGGTTCAGGTAGCAGCAATATCGGCCGCATCCAATAGAAGGTGGGCAGAAGACCCCTTAGTAATGACCTTTTTGAGAGGAGTATTAAGAATCCGCCCTCCGGCCAGGTGCTCCTTTCCAAAATGGGATCTTTCATTCGTTTTAGAGGTCCTCTCAGATCACCCGTTTGCCCCAGTAGAGCAAATTTCACTTTGGAATCTTACATTAAAAACGGTCTTCTTAGCCATAACATCTGGAAAGAGAATTTCGGAACTCCACTCACTAGGAATTGGTGAGGAACACATTTCCTTTTTCCCGGATAGGGTGGAACTCCGTCCGATTCATGGCTTTGTCCCCAAAGTTGCGTCATCAGCTTTCCTAAGAGAACCCTGGGCATTGCCAGTTTTTACTGACATGGATTCCGATACTTGCCACGAATTAGACATCGCCAGAGTGCTGAAAGCCTACTTGGCTGCCACCGAATCTTTTAGGATATCGGAAAGATTATTCATCATCCCTCACGGGAAAAATAGAGGGAAAGATGCCACTAGCAGAACTCTAGCCTCCTGGGTAGTGAAGCTAATCAAAAAAAAAAAACGTACATATCCAAGAAGTTGGTGCCTCCAACACAGGTGAAAGCTCATTCCACGAGGGCTGTAGCAGCATCTTGGGCAGCTAGGGCCTAACGTCTCCTTGGAGACGGTATGCAGGGCAGCATCCTGGTCTTCTTGCCATACTTTCATCAGGTATTACAGAATTGATCCAGGATCCCTTTCAACTGTAAACTTTGGAAGGAAGGCACTAAGCTTGGCCATGTCCTCTGTCTGAATAAAATTAATTTTTTTGTGTGTGCATTATCCCACCCGTGTCAGCTATTTATTTATCATTGGTATGCTGCCATGGAGGCACCAGGAAAACGGGAAATTGTATCATACTTACCGTAATTTCCCTTTCCTGGTGCCAATCCATGGCAGCATACGCTCCCACCCTCGGTATTCTAAATTACAGGAGAATGCTGGGGGAAGGGACCTTCTTGTCTTTTATGCTATGCACTAGTCCTGAGGGAGGAGTCGAGGCGGAGCTCTATCATTGGTATGCTGCCATGGATTGGCACCAGGAAAGGGAAATTACGGTAAGTATGATACAATTTCCCGTTTTGTCTACAAGAGCTAAAGATGTCACTATAGCCCCGTACACACGTACCGATCGTCGGCCGAACGATCGGCCGTCTTTTGTCCAGGGCTGTCGTGTCTGTTGAAAACTGCAAAAGACTGCACACGAATTTTGTCGGCCAACAACAGCCAACTGCAGAAGTGATGTCATGTGATGGTTAACTTTCCGTGTGTTTTTTCTTCTCTGAGCATGCCCAGTCTTGCAAATCTGCTGTCTGTCGGCCAAATTCTGTACTGACTGGCGAACAATCGGCCGTTCTGGTGTCGGCATACAAAAATTTTAATGCTTGCAGGACAGATTCTGTTCGGCCGAAAGTGCGCTGTCGGCTGTCGGAAGCATCATACTAACAAGCCGAAAATCGGCCGATCGTTCGGCGGCCGAACAGTTTCGGCCGACAATCGGTACGTGTGTATGGGCCTTAAGCGTATATAGGTCTTAAAGTGTTATTAAACCCATATCAAAAAAGTATTATACTACAGCTTATCAATGCTTAGATGTGGTGGCTGCATTCATTTTAACTTTTTTTAGGCTATCCTTTATTTTAACCTGGTGATCAAGCCAGTAAGTCTATTATTTATCAATTTCATTTAACAGACCAGGAAAAGTGTTAGAGCAGTTAGAGGGTTGAGACGAACCATTTACCACAGATAACAGGACTTACAAAGGCCAGCTTTTATTCGTTTACCCAAATTTTTTATCCCACAGGGAAACAAACTGTTTGCTGCAAACGGTTATGAAGTGATCACCAGGTAAAATAAAGAAACAAATACCACTTTAATTAAAGAGATTCTGGAAGAATTTATGAAGAGTTTTTGGTAGGTCTCCTGAACAAATTTGCTAGATACAGGGGAATATTTCTTCCTAGGGCCATATAAACCATGTGGGTACAATAACTCTGTGAGTGCATGAAAAGCCATTTACCATTTTTTTTTCCTTTTTATTTATTTTTTTGGTCCCCACTGGACTCCTCAGATTTTTCCAGCAGAAAAACTTAGCCATTGAGGGAATCTTCCATGCCAAGCCTTTGTATTCTGATAGCTGTGAGTCTTCCCCACAGTCAGACTACAGTAATTAGTGTTGGCGGCTATAGCCAACAGGGTGGTTGCACAGAAGTTGATCGGTACATCGACTTCTGTACAACCAGGCTGCCCATACATTGATTAAAATGTGGCCAGTCCCTGTTGAACCAGCTGAAATTTGATCCATGTATGGCTGACTTAAGGGTGATTAAGGGATGTCAACACACCGTATAGCTCAAGTACCAATTAGCCATATCCAGTAGTGTAGAATGTAGAATGCAAAAGTTCTATTTAGATAGTGTCCTACACATTCTGGTTCTTCAAGAAATCAGTACGATAGAAATATGTAGGCAGCCATTTCTGATCAAAAATACTAATTGCCTGGCTGTCATAGTGATCCAATGATTTTAGCCACTGACCCAGAACACATGTTCAGAACAGAGTTTCTGACCCTACCACAGCCTGGACTTTACCATAAGGCTCCTTGCACAGGGAAAGGAACAGAAGGGACAGCTGCAGCATCCAGCCCTGTTGCAGTCAGCATGTCAAAGTCTATGGTAGGCTGCGGGTAGACTGGGCTGAATGCTGTACTGCGTGGTACCTTCATTTAGGTCCCTGATCACACAGAGCCCTAAACACAAGTACCACTCAGTACCACGTTTAGCCCTATTCAGCCACAACTTGCCATAGTCTTTGACAGGCTGCCTGCAGTGAGGATAGACACTACAAGTGTCCCTTCTAGGTGCACTAAATCACCCAAATAGAAGCACTGCTTCTAGATGGCATCGTGTGCAAGGGGCCTTATGCTTTATGCACACAGACATTGTAGAAAAATATCTGAACTCAAGATCTCAGCTCAAAAAACTAAAAGTTACTGCTTCCCGCTTGAAGAGCATATTTAATCCTTGGCTAATAGGTCCACTCCTACAATAAGTGCTTCGAAAGCTCCGGACTCAGCCATGCTAGCTGTTTGTGGTTTTCAGAGGTGCTTGCCTTCGTATTTCTCCTTTCAGCCAATGGTCTTCTCAAACAAGAAGTCACTGTGATCCCCTTCCTACAAGAGGATCTTCAAGCCTGGAATTTTCGGCTTATAGAACAAGGGCATGAGGCCCCGGCCAACCTTTCCTCCCTGTTTGTGATGCTGGCTGAACCATATAATGATCCTGGTCAATTTGCCACTACTGATTCTGCCTAATGTTATCTCTAACACGGTCAGAGGCCTGTTGAGAAATATATATAAAGATTTCCAGGGTTACCCAATGAAACTATGCCGTTTTTTTTTTTAAAAAAAACAGTTCTGCCTTAGTCTTTCTGAGCATTTCAAATTTGGCCAGAGGCGGTGTTCCTGGCACTCTTAATGAACTGTACAGGCTGATTATCCTGATTACCTGCCACTAAGAGAAATCAAGCTGGAGAAGATAGGGGCCTACTGCTCCACCTAGGTTTCTGACAATTCACTATCCAAGTCTACACCAGCTCAAAAATTCTCAACTCCCCAGGATATGCCAGAATTCATGCTGCTGGTCCTAGTCCAACCTGTCTTGTCCTTAAAAGAAGTACAGCACCATTGACAAGTAGAAAGTGCTGTCTACTGTCTATTGCGGGGCTCCAGGCCATTTTCTTTGCAATTGTCCATAAGGCCATTGGGTAGGGAATATCTCCTATGACCTCCAGTCTGCTTTTGTTCCATCCACATTGTTAACTCATATATCCTTACATTTGACTCTGCAAAGACCCAAAAGAATTTCTGAAGTATTGACTGTCACTGACTCAGGTGCTTGCACCTTTTTCCAGGATGCTTCCCTAGCTCAATAACTCCTCATTTTTCTCTCTTATTAGAATATCCAATTGTTCTGCTATAAAGTCAGGGCCTGTCACACAGGAAACCTTTACCTTTCTTACAACAATTTCTCCAGGTCATCAAAAATACCCAAATTTTCACATCCTCCAGTCTCCACTAGTTCCTGTCATTTTAGGCATGCCCTGACTCAGTGTGGGGACAAGGTCAACCGGCGCCCTGGGCGAAGATGGGAAACTGTACCCCTCTACCCCCATTGAGTGGAGAAGGGGACAGGGCCAATACTGGGGAGCAGCAAAACATTTGTTATGTTTGTGGCTGCAATGAAATAGTACCGTTGCAATGTTTAAAATAGGTGTACAAAATGTTGCAAATTAATTGGTCCCTGGATTGGTGGAGTCACTAAAATAAAAAATGTCCCCGGCGTGTGCAGTTTGACTGGAATCAAAAAATGTCCCAGAGTCAGCGGTGTCACTGAAAGACACAATAAAGCCTCTGCGTTGGTGGTGTCACTGAAAAGAAAAATGTCCGCTGGTGGTGTTACTAGAAAATAAATTGTCCCTGCATTGGTGGTGTCACTGAAAGAAACACCACTACAAAGACCCTCTCTGACCCCCATTTTGGAGCTCTTCCCTCAACTCCGACCCCCTGTTTCACTATAAAGCTCACCCCTATTCATTTGTGTATCTAACACATTTGGCAACTGGGGCCTGTAATATAGCGGTGCAGACAGCGCACGGCACCAAACTGTGGACACGGTCAAACCCTGGGTGTTGACCTTGCACCTGCATAGATGTCATATTGGGAGCAGTAGCTATGGCTGTGCAGCCACTGTATCCCAACTGATTTTATTATGAGTGCCCCCACGGGGATGCATGGAAAATTTGTCCATCCCTGTATGGGCAAACACAGATGTTACATGGGGCACAGATGCATACACCCCATGTGAACAAGGTCTAACTGTCATGTGGGTCAGATAACAGGAAAGAGGAGATGGCAGGCATTTAACATATATTTCACACAACCTGTCTCTCTGCTCCTATTTGGCAATACTTGCAACAATTAATACAGTAAATGTGCCCATATATGTTGTGAACTCACCGACTACTGGCTTACCCCCAGGGCCCAGGCAGACTTTCCCTCAGTCTAGGCCAGGGGTCTCTAAACTTTCTAAAGAAAGAGCCAGTTTACTGCCCCTCAGACTTTAGGGGGCTGGACTGTATCCATTTTTTGTTGTTGTTGCGTGTGTGGAAGGAATTATGCCCCATTGTTGGTATTAGTGGAAGGAGTAGTGCCCCATTGTTGGTGTCAGTGGCAGGAATGATGCCCCATTGTTGGTGTCAGTGACAGGAATATTGCCTCAAGGGCCAGATAAAGGTAAGCAAAGAGCCACATCCGACTCCAGGGCTGCAGTTTGGAGACCACAGGTCTAGGCTTTCTTTTTTTCCTGAATTTAGCAGGGCCCTCAAGCACCTCTTCTTCTAGTCCACAGCCTCCTCTTCCCCCCCTCCTTTTAGTCCAGGGCCTTCAAACAACTCCCTAGTCTAGAGGCCTTTGCCACACAAACTGCCTCTATAAATATAGGTTAATAAATTTTCAGGCAGGATCTCCCCATTAAATTTGTGCTGTGGCTGGGGATGACTTTGTGCCAGAGAAGGAGCACGACGGCATGATGCTACAGTTTGTGGACGGAACCTATGCAGGAGGAGGGTGACCTTACAAAGCACCAGTGCAGAATCACTCCACTCCTACTCCCCACCCCATAGACTAGCTTTCTTAGCGATACTACACTTGCTGTTGCTAAATAGCTAAGTAACAGTAGCTGCAGCATCACTAAGAATACTTTTCTATGGGGTAGGCAGGAGAAGCGGGCTGATTCAGCACTGGTGCTTTGTGAGCTGCTTGCACCTCTGTGACTAACTAGCCAAACTGACAACTGTATGTGACATTAGACTTGGTGTGAGTGAAACCCCCGCACTTCCTAGGTACGTCACTGATCCCCATTCTCCCCCTAGTGCAGAGACCTCCTCCTACCTTCCCCAGTGCTGAGCTCCCCTCACCCCCTAGTCCCCATATTATGCATATCTCCCCCCTCCTTCCACTCCCCAGTACATATAGCCCCCCTCCCCAGTACAGTGCTTTTTCCTCATATTCACCCCCCTTTTCTTCACTACACATCTCACCTCTATTCTCCCCAGTACATAGAGCTCCCCCTCCTCCTACTCCCTCAGTAGAGCACTCCCCCCACTCTCTAGCTCCCCCCAGAGCTCCCTGTTCCCCCCACTACAGAGTCCCACCCACCCACCACCCTTCAGTACACAGTGCTCCCCCTTTCTCCCACCCCCAGTACACAAAGCTCTCCCATTCCTCCGCACCCGCCCCCCCCCCCAGTACATAAAGCTCCTTCCCTCCTTCCACCCCCCCCCCTAGTGTAGAGCTCACCCTAGCCCCCCAGAACAGACCTCCCCACCCCTTAGACCTCCAGTACACAGAGCTTCCTCTCCTCCCACTCCCCAGGACACAGAGCCCCCCTCATACCTCACCCCCCTAGTGCACTTAGCTCATCCCACCCCCCCCCCACAATACTCCTTCTTCCCCAGTACACTGAGCTCCTCCCTCTCTGTCACTCTGCCTGACAGAGAATTAAATATAACAAGTTTAAACTAGTACTGGGTACAGGAGAGCACTCGGCACCCAGCTGTAGCTCTGCAAGTATATTGTGTGTCTGTACATCTTCAGCCAGGAGACTTTAACCAGTGTTGCCTGCATTCCCCCCCCCCCCCCCTTCATCTCCAGTAAATTGCTGCGCTCTGAGCTTTAGCCCCAAGGTCCCCCCATCCACCCCCCTTGTACCGGCCCTGCCCTGCCAATTATAATAATATAAATTGGTCCTCAGAATAAATTACCGAAACCTCAGACTCCTGTTTCCAGTTCTGCCTAATGGATCCTGGAAGCCTTCTCTGCATAAATGAGGAAGAGAAAGGAAACATACCCTTCTCATACGAGGACTACCTTGATGTCTATGAAAATAAGGGGGCAGACACTCTCCCATTATACCACAGCTATGATTGCTCATTATTGTTTTTTCTGGGACTGTTCAGCAGGATTTTCCCCTTACCTGAGCCTGAGCAGGCCACTGTTAAAGAATATATTGAAGGATGGGATGATCCTCTCTTCCACTTCTCCAGCTGGCACAGACATCTTTTTTGTATAGAAAAAAAAACATTAACTAAGCCGTTGTATTGACTACTGGGCTCTCAACAAGGTGACCTTTAAAAGCCAGTACCCATTCCCATTAGTACCTATGGACAGGAAGTGGCTGCAAAGAAACTGTAGGAAATTAGCAGCGCTAAGGTGTAAAAATGTCTTCTTTATAATGCACTTCATTATAGTGGTTTAGCAACCTAATGTCAACTAGTTTGGTTAACGATCTAACGTAAAGCACACTTGCAAAGGCAATTTTATGCAAAAACTAGTGAACTTTTTGATTATTCTGTAACAGATAATTTTCATGTGAAAACGTTAATTACTGGCATCACTTCACCAGAGTAATAGTGGCAATCTAAAAGGTGGAGCTTCTCTTTAAATTTGCAATCATTATCATTGCCACTGCTATTTACTATGCACTAAACATTGGCTTTATAAACCATGGATTTTTCCCAAACCTGCATAAGGGTGGCCATAGACAAGCAGACCTTTTTGTAGATAATTAAGTATTGAACAGTATGCCTCATAAAAACATACAATAAAACATAAAATGAATAGACATTACCAGCTCCTTAAAGCACTAAAAGCCCTGGATTTATCATTCTGTGGCATACAGCTTTATTAAAGAAACCATCTAACTCTAATTATCACATCAAATAATAGCGAGCAATCTTTGCCATGGCAACAGCATCATTTAAATTGCTTGCATTTGTATGTAAGAATTGGTGCGTGGACACATATTAAAGCATAAAGTATTAAATAATCACTGCACCTAACATTACACCTAAGCCAAATGTGAGTCATGAGACACTGCTGTGAATACAGGTCCAATAATAACAAAGAAGCCATTGGACAGTCATTTTGTAAAGGCAATATTGAAAAAGTCATGATGTTTTATTGATTTTCTTGTGTATGTAACATGAAAAGAAAAGCTGCAGGCTGGAAGCATCATTCTGATAATCACTGATGCTCTTTAGAGAATTGATGTATGTAGAAAAAACCCTCTTTATTTTACTTGTTGGTATCCAGTGGGGAACTACATTACACTAGAATTAATTACAAGAGAAATCAGGCCTAGAATGAAGATTTCAGTCATGGATTTCTGCCGCTTCTTTTATTGTCATTATAAAAGCTGATAAAAAAAAATCATAGAAATAGGTAACATCTACATACTGTACAGTGATACACATCCCTGAATACCCTAACAAGCAAAAAAAGATGTTTTTAAATGAATTAATAGTTAATGTGGGTGACCAGGACATCACATTCTTTAAGAGTCACATACAAAAATCTATACTCTTAATCTGGTTGGGGCTTTAAAGGTACCACATAAGAGTCTGAAAATGGTTATTCAAATCATACAATTACATTTTACTACATATACAAAAGAGCAGATACAGAGCTTGGGGACAAGCTGCACATGCTCAGTTTGGTGTGTATTGCTAGAGTTTTTTTTTCTTGGGATGGTGAAAGTAATCAGCACAGGGCCAATCAGCACTGTCCAGACAGAGGGTCAGGGGTCCTACATCTTTATAGTACATTTATGGGAGAATGAAAACTCCTCCTACAAGCTTTAACCAGACACTGATAGAATTCACAAGACTGCTATATACTGCTGATGAGAAAAGGTATTTAGCAGTTTATTAATACAGTTATTCTCTAGGGGGTTTAGGTCAGACGAGTTTGCTGGCCAATCAAACACACTGATACCATGATCATTATACCAGGTATTGGTACTTTTGGCAGTGTGGGCAGCAGTGGCTGCTGGTGCCCAATTTCTTTTAGGGGGGTGGCAAACAACCCCCCCCCCCCAGGTCCGCACTAACCCCACCTATGCTTGCAGCTTCCCCAGCTTCACCTCCCAGCTAATTGAATCTTAAGATCCACCTCCTGTCCTGATTGTCCAGGAGGAGAAGCTGGAAAACAATAGCGAATATTGATTCGCTAATGTCATAAGTGGGTGGCTCAACCTTTTTGAAGCCAATTAGAGCCTTGGGCTCTAATCATGTGCTTCCAAAAAAAAAAAAAAAAACATAGAAACCTATAAGTCTGGCGCCCTACATGGAAATCAGGGGGGCGGAGCCCCTTATGGACTGGCTGCCGCTGGTGGGCAGGTGCCAAATTCTGCTGAAAAATGAAACCAGCATCTCCATAAAGCTGGTAAGCAGAAGGAAGCATTAGGTGCTCTAGAATTTCCTGGTAAGGGCTGAGCTGACTTAAGTTTTAATAAAACCCAGTGGACCAACACCAGCAGATGAAATGGCTCCCTAAATCATCACTGACTGTGGAAATTTCACACTGGACCTCATGCAACTTGGATTCTGTGCCTCTCCACTCTTCCTCCAGACTCTGGGTCCTTCATTTTCAAGTGAAATGCAAAATGTTCCACAGTCTGTGATGATTTGGGGAGCCATGTCATCTTCTGGTGTTTGTCCACTGTGTTTTATCAAGTCCAAAATCAGAGCAGCCCTCTACCAGGAAATTCTAGAGCACTTCATGCTTCCCTCTGCTGACCAGCTATATAGATATGCTAATTTCCTTTTCCAGCAAGACTTGGCACCTGCCTACACTGCCAAAAGTACCAATACCTGGTTTAATGATCATGGCATCACTGTGCTTGACTGGCCAGCAAACTCGCCTGGCCTAAACTCCATAGAGAATCTGTGGGGTATTGTCAAGAGGAAGACTAGACACACCAGACCCAACAATGCAGATGGGCTGAAAGCCACTTTCAGAGAAACCTGGGCTTCCATAACACCTCAGAAGTGCCGCAGGCTGATTGCCTCCATGCTATGCCGCATTAATGCATTAATGCAGTAATTCATGCAAAAGGAGCCCAGACCAAGTATTGAGGGTATACTTTACTGTACCTGTACATACTTTTCAGTAAGCCAACATTTCTGTATTTCTTTTATTGGTCTTATGTAAAATTCGAATTTTCTGAGATACTAAATTTTGGGTTTTCACTAGCTGTAAGCCATAATCATTAAAACTAAAAGAAAGAAATGCGTGTTACGCATCTACATAAAATATATGGGTTTCCCTTTTTGAAATTAAGTACTGAAATAAATAAATTTTTTCATGGTATTCTAATTTTATGAGATGCACCTGTGCATGTTTTAAAGTAAGCAATTCGTTGTTACTGTTAAAGGAGAAGCATAGCCAAAGATTTGTGGCTACATTTCTGTGGATCACAGGAATGCAGTTCTTTATTCACTCCCGTGATCCCCTTTCGCCTGACAGCGGACTAAAATCCGCTGTTGGCATACACCAAAGAGTCAGTCCAGGCTCTGGAAAGATCCCAACCATATTGTGGGGATTCACCCAGAAGCCTGGATGGGCACTGTGACGTCAGCCGACAGCAGGCTTTAGCTCAGCCTCTCAGTTATCAGACGAGAGACTGAGCCAACTCCTCTCCCCACTTCTACAACCCAGCGCTCCAGTGATCATTGAACAGGAGAGCAGAGAGCCGGTGACTGACGGCTCTCTGATCAGAGTGGAAGGGAAGAACTGAGCAATCAGCGGTGTTTGATTGCTTAGTTCTCACTACAGTACCAGCAGGGGACAGAGGCAGCATCGGATTGATGCTGCATCTACCTACAGTAGATGAGTATAAATGTTTATTTTTTCCAAAGCCATGCTTCTCTTTTAAAGAGGAAGTCAAGCTTCCTCTATAACTTGCACCTATAGGTAAGACTACAATAAGGCTTGCCTATAAGTACTGTAAATATCTCTTAACGTGCACTATTTGAGAGATATTTACTTTGCATGCAGCCAGTGACATCACTGGCACATGCGCTCTGAAGGAACGGCCGTCCGTGCTGTTTCTTCAGAACCCTATACCATGAACGGCGGCTCCCGAGTGCATGCAATGCATACTAGCTCATTATGCCTTTGTCTTTCAGGTTTCATGTGTATAACTCGGATTGGAATCCAGCCAATTGGATGTGAAAAATGTGATGACGTGACCGTGGCGGCCCACCCCTACGTGAGACATATTCACTATGCCCTGTGAATAGCCACTGCTGTGTCACACATTTCACAGAGTCTGCATTCTGAACTACCTTCTGCCTATCAACAGGGTCTAGTAAATACGTGTCACAGAATTCAAGAAAGTAAATGTGTGGGTAACTTCATAGAGCAAGTTTACTTCAAGATCATTCAGAGTAATTGGAGCAGGCCAGAAATACTTCGAAAATACAATGTAGTAATGAATATAGGGTTTTACATTTTGATCATAGATAAGCTTTAACAAGAAAACTTATCATACTGTATGTGCAGATTAAAGGCACAACTGTAGCAGCAAACAGCTTTTGAGAAACCAAAGATGGAATTTTCAGACCCAGACTTCCAAGAAAACAAACCTTTTTATTCGCTAACGAAAAGTACTTAGCCCGGCTCACGCTCGCTTGCTAAGTTCCCAAAATAGGTGTGCACATCACTTATAGTTACGTCACAAGTGTAGATACAAAAAGATACAGATACAAAATTTTCCTTTATCTAAGCAAAACATTCTTCTCTCTTATGCATCTACTTCCTGTAATTTTCTATTTCAGAACAGTTGATATTTGAGGTTTTGCACGTGTCTATGTTCTTGCTAAAGCTTTGCTTAACAGGAAGTCAGACAGAGGGAGAGAAAGGGGGCTAAAGTCTGCATGGTTATCTTGCTCATGTAGTTCTACAAACAAACTTGTCAGAATCAACCATTTTATTTTACTAACCATCCGCCATGTTAGAAGGCTTTTCAGCTAATGCCACACAACCTGTGTTAAAACTGAAGTGATATAACTACTGAGTGCCCAGCTGTACTGAGCCATTTCGATATGAAATTATCCCATTCACTGGCCAGCATTATCTCTGTGTCTTTGGTGTCAGTGACACAAATCAACCACAGCAAACTTTATACACAAGTAAGCAGGTGCATCCAAGAGGTTCTAAAGGGTTAACTGTTTTTCCTTGCTGTTTCCATGGCCATCAGTTATTCAGGTAAGCCAGTTGCAAATTGTTACAATGTCTTAATGTTTCACTGTGTCCTTAGGGTGACCTGCTGGGCTGGTGGTGTCTGAGGAGGAAGGGTTAACAACACTTTCCCTGCTCTTTTCAGCAAGGTCACCGCTCTCTACAGGTCAAGGCATATAAAAAGGGCTCACTAAGTGTCCTGAGAGGTTGGTTTGGGGAAGACTGCCAAGATGTAGCTGTTATTCTGTTGGAGTGTATCCCCCCCCTTGGGAGGGGGTAGGGGGGTGTAAGCCCAGTTTGAGTTGCCAGGAGGTCTGAAGTCTAGAGACAAAGAAGGACTTATAGCTGCCAGTTATGAACTGTACTTTCTTTATGGATTACTGCCAAATCATTGACTCAAAGGGACTACTGCTACAGCATTTTTCCTGCCTGTTACCTGCACTAGACTGTTGCCTTAAAAGGATTACTTTTATAGACTTTGTCATCTGCCTAAGGTACTGTTACTTTATGGGGTACTAGAGAGCTTTGTATAGGAAAGTAGTTGGTGATTGCCTTTGAGACCTGTTACTTGTTATTTGCAACTGCTTCAGTAACATATCTTTGTTTATCAGATACAGAAGATACAGTACAGAGGTCTAACAAGAAAAATGTTGTCCAGAGGAAGATAGATTGCCATTGCTAATGACTATCGTATTTGTGTCACTTGCTAAACCGGCCAACCAGCCAGGAAACAGATGAAATGGCGAAGGTGATGGATATTCTGGTAGTGAAGGGGTGGTATGCATGGACCCTTCACTAGCATCTGGTTCCCCACGTGCTGGGAAAGACCCTGTGGCACAGAGTGTATAGGGACCCAGCCTAAAGTCCCGGGAGAGAGATTTAGGCAGGGGCCTAGGGAAGAAGAACAAGCATAGAGTTATGGAAAAAGAAAGAAAGTAAGAAAGAGAGTACATTTCCTGTATTCAGTAGCAACAGTGGGACCAGTCACTGGGAGTGAGGTGAGGGGATTGCTGAGTTGGTGGAGACTGGTACATGCTTTGCAGTACCGTCTTAGAAATGCTGCACACCTGGGGAAGTGGTTTTCTCTAACAGAAGTGTGTCCAGAATGCTCAGTGTTAATAGTGTAAGAAGTGTAGCCACAGATTACAAAAAGTTAACTGTGCAGGTTGCTGCTCGTTTTTGAAGTCTGGAGACATGCCTTAATGTTGATTTCACATGACTGCAGCTCCTGCCTGTGATTCAGGCATTAGCGAGTGCAGTTCCACAGTGTCCTCACTAGGGATCCTTAAGCCCCACACACATGTTTTTTCATAATTGATGATTTATAGCTTAGTTGTGTGGTAACAGGCAATGGCAGTAAGAAATACTGTGCTGGGCTGTATTTGACACAATAGGACTTGTGGACCGGTGCCTATAGCAGCCTCTCTGGTCTCCTATGGACATCTTTGCCTACATTCAGCAAGAGAGCTGTAGGGGAAAGGGGGTGCAGAGGATGTTGGATGATGTAAGAATACTCTCACTAGTTCAAAAAACATGAACCTATACTCTCTCTTTTGCTTGCTTTTTACATTGAAAATAAAGATATAAATATAAGGTATACACTATTCATCCTCCAAAAGGACATTTTAGTGGTTTTTATTAAAATATTCACATAAAATAAAATGCTTAGGACTTGTATAACGGTTGTACCATGAACAGTTTATTAGAAAATGGTAAAAATGTATAGCCAAACTCCATATAGTAACCTGACCTTGTAACTCTTTGGTGTTGGTATGACCAAACAAATGGCATCGTTTTACAAGCACAAGTTGAGATATGTATTCCACACACAAAAAATTCCTCAGGGGGAGATTTTTTCTTTAGTCCCCCTTGGATTAAAAAATGGAAGATGACACGTGTCTGTAAAAATTGTATCTTTAGTTTATACCAGAGGTCTCCAAACTTTCTAGACAAAGGGCCAATTTATTGTCCTTCGTACTTTAGGGAGGGTGGACTGTGACCATTGTGAGTAGAAATTGTCCTGGCATCAGTCAGAGTAAACCATGCATCTTTGGTATTAGGGGGAGGAATAGTGCCCCATCGCTGGTGTAAGTGGGAGGAATAGTGCCCCATTGTTGGTGTCAATAGAGGAAATAGTGCCGTATCGTTGGTGTCAGGGGAAGAAATAGTGCCCCATCACTTGTGTCAGTGGGAGAAATAGTTTCCCATCGTTGGTGTCAGTTTGAGGAATTGCTGATTTCAGTAGCAGGAATTATGCTCTAATGTTGTTGTCAGTGGGAGGAATGTTGGTGTCAGTGGGAGGAATAGTGTTTTTTATCAGTGGAAGGAAAAGTGCCCCAAGAGCCATATAATTACAAGCAAATGGCCACATCCGGCCCCCTGGCTGCAGTTTGGAGACCACTGGTTTAGAAAAAAAATGTTTGGACTAGGTTTAGGACTAGCTGCCTCTTAATGCCAAGAATGATATACCATTTGGATAAAAGGGAATTCAGAGGGCTTCTTTACAGGTGAAATGGTTCATGAAGAGAGGTAATTTTACTTTGTCCATAGAATAATAATCTTTTTTCAATATAAAAAAAGTACATGATTTACTAAATTGTTAGATATCACATAAATTACTCAGAGTGGACTGAATTATATGTTTAACTTTGCAGGTGGCACTAACTGGAATAAAGCTTCCAAGTTTACGAAAACAGAAGATCAAGGCTAAAGGTAAGCTCTTTTGGCCACTATGTGGCACTAGATGCTTGCATACTTACTATGTATTACTATAATACCAGAGCATGGTAAAAAACAAACCAACAACTATAAGATCCTAAATATTCAATGAAATATATGAACAGCTCAAACTTGACAAGATATTGAGTTTTCAAGAATTTACAAATGTTAAGCCAAAATATGCTATGTAATTGAATGGGTTATATTCTACATGTTTTGAACCATGAATGCTGAACAACTATGAAGAACAGGGGATCTACTCCACATACCTGCCCCAGGTCAGTGAGTAATAAAGGACTTAGTCTACCACAGGTTTCCGTAAAAGGCATAACTATGGATAAAATTATTAAATTGAAATATATGATATCACTAGGATTAAAAATAAATTTTTGTTTTACCGAGTTTCGCCTTGTAACATTGTATTATTATCTATCGACCCTGTCAATATGCTGCTGTAAAATTGCACAGCAGTGTTGTCAATCTGGACACGGTAGTCATGAAGTGCAACACATTTTAAGCAGTTACAGCGATAGCTTTTTTTTCTTCTTAAAAAAAAAAAAAAAAGGGAAAAAATACAATGGGATCACTAAATTGAAAACTTTGCCCAACACATATGTTGAGGGAGACCTGGATGTAGCAAACCATTTAAATAATTACTTCTGTTCAGTCTTCTTAGAAATAAATTGCACTAACAAGTTGGGGAATGATATTGGTTCTAATAATGACAGTTAATTTTAAAGATTTCTAGAGACAGAGGTAGCAGAGGTACTGGCTCAGTTAAAGCTTAATAAAGCAATGGGCCCTGATGGTAAGGGGTTACTATGGTGCCTCAGGCCAAGGGGATGGGACTTAATGGGCAAGTGATCATGTACACGGTTTATACATAAAATCAAAAAATAATTTATTAAATAATAGGTTTGAACATAAATTCAATAAACACGTATAATATTGTTTTAGTAAGTGTTGGGTTAAAGGCCCAAAGGTGAAAGGTGAAGAGAAAAGGTTTTGGAAAATTCCGTGACAGGTGTGAATATGGTGACTTAATATGGATGTTGTCTCTGTTTTTCCATGCTTGAGGGCTTGGAAAGATATTTCACAGAGATCACCCTATATGTATCCGACACGTTTCGCCTTGACTTGTAGCCTTTTTCAAGGATTTATCACCAAGTCTGTGAAGGTAGCAAATAATAAATCAATTATTATAAACCCTTGGTTTATAATAATTTAAAAGTAGAAGCCATCCCTTCTTCTCCTACCACTGTAGGAAAGATATCTCCTAAACACCTATAAAAGGGTTAAGTTACCCAAAGGGGACCCCCACTCAATCCCTATTGTAACTCTAGCCCAGAGAATTAGATCTCCCATATCATATTTCAGGATGTCTTCGATTCTCTCTTTCTCTTCTATTGTTTGAAATATTATTTCTGCTGTTAAAACTGACATATACTGAAACTGTTTAAACCTTGCTATTTCCTGTTTTATATATATAATTTTTATGATCATTATACTGTAATGTTTTACATTGCCATGTCATGTAGTAATCCACTTGTCCCCAATCGCACCTGGCACGGTAAGCCCCTGTCACAGCACCCACCTAAATTGTAAGTTTGCAAAAGTGGAACCACCATCCACTTAACATTCAAGTACTTTGTTCAGAAGTCACAAAATTTTAAATAAACTCTGCACAAAGCACATTTGGAAATAACCACCTGCATTGTACAACCAACCAATATATTCCTACTTATAGTACTCAGTCCAAGGAAAGGAACCCCAGAAGCTCCCCTCATTTTGGAGCACCACTGTGACTGCCACTTTGCAGCACAATCTGTGAGTTTCCCAAAGTTACTTTCATCCTCTATTATTTGAATTTTCATTATTTCTCATCTCTGACTCTATATATACCCATAACTAACCCAATAACCCATCCATATATACCATTCCAGGCCGCATCCAGTGGTTCCTGTTTCGATTTAAAGGGACACAAGGAAACATACATGAACAGGCAAACAAATAACTGTATGTATATACATATGACTACTTACACCACCGGCATATTGTTCAAATGACCGTGGTATTTATAGCCAATAATTGGTTTATTATTTGCTACCTTTACAGACTTGGTGATAAATCCTTGAAAAAGGCTACAAGTCAAGCTGAAATGCGTCGGATACAAATTGTTGATCTCTGTGAAATATCTTTCCAAGCCCTCAAGCATGGAAAAACAGAGACAACATCTATATTAAGTCACCATATTCACACCTGTCACGGAATTTTCCGAAAACCTTTTCTCTTCACCTTTCACCTTTGGGTCTTTAACCCAACACTTACTAACACAATATTATATGTGTTTATAGAATTTATGTTCAAACCTATTATTTAATAAATTATTTTTTGATTTTATGTATAAACCGTGTACATGATCAATTGCCCATAAAGTCCCATCCCCTTGGCCTGAGGCACCATAGGAGCCCCTTGATATAAATTAAGGGACGGAGGCAACCATTATTGTTCTAGCTATTTAGAGATCAAACCTACCCCCCCCCCCCCCCATATGGGCCTTGATGGTATTCCTCCCAGAGTTCTAAGAGAACTTCGAGATATAGTTGTTGGACCATTAATGGATATTTTTAATCAATCTCTTCAAACAGGCGAGGTTCCCCATGACTGGCAGAAAGCTTATATTTTACCTATCCACAAGAAGGGCAGCAAGGTATAAGCTGGCAATTACAGGTTAGTGAGTTTAACATCAGTTGTAGTCAAGTTAATGGAATTACTTCTGAAAATAAGGATCATTGATCACCTAAAAATACTTTGGATCACTTAAAAATTGCTGCAAACCAAAGCAGCATGGCTTTACTGAAGGCAGATCATGTCAGACTAATCCGATTCAATTCTTTGACTATATTACTAAGTTTTTGGACCAGGAAGTTGCTGTGAACATAGCATACCTTGATTTAAGCAAGGCATGTGATACAGTTCCACATAATGATCTAATACAAAAGTTGTACAAGCTAAGACTTAACCCTTGGGTGGATAAGTGGATATGCAGTTGGCTATGGGACAGATACCAGAGCGTGATTGTAATTGGGGTTCACTTGGAACAGAGACTAGTCACTTGTGGTGTACCACAAGGCTCTGTACTGGGTCCTGTTCTATTTCATCTATATGTAAGTGATATAACTAAAAGTTTTGTAGGGCGAGGTATGTATTTTTTTTTTTCAGATGACACAAAGGTGTGTAATAGGGTTGATATTCCTGGAGGTGTCTGTAACATGGAACATGATTTGGCATTGCTGGAAGATTAGGGAAAGCTGTGAAGACTGAAGTTCAATGTTTCTAAATGTAACATAATGCACCTAGCGAAAAATATTCCCTTGAGAGAGTACAACATTGGGGATACAGTGTTGACCAGCACTACAGAGGAAAAAGATTTGGGATACTTATTTCAGATGATTGCAAAATGAGCAAACAGTGTGACCAGGCAGTGAGCAAAGCGAATAGACTTCTAGGATGCATCACTAGAGTGATCACCAGCAGGAGGAAGAAGGTTCTGATTCCCCTACATAGATCTTTAGTAAGACCTGATTTAGAATACTGTGTCCAGTTCTGGAGACCTAACTTACAAAAAGATATTAATAAAATAGAGTCCAGAAATGAGTAACAAAAATAGTGAAATGTTTGGGGGGATAAACCATATTGAGAGCGACTTCAGGAACTTATTATGTTCAGTCTGGAGGAAAGAAGGGAAAGGGGAGACATGATTTGAAACCTTTAACCACTTTACCACCGGAGGATTTTGCTGTCTTACGTCCAGGCCACTTTTTGCGATTCGGCGCTATGCGTCTTTAACTGACAATTGCGCGGTCGTGCGACGCCGTACCCAAAAGAAATTTATGTCCTTTTTTTCCCACAAACAGAGCTTTCTTTTGGTGGTATTTGATCACCTGTGCGATTTTTACTTTTTGCGCTATAAACAAAAAAATGCGTTCATTTTGAAAAAATAACAATATTTTTAAAAAATTTTTATATGAAATTCCCCCCCCCCCAAAAAAATGTAAAAATCTAATTTTTTTAAAATTTTTGGCCAATTTGTTTTCTGCTACCTATGTTTGGTAAAAAAAATCACAATAAGCGTATTTTTATTGGTTTGCGCAAAAGTTATTGCGTTTACTAACTAAGGGAAAGATTTCTGTCATTTTTGGTGTTTTTTTTTTAACGAGTAATGGCGGCGATCTACGATTTTTTTTGCGGGACTGCGACATTAAGGTGGACAGATCGGACCCTTGACTGACATTTTTGACACTTTTGGGGGTACCAGTGACATTACTGCAGTAATCAGTGCTATAAATATGCACTGTTACTGTAAAAATGACACTGGCAGGGAAGGGGTTAATTTTATTGGAGAGGGAGGGGTTAATGTATGCCTGGTGCTTACTGACGTGTCGGGGGGAAGGTGACTGAGTGAGTGAGGGACAGATCGGATGTTCAGCTATGCTAAACACTCCGATCTGTCACTCCCTGTCACTTAGGAGATCCGCCCGCTCTGTTTACACAGGCGGGCAGATCTCCACACTCGATTCCCCGATGATCGGGGAAGAGCAGCGGTGATCGCCGCCGCTCCTCCCCTGGCCCGACTTCCGCTGTGAATGAAAACAGCGGGAGCGCGCCCCCGGCGGTGTGCGAGCGCCGCCTACAGGGGGAGGAGTCCAGCGACGTAGGTCTACGTCGCTGGACGATAACGAGCCACTGTGCCGCAGTAGAGGCACAGTGAGCTGAGTTAAAGTGGTTAAGTGCGTCAAGGGGGTGAAAAAAGTTTGGGAGGGCAGTTTTTTCAATATGAAACCAAAATCAATAACATGGTGACATGACCACAAACTAACTGGGGGAAAGTTCATAACGAATCTTAGAAAGTATTATTTTACTGAAAGGGTAGTTAATGCTTGGAATAAACTACCAGCAGAAGTAGTGAGATAGTCAACAGTAAATGGCTTCAAACATGCTTGGGACCAGTGTTAATTTTGGCAGCAAATTTCAATTTAGTTTTAGTCTTAGTCTTAGGACTAAAATGGCATTTTAGTTTTAGTCCCATTTTAGTCTTCTGCGAGTGTTTTAGTTTTAGTCGTATTTAGTCGACTAAAACTCCAGTACATTTTAGTCGACTAAAACTCCAGTACATTTTAGTCGACTAAAACTCCAGTACATTTTAGTCGACTATAACTCATTTTAGTCATCTATAATCGAATGGGTGTAGTTCAGTTGTAATTTGTAATGCATTATTTAAGCATTTCTCTACAATTTCCAAACTCATTATATACTACTGCTGGTCCTGGAGCGAAAAATCTTGTTATTATTTATGGTATTAAGCTTTGAGCATGCACCAGTGTTAATTTTGGCAGCAAATTTCGATTTAGTTTTAGTTATAGTCTTTTGACTAAAATGCCATTTTAGTTTTAGTTGTATTTTAGTCTTAAGACTAAAATGCCATTTTAGTTTTAGTTGTATTTTAGTCATCTGAATTGTTTTAGTTTTAGTCGTATTTTAGTCGACTAAAATTGTGTTAATTTAGTCGACGAAAACGTTTTAGTCGGTTTTAGTCGACGAAATTAACACTGCTTGGGACAAAAATAGATCTATAGTCAGACAATATAGTTGATGGAAAAAAACAAAAAAAAAACAAATAAAGCCCCGTACACACGTACCGATGGTCGGCATACAAATGTTCCTCTTTTCTCCCCGGGATGTCGGTGTCTGCTGAAAAGTGCAAAGACAGCACAAGGACAGCACAAGAATTTTGTCCGCCGACTGCAGAAGTGATGTCATGTAATGGTTAACTTTCCCTGTGTTTTCTATTTTCTGAGCATGCCCAGTCTTGCAAATCTGCGGTCTGTCGGCCGAATTGTGTACTGACAGGCGAACAATCGTCCGTTCTGGTGTCGGCATACAAATATTTTCATGTTTGCAAGAAAGACTTTTGTCCGCGGATTGTGCGCAGACATCTGTCGGAGGCACCATACTAACACGCGTACAATCGGCAGATCCTTCGTCCACCGACGTTTGTATGCCGACGATCGGTACGTGTGTACGGGCCTTAAGGCAAACACAAAATAGGCAGACTCGATGGACTACTCAGTCTTTTTCTGCCATCAATTCTCTATGTTTCCACATATCACAGATCTTCTGGCAGATTCAAAACTATGTTACAGAGAGGATGCAGAGAACTGCTGCTTTTGACAGTTTGAATTATATAGGTCATTTTTTATTTTGCCCATAGTTCCATTTTAAAGGAACTTGTACTTGAGAAATATGTCAACTGCAATTGCTAACATCTTTTTGAAAACACTGGCTTGCTAGCTGCCTCTGTCTCTAATTCTTTCTTAGTCATTGGTATGGTACCGACATGCAGCAGTCAAAGGTTCCGGGCTAGTGACTCAGAAAGCCTTACAATTTTTGAATCAGCATGACAGCCAGGCAACTAGCTTTTTAAAAGATACGGTCAGCAATGTCAGCCTACATATTTTCTTAGCGCAGGTTTTTTTTTGAGTATCGATGAAAAGAACTGAAAACTGTATGTGTCTTCATCTAGCTTACTGATCATTAGCTGTATAAGCTATATACGGTAAAGGATATCCAAACAGTTTATTACAGTAGCATATCTATCATTCTTTTTTATATTGTACTAAATGTCCTGTGGATGTTGTTCTCCAATTACTCCTCAATCATTTCTGTTTGCAGCAGGCTCATGTTATTAGTCTCACATAATCCATAGGGCAAAATTTCAAAGATATCACTGAGCACAATAGGACACATGCAATTTCATTAGAAAATTATTCACATTATGTGTTGCCATCATGCCTAAGCCTTTTATTAAATTATTACATAAACCTATTCTATTAAATAATATTTTAACAATGTACTACTATTATACAACTTACTAAAAGACACTAATTTATGAAAGAAATGGAGCAAAGAAACAAAAGGCGCTGTCAATAGCATCAATAACATCCGTGTAAGACAAACTGTTAATGAGTCCTTGAAATGCTTTTTTTTCATTAAATTGTGCAAATTTTGATCTTTATACTATTCGTTCTATCTATAAAACTATTGTTGGCTTTTTTTATCTACATTTTTTTCCCTTTCTGAACTTTCAAATTACACCTGTTTTTCAAATACATTTTTCTGGATGATTACATTTTTTCATATTTATAAGGTAGAGAACAATGGTAGTTTAGAAAAAAAAATAAAACATTTTTTTATCCAGTTTACAAAGAAAGAATGATCGTCTTTATTAATACAAATAAAGAAAAGCACATGTTGAAACGAAAACTGTCACCTTTGAGTCATAAGTGTGAGATTTTTTTTTCTTAGACTAACAAACATGTTATCATTTCAAATTTTGTAGACTTTCTGCTTTTTCACACTGTTTCTGTTTCATTGCTTTGTATATCAAGAACAAAGGTTAAAAGAAAAAGTTACAATTTGGCTATATATTTAACATGGATCTTTCATCTATGGGAAATATGCAGATGCCCTTAAATATGGTTTAAATAGTGAAACTGAGCCATTACTGTTGTAACCCCATGTTTTTCACGTGCAGCACAGCGTATATCTGAATATCAGTAGGGTCATCGATTTCAATACCAACCATGGCACTACTTGTGTGGAGTTTGCATGTTCTCCCTGTGCCTGTGTGAGTTTCTTCCAGGTACTCCGGTTTCCTCCCACACTCCAAAGACATGCTGGTAGGTTAATTGACTCCTGTCTAAATTGGCCCTAGTATGTGTATTTATGCATAGGAGTTAGGGACCTTAGGTTGTAAGCTTCTAAAGGGCAGAGACTGATGTGAATGTACAGTATATAATATGCAAGGGTGTAGATTTTTTTCCTGGGGGGGGGGGGGTTCAACCTTAGGTACCCAGAGAACAATAGTGAGCCTGCCATGTTGTGACCAATTGTGGGTGTGACAATTTATGCTAACAGTGGGAGGGGCTTAAAACATGACCCTACTCACTGTGTACATGGTAAAATATGCCACAGTCCTTGTTCCCAATAAATATGCGTTAAAATTGTTCTTTAAGCTAGAGTCTGACATGTAAAAACCTCAGTGTACTGATTTGTAAAATATGAAACTCTACCATTACATATGTTTTTCTGCACAATGCTTACCTTGAAGAAGAACTTCATGAACAATGACTACTGAGCAACCAGCATCTGTTGTACCATATGGCATAAATAGTGCAGGGGTCGGGAGTATGTTATGTACAGCCTAGCATATGCAGTCTCCTTTGAGCAGAACTCTACTGGCAGCAGCAAATTTATGTGACAGCAAACAAAAGTAAAACAAATAAGGGTGGACAAAGTCCTCTCACCACACCAATTCTGCAGATGTCCTCTTGATTGCAATAAATCTCACATACTGTGTCCTAAGCAAGCGAGAGGTAGTCAGCAAAGCTCTGGGCCTTCCTCTTAAACCTGGCATACACGTTTCCTGGCCCAGCAGTCCATTACCTTGATGGCCAATCCCGTAGGCTGAATGGAGGTGGAAGAACACTCCTCACTATAGCACAGTAGAAGGGGGGGGGGGGGAATTAACCACTTAAGCCCCGGAGGATTTGGCTGCTAAACGACCAGGGGGTATTTTGCGTTTCGGCACTGCGTGACTTTAACGGACAATTGCGCGGTCGTGCGACGCTGTACCTAAACGAATTTGGCGTCCTTTTTTTCCCACAAACAGAGCTTTCTTTTGGTGGTATTTGATCACCTGTGCGATTTTTTGATCATGCACTATAAACAAAAAAAGAGCGTCAATTTTGCAAAAATAGCAATATTTTTCACATTTTTTTATATGAAATTCCCCCCAAAAAAATGTAAAAATCAAAATTTTTTAACATTTTCGGCCAATTTGTTTTATGCTACCTATGCTTGGTAAAAAAAAATCGCAAAAAGCGTATTTTGATTGGTTTGCGCAAAAGTTATCGCGTTTACTAACAAAGGGAAAGATTTTTGTCATTTTTGTTGTTTTTTTTTAACGCATAATGGCGGCGATCTGCGATTTTTTTTTGCGGGACTGCGACATTGGGGCAGACAGATCGGACCCTTGACTGACATTTTTGACACTTTTGGGGTTACCAGTGACATTTCTACAGTAATCAGTGCTATACATATGCACTGTTACTGTAAAAATACACTGGCAGTGAAGGGGTTAACTTTATTTGGGAGGGAGGGGCTGTGTGTGTCCCTAGGGGCGTGCTTTCTACTGTGATTGGCTGTGGCTTGAGCTGTAAGGACACTGATCAACGGATCTCCATAGTAGATCCGTGTGATCAGTGTCTTTACACCGAGGAGAATGACAGGCAGCTTGTTTACACAAGCTGCCTGACTTTATCCCTCTCCCCCGCCGATCGCAGAGTTGCCGGCGGACATCGGGTCCGACGGTCACACGCGCGGGGGGGGGGGGTTCCGTGACCGCGCGGGAGCGCGCCGCCCGCGGCGCGCGCTCGCTCGCTCCCCAGACCCTCCCAGGCTAGTGACATACCGATACGTCACTCTGCCTGTGAGGGGCTGACCGCCGCAGTATATAGTCGTGCGGCGGTCGGCAAGCGGTTAAAGCCTAACTCCATGTGACTTTAAATAGTTTGCTTAAGCCAAGCAAAGATATATTTATTTTACTAATAGATGTGCCCACTGTCAGCACTGTATAATCTGTATGTAGCATCAGCTAAATATACACTATATTACCAAAAGTATTCGGACGTCTGCCTTTACACGCACATGAACTTCAATCTCCTTAGCGGTATTCCCGAGTGTGGCTCGGGGTTAACTTTCAGTACCAAAAGCGGGAACCCCGAGCTACACTCGGGATTACTGACAATGTTACTCACCTTCCCTGCGCTCCCCCGCCGTCCTCCCCAGCGTCCTCACAGTCTCTCCCCACTCTGTGCACGGCCGATTGCCTGGAAAATTTTGAACGACCATGGCGTCCAAAAAGCATTCTTTTTGCCCAAAAGCGCTTTTAGGCGAAATGGAAAACAGTGACAGCTAAAAGCGCTTTTGTGCAAAAAGAACGCTTTTTGGACGCCATGTCATTCTCATTTTTCCAGGCACAAAGAACTGGAAAAGTACAGGCACGGCACTGGGAAAGTCACCAGGTGCAATCCTGTGGTGAAATAGCATAATACAGTGTAATACGTTAGGATCGCAACTTTGTATCATGTCATTTAGTGTATTTACATTTTTTAAATTGCTGCCGGTTTCACCCCCTGCATTGCAACGCTCGCAGGGAAGGGATCCGGAAGACAGGTGCTGGGAGGACGGCGGGGGAGGATGGCAGGGGATCGCAGGGGAAGGGGAGTTTTTAAATATAAAACAACAGATTTCTCTGCAAAAAAAAAGTACCACTTTTAGCACAGAAATCTGGACAGAATCAGACTGCCAGGGAGGTTAATGGCATTACAGTCTTAGTCCGTATGGTTCAATATTGAGTTGGTCCACCCTTGCAGCTATAACAGTTGCAACTTTTCTGGGAAGGCTGTCCCTAAGGTTTAGGAGTGTATCTTTGGGAACGTTTGACCATTCTCTCAGAAGTGCATTTGTGAGGTCAAGCACTGATGTGGAACAGAAGGCCTGACTCACTGTCTCCACTCTCCACTCTCCACTCTAATTCAAACCAAGGTGTTCTTTTGGGTTGAGGTGCAGGCCAGCCAAGTTCATCCATCACAAACTCACTCATCCATGCCTTTATGTGCCTTGTTTGTGAACTGGTGCGGAGTCATGTTGTGACAGGAAGGGGCCATTCACAAACTGTTCCCACAAAGTTGGGAGCATAAAATTGTTCAGAATTTCTTGGTTGGCTGATGCCTTGAGAGTTCCATTCACTTCACTTAACTTCCCTTGCAGGGCAACCCATCCACCAAATTATTTGGGCCAGTGCACAAAGCTAGGTCCATAAAGACATGGATGAATGAGTTTGGGGTGGAGAAACTTGACTGGACTGCACAGAGTCCTGACCTCAACCAGATAGAACACCTTTGGGATAAAATAGAGAGGAGACTGCAAGCAAGGCCTTCTCTCCAACATCAGTGCCTGACCTCACAAATGGGCTTCTGGAAGAATGGTCAAACATTCCCATAGACATGCTCCTAAACCTTGTGGACAGCCTTCCCAGAAGAATTGAAGCTGTTATAGCTGTAAAGGGCGGGCCAACTCAATATTGAACCCTATGGACTAAGACTGGGATGCCATTAAAGGTCATGTGCGTGTAAAGGCAGGCATCCCAATACTTTTGGTAATGATGTAGTATACAGCGCTGTGTTCTGACAGTGAGACAGGAACTTCCCATTCCTCTCCCAGAACCAAATCGAGTTGGGCTAAGTGCTACTCAGCTATTTAAAGAAAGTTTTGTATTTTATCAAGGAATACAAGGCTTCCTCTGACTGGCTAAGGCAGAGATCATGATGTTATCCGCCCCCTCAGTCAATTAAAGGAAGCATTGTATTCATTGATAAAATACAAGGCTTCATGTGAATGGTTAAGCAACGCTCAGCCTGACTTATTTTGTTCAGGAATGGGGCAGGAAGTTCCCATCCTACAGCAGCAACACAGCTGATGCTACACACAGTTTATACAGTGCCCCCCAGTGGGCACATATGTTAGTAATACAAATATCAAATATGGAGTTAGGTTTTAATGTTTGGTTTCTGTCAGGCTCTTTACAAAGCGGTTCTACTTTATATTTTGGACTAAGCTGCAGGCTGCTGGCTAATTGGGGTGACCGAGGCTTCTTTACTTCTATGTGTCCCCAGGCTCTGCTGCTGCTTTCTGGTGGTTTGGGTTTTCCATTCCACAGCTGCCCTCTCCCCTGGCTCACACTTTCCCTGCCTCACCCGGTTTTGTACACAGCTATCTCTGCTGCAGTCCTCTCTTCCCACACAACATCTCCTGTACTGCAGGCTATCTGCTCCCCCAGTCCCTGCAGGCCAGCATTCTCTTCTGCCCTTGGGTCCCATCAATAAACTCTACTTTCTCAAATCCAAAATCAGACTATTGATGCAGTGAATCAAAGTTCTCCTCTCCCTCTGCACTGTCCTATCAGCAAGGCTGAAATTAGTAATCATGGGGCCCTTTACAGACCACCTGGCAGGGCCCCATCTTGGACACCCACAGGAGAATTATGAGGTGGTGTCTGGATGTAGCAAAACTGCCAAAGGTGGGAGGGGATTAAAACTTAAGCCTGTATACAGAGTGCAGGCATCAGAAATATGTGTTGTGTAGAGTTCAGCTGACGGGTGTATGTAATGTACAGAATTTTCTGTCTTTTTTTGTATGTTTAACAAAAAATAAAAAAACCCCAGTGGTTATTAAATACCACCAAAAGAAAGTTCTATTTGTCTCAAAAAAATGATAAAGATTTATTTTGGGTACAGTGTCACATGACATATCAATTGTCATTCAAAGTGTGACAGCACTGAAAGCTGAAAATTTGCCTGAGCAGGAATGGAGTAAAAGTGCCCAGTATTGAAGTTCAGACAGACAGATAATATTACCCCTTTTTAGGCCTCTTTCACATGGATGGTCAGAGGGCAGTAAAAACAGTTGGCTAAGCCCCAGTTTTACTGCCCCCTGGCCACCCACCTAAAGTGTAAAATATAGCTAAAGGAGGCTGTTCACATATAGTAGCATGGCCACAATGCTTTGCGTCATGATCACAAAAGATTTACCATGGCTTGTCGAGTTTACTATCAAACTCAATTACCTACAAGGCAATGGGGTTGTGCGAACACTTGACTTGTGGTTGTAGTGTATCAGCACCATTATAAACTGCCATTTGGCCTCCAGCTGCACTCTCAAAAGTGATCCACTGTAGATCACTTTTCAGACATGTGGCTAATTTGAACCAAGCCTAATAACACTCCCATCCAGCACCCACATTAGACAGGAAAGCCGAAAAATGTATCTGGAGTGATTGATAGTGAACTTTGTGCACTCATTTGCTGAGGAGGCACCAGGAGGTGGTGCTACACTGCCCCCTGCTAAGTCCCTCCCTCTTGACATCACCGTGCACTCGTCCGAGTCCCGGCCTGCCACATAGTGAATTAACAGGTCGGGACAGTGGGGCTGACATAATTATAATACTGGAATGTGCAGCTCGTGGCTCCCACATCTAAAAAGTTGTACTACCCTAGCTGCTGTGCATTTGTCGTTAACAGATGCTCTTGGGGGGATTTGAACCCCCTTACCCCCCTCCTTATCTATGCCCCTGATAATATGTAAAGTGCTGAATAATAAATAAATAAAATATGCTTGGTTAGATGTTAAGCAAAGAATGTAGCTGAATCTTGTTTTTTTCTTCAAATCACGCTCCATGAATGCTGGAACTGTGCAAATGTGCATATTTGTGCAAAGGATCCTTGTCATTTTCTAACATTGGTCAAGCAATACTGCAGTGGAACACAACCAATAATCTTTTCCTCACATGTTCTCTTGGTAGGGAATGCCTAGTTTTTATATCTGGTTCTCAGGAGTATATAAATGAGGATCTTGAGTGAATAAAAATATGTACAATTTTGAAACCAAATAAATAGAACCTTAAAGTACATGAAACAGCATTGCAGGATTTTGAGTGATTACAAATTGAGAAATGAAAATGAAAAGTGAACACTTTTGCCATATTTTTAGCCACACTGTGAAAATGTAGTAGTATGAAAGTAGTTTCCTTGATTGAAAATTTATATTACAGGAGTGACAACTACTGCCCCAGCATAATACCTGGAATAACCAGCCTCACATGAATTTACATGTAGTTGCTTTGAGAAATTTGTTGGTTTGGTCCATCCAGAATGTAAATGATTTATTTTAATTATTTCATTTTAACTCCGGAAAAAGATAAAAAATCCTCCCTTGGAGTGAAGCTGCCCCTGCATTGCAGGGTTAAATGCTCATAAGTGAGAAAAGGGGTAAAAAAAAAATGCGCAAATGGTGTGAAAACGGAAAATTCCTATCATACTTACCGTAATTTTCCTTTCCTGGTGGTCTCCATGGCAGCCTACGTGTGGGTTAACCCCGCCTCCTCTCCAATGGTATAGGACCCCCCTCTATAAATTTCAGCTTGCAGGCACAGCCAGTGTTCCATATCTTAGCCGAATCCAAGACCAGAGGGTGGGAACTCCGGCTGCCATGGAGACCACCAGGAAAGGAAAATTACGGTAAGTATGATAGGAATTTTCCGTTTTCCTGGCAGTCTCCATGGCAGCCTACGTGTGGGAAATAACTAGCCCAAACCACACGGGTGGGAATGTTTCAAATCAAATTTTACTTCAAATTATTAGCAGACAAAACAGTCAAGCCAAAATTAACTGAAGATAAGGAGGCTGGCTCCACACAATAATGTGTCATGAACGTATTTACAGAAGACCATGAAGCTGCTCTGCAGACTACTTCTGGTGCAACATGATGTGAAGCCGCCCAGGACGTTGAGATGCTTCTCGTCGAGTGGGCTGTCACCGCCTCCGGAGGAGCCAAACCCTCTACACAGTAAGCTCGCTGAATGGCAGACACAATCCAGGCCGCAATGGACCTTGACGAGGCCCGTTTCCCTCTATTCTTGCCTGAGAAAAGGACGAAGAGATTATCCGATTGTCTGAAAGAAGACGTTGACTGGAGATATTCCATAAGAGTTTTCCCTACATCCAAGGGATGAGGTTCATTATCCTCTGAAGAACGAAAGGTAGGAAGTACAATCTCCTGGTTCTCATGAAAAACCGATGATACCTTCGGATTGGAATTGAGCATCGGAATTAGGACTACTCGGTCCGGGAAAAACGTGAGAAAAGGTTCTTTATAACCAAGAGAACTGATCTCAGAAACTCTTTTAGCTGAAGTGATTGCTACTAAAAAGGCTGTTTTAATGGTAAGATCTTTAATGGAGTCCGACAAACTAGATCTTGAAAGGACGTTAAGGACAAGGGGAAGGTCCCATTTTGGGAACCTTGGCTTCCTCTGAGGTCTGAGTCTGACCGCACCTTTGAAGAATTGTTGTATGAGTATATGCTTGGCCCAGGAGAACCCTGAGAACACCGATAAGGCTGATATTTGCACCCTGAGAGTCCCAACTGATAGGGACTTATCCAGACCTGCTTGAAGGAACTTCAGGACTTCTTGAACTCCGAAATTCAGGGAATGATTTCCCTCCGGGTACGTGAATTCCAAGAATCTAGACCAGACTCTACAGTAAACTCTGTTCGTGCTAGGTCTCCTAGAGTTCATTAAAGTAGGGATTGCCCCAGGAGGGCATCCGAGTGACTCCAACCTCTCCCTCTCAAGAACCAGACCGTTAACCTGAGCAAGGCGGGGCAGGGGTGTAATGTTGTTCCCTGCGAGAGAAGGTCTGGTTTGATGGGCAGGGGAATCGGGCTCCGATAGCTGAGTTGCAGGAGAAGTGGGAACCAGGGCCTGTTCGGCCAGTGAGGGGCTACCATGACGATCTCCACATCTTCCGCTTGGAGTCTCTGAAGAAATCTGAGGATGATGGGAAATGGGGGAAAAGCATATGCCCTGCTGAATTCCCATCTGTCGGTCAGAGCATCCGTTCCGCATGCTTGGTGACACTTGCTGCGTGTGAAGTACCGGACTAGCTTGTGGTTGCATGGAGATGCAAACAGGTCTACTTCTGGTGAGACCCCTAGGGACAGAATCCACTTGAATGAGTCTATGTGGAGAGACCACTCGTTGTGATTCAACTGAACTCTGGAAAGGAAATCTGCCTGAACATTCTGTGGCCCCGGAATGTAGGCCGCCGAGATGTTGGACAGATGGGCTTGGGCCCATGTCATGATTGGGTCTACTTCTTGAAGAAGGGAGAGACTCCTGGTACCGCCCTGTCTTTTCACATAAGCCACTGCCGTGGTGTTGTCCATTCGAAGAAGTACGGATTCGCCTTCTATTAGATGATGGAAAGCTTGAAGAGCTAGAAAAGCCGCACGAAGCTCCAGGACGTTGGAAACTGGGGAGTGGGCTTGCGGGGGCCATTTCCCTTGAGCCACCTCTGTCATGCAATGGGCTCCCCAGCCAGAGTTGCTGGCGTCGGTTGTAATGATGACCCATGTGATGGGGACTAGAGAATGGCAATTGAGCAGGTTCTTGCGTTGGAGCCACCAAAATAAGCTGCTCCTCATGCTGTGGGAAATAAAGATATGCTGATCGTGATCTTCCGGATTCCACTGCCGAAGGAAGCCCCTCTGAAAGGGCCGCATTCGCCACAGTGCCCACTTGACCATAGGGGCCGTCGAGACCATTGTGCCGATGATCTTGAGACACTGGGATGCCGTCAGAAAAGAGGATGAGAGGGCTGGAAGGATCCTCTCCCGAACCACCGGGATTTTCTCTAGAGGCAGAGAAAGTGTATTCTGAACGGTGTTGAATTGAGCCCCTAGATAGACCAGATGTTGAGAGGGCTCCAGATGACTTTTTTGAAGATTCAACAACCACCCGAACTCCATGAGAGTTGTAGTGACCAGGTCCCTGTGGAACAAAAGTTGATCCCGGTCTTGTGACAACAGTAGAAGATCGTCCAAGTAGTGATGTAGACGTACACCCTTTTTTCTGATTAGAGCCA
The DNA here is from genome assembly GCF_965119305.1 of Pelophylax lessonae. Lineage (NCBI taxonomy): Eukaryota > Metazoa > Chordata > Amphibia > Anura > Ranidae > Pelophylax > Pelophylax lessonae. Next base: position 490,575,629 of record NC_138769.1, on the reverse strand, counting down.
CCACAGCTAGAAGGACCTTGGAAAACACCCTTGGGGATGTGGACAGGCCAAAAGGAAGGCAGATGAACTGGAAGTGTTGATGTTCTACCGCGAAACGAAGGTACTTGTGGAAGTTTACTGCTATAGGCACATGGAAATACGCGTCTTTGAGATCTATTGACACTAGCCAGTCTCCTGGAAGTACTGCTTTCTGGATAGTAGATAAGGTTTCCATTTTGAACTTTTCGTTCTTGATGAACCTGTTGAGATAGGTGAGATCTATCACAGGGCGCCAGGATCCATTCTTCTTCTGTACTCGAAAGAGGGGCGAGTACACGCCTTGGAATCTTTCCTGCACGGGCACCGGAATTATTGCGCCCTGAGCTACCAAAGTGCTTACATAGTCGAGCAAAACGTTTCTTTTCTCGTCCTGAGAAGGCAAGCGAGTGGGAATAAATCTGGACACGGGATCTGTTGAGAAAGTCCATGTGTGTCCTGTGGACACTGTCCTGATGGTCCAGAAGTCTGAGATTGAGGCCGCCCAGACACGCTGAAAGTGGAGCAGGCGTGCCCCCACCTGGCATGTCTGAACGGGCCCAATCTCAAAAGGACTTCGAGGTTTCTTGACCGGAAGGTGCTGAGCCTCTGACCGGCTTACGAGAGGATGCTTGGCTGCTCTTCCAATTTCTCCTGTAATCTCGCCCAGGCCTATATGAGCGGGCATCCTTTGATCGCTCTGCAAACTGCTTTCTTGGTTGCTGCTTCTTAGGGCCAAAGAGGCGCCTATCTTGGGGAAGGAGACCTGACTTTCCACCCGTCACTTTAGTAATTGCATTATCCAATTTGTTTCCAAATAAAGAGGAACCTTCAAAAGGGATTTTGCACCAAGCCTGTTTAGAGGCTGGGTCTGCCAGCCAGGGACGCAACCACAGGGCCCGTTTGGCTGTGACAGAAGCCAACATGGATCTGGATAAGAGACGTAACACATCAATGGATGCTTCTCCAAGAAACACAGAAGCTAACTTCAGTTCCTGAACAGGAGAGTTCTCTACTGCATCTTCAGACACACTTCTTAATTTTAGTTCAACATCAGAAACCCAGGTTTCCATGGCCTTAGACATGGCTGCTAGTGCTAGCACAGGTTTACAAGCCGCACCGGCTGTGACATAAATTCTTTTTAAATCCAAGTCCATCTTCCTATCCAGAGGGTCTTTAAAGGACACCGCATTATCCAGCGGGAGTGTAACGTGTTTAGCCAGTCTGGAAACTGCAGCATCAACCAGAGGAGCTGATTCCAGGTGACTGACTTCTTCCGATTTAAAAGGATACAACTTGGACAGTTTGGAGGATAAGGAGGTCTTGCTGTCCCCTTTACTCCACTCTTCTAGGATGACATCCTTCAATTCTGACAGGAGCGGAAAGTTTAGCCGCTCTTTCCCCAAATGTTTGAAAAACCTTCTCTGTTTTACTTGTGGGGTACTGGGATCTTCCCATTTCAGAGCCTCTTTGACTGCTCTTATGAGAGGTGCAACAAGGGCAAAATCAAAACCCCCAACTGCACCTTCCTCTTCTTCCGAATCGCTCTCTGAGGATTTCCCGGAAGTGAAGCTTGGCTGAGAGGGACCTTGCTCTTCAGGAGCATCAGCAGGAGAGCTGGGAGTAGCAGATCCAGGTGTGGGACTAGCATTCCACTCCTTCATGGATTGTTGGACAATCCGTTTCACCAGGGATTCCAATCTCTGATCTTCAGACTCTCTTTCACCAGCTGCACGAGCGAAACAGGGCTCGCAAAGGGACTTGTCCTCCGGGACATGCGCCCCACAACCCCAACAGGCTCTCTGGGCCGTATGGCTACTGTGGCGGTGTGTGCGGTGTCTGGAGGAGGAATGTGAGCGTCTCCTCTCATGTCTGCTCCCTGATGGAGACTCACGGCGTCTTGACCTTGAAGATGATTCTCTTCGTGGCCTGACAGGGTCTCTTTCTTGACCAGACCTGGAGGAGCTGGGAGAAAGAGAAATCCAGGGAGACACAGGATTTAGCCATGAATCATGAGCCAGCATCCCTCCCTTCATATCCCTCTAAATGTACCAGCACTCACCTGTTGTGAGAGGGCTGGCCACAAGAGGGCGGTGAAGCAGGATCCATGTTTCAGGCAAAACCACAAACTCACTAGGAAGTAGAGCATACAGGGATCACTACAAAGCAATAAGGAACATTCAGGTGTTGTCCTAATATGCATCCAACCGCTCTCCCCCCCCCCCTGCATACCACAAAAAGGTATGCAGCATCCGGTCCCCACATACCTGGTAAACAAACGGACAAGGTACCGGGAAGACGTCGCTATGCCCACAGTGCATTCCCAAATGCTCTGGAGCTGACAGGCGTTTAAATTTTCGCGCCAGGATGACGTCAGCGATGGCCGGCCGTGATCGCAAGTGCGCATGCGCGGACCAGGCCTCGCTTCCGATCGCGGCGAAGTGCGCATGCGCAGGCAGCGAGCGGAGCTCCATTACCACACAGCGCATGCGTCCGCCGGACTGAGCGGAGGGGAAGCAGGAAGGAGATGGCTGGAACGCACGGAGCGTTCCAGCCGCCATTGGGCCACCAGGGATAGCAAAGAAAGATAGTTTGGAGACAAACAAACATAACAAAAACACTGCCATGGAGGAGACAAATCTTCAGACCCTGTCAGGATATCCGTCGGCCATCCGAAGCACCGCACAGTTATCAGCCAAAGGGGATTTTGAAATGTCACTCACCCGCCCGTGGCTGGGCCCTGGACATAGACACCGACTTTTCATTCTGAGGTAAGCCGACCAAATTCCAACAGGAAATAATCCAAATAGTTGATCCTTGGAGGAGGACAAAAAAGGAACACTGGCTGTGCCTGCAAGCTGAAATTTATAGAGGGGGGTCCTATACCATTGGAGAGGAGGCGGGGTTAACCCACACGTAGGCTGCCATGGAGACTGCCAGGAAAAATTAATTAATATAAATAAATTTTGAATATATAGTGATGAAGTGGGATTTCTCCCACTCTGTCAGCTACTACACAAACGTGGAATCGTGATAAATAGTAAACAAAGGGGATGTAGCGCTCGACAGAAATATATAAATAAATACAAACGATCCCCTGATGATGTCAGCCTTGACTGACGAAACATCGGGAACGTGAGACCATACACATCCGGGTCTGAGGTCTGAGGAGCGCAGCGTGGAGCGGCGTCTCCCATCCCCAGCAAACGATTTTATTGAAGGCTTTTATCTGCTTTTTGTCTAGTAAGTGCATTTTATCTTAAATAAATGCTTGATTGCTAAGAGATACTGCACCATGAGACTATTTTTTCATCCCTGCATATGGCTTGGCTTTCTGATTATTGCACTGACTCTGGCTGTGATGACCTCTACTTATGGGAGCAAGATGCATTAGAGTTCCTTACTGGAGTACACAGCGCATTTGACCCCCTATAATCAAGGGGTCCATTAAATCTGGTAAGCGGCTCATATAGTTATTCCACTGGGTGATCGTGTGAAGGTGAAGGCTTTGCTAAGGAAACCACCCTATCAAGTCTGTGTCTTCCATATTGGCTGTCAATTATCTAATTGCTTTGGACACCAGAGACTTTATTGCACGAATCATTCTATATGGTTTATATGGTTCACATGTTTGTATTTATTTATATATTTCTGTCGAGCGCTACATCCCCTTTGTTTACTAAATGCTCATAAGGGCTAGGGGATGAGAAAAGCCATTTTACTTACCAGATCCTCCACTCTGCTAGCAGACACTACTCCCCAATGCTCCAGTGGTTGACTATGGGTCCTGCATTGTTTTTGATTAAGCAGGACAGGAGAATCGGGTAAGTAAAATTGCTTTTCCTGGTCCCCTAGATGTTTTCAAGTGTTTAACCATTGCAGTAGGGGAGGCAGCCCTCTGCAAGTGAAGATTTTTACTTTAAATTAAAGTTGAGCTCTAGATGCTATCATAAAAAGATAACCATCATTTGGCTGCAGAGGGGATATCAGAAGGGCCCAGTGGGCTCTCTCATTACAGGCTGCTTGCAGAAAACTACAAGGGGGATGCAGGCAAGACCAGTCATCCTGCACGAGAAGACAGAGTAGCAGTGACCGGTGTTTATTGCAGAAAACACTTGGACAGAGGCAAAATTCAAGAGTTGATTCATACTAGATTGCCTCATAGATCTAGAAGAAATACACAAAGGACACATGGGTATACAGTACATAGGAATACACAAAGCTTTTGTATTTAGGCAATTTTTGTTTAGCCTGGAGATCAACTTGAAATTGAAACGTAGTTACTTATCTGCTTTAGCCACCAAATATAATATAGTCTTCTTTGACAAGATGTAAACATATATTCCCCAATACAAATTACTTAAAGCAGAGTACCACCCAGAAGTGGAACTTCCGGGTCATCTGCTTCCTCCTCCCCCTCCGGTGCCACATTTGGCACCTTTTTTTTTGACAGGTACCCTTCCCCACCTCTGAGAGACAACGCCACGGCCCCGTCCCTTGGAAGTTTCGTCCCCCTTCTCCTTCCCCCGCCGCCAAGCCAATTAGAATGCACAGCCAAAAGGCTTCATTGCCGGTTTCCTATAGAACGATTGACGGCAACACTCGGCAGCCATTCTGAAAATCGACTGGGGCGCTGACATCGCCTGCTCCCTTGACAGGTAAGTGCGTATATAATAAAATTCAACAACTACAGTATTTGTAGTTACTGACTTTAAATTTTTTCCCCCTAGCTGGAATACCACTTTAATTCCAGGTTTGTCTTGGTTATTTTGCCTTGTAGCAGCAATGATAAAAAGAAGAAAACAATGAAACTCGATTTGACAAATCCTTCCATTAAAATTACAAATTCAAACAAAAAGACAAGCTGCCCTGAGAATGAACAAGGATTTCTTTTAGGTAACCCAGCAGTTTCCAAGTACCAAGTTGGTTCATTGTCACAGAATCTACTGATAGATGAAGTATCAGTTCTGCCAACAATACTAAATAATCTTCACATTCCCACTCAAGTGTACTGTGCATTCCACAAAAAGTGAGATACAGTATATGTTATTTAATGTAATGTACTGCTTTTTTATATAAATAAATATATATATATATATATATATATATATATAAGGCTACTTACAATGCAGCTGTAAAAAGCCCCTAACCAAATACTTATTTCACCTTTGCAGCTAAGTTGGGATAACACCAACTTCAAATATGTTACATGTTCACACAGCTTGACTTAAAATATAGCAAAATATTCTTTAAAAATCCTGCCTACCCTTTTATTATCTGAATAAAACTATAAAAATCGTACTTAGTTTTCACTTCTATGTAATTTTAAGGCTCCATATCGTTTTCAGGCGGTTTTTTGGGGCGTTTTTCATGCGTTTTTTGGTTTTTTTTTTCAGGCGTTTTTTGCAGGTGTTTGGAGGTAGGCATTGACATCTAACAAAAACGCTTATAATCTGCTACAAAAGAAGCTCATGTACTTTTTTGAGCTTAAGGCCCTGATCACCCCTGAGCGTTTTTCAGCTCGTAAAACGCTCATCTCTGAAGTCTCAAAATGCCCAACAAGCAAAATCCCATTCATTTTCCCTGTTCACATATGAGGGTTTTGTCGTCTGAAGCAAAAAGCCTGAAGCTCAAAAAAGTACATGAGCTTCTTTTTTGGCAGAATACAAGGGTTTTCGTTAGATGTCAATGCCTGCAAAAAACGCCTGGAAAAAACACCTCCTGAAAAACGCCCAAAAAAAATGCCTGAAAACAATACGCTCAGGTGTGAATGAAGCCATTTTGCTTCAGGGGACAAAACGTTGATATGTGAACAGGGGCCATTGAAATGAATGGGATTTTGCTGGTTGGGCGTTTTGAGACTTCAGAGATGAGCGTTTTATGAGCTGAAAAATGCTCAGGTGTGAACAGGGCCTAAGGAGGGGGCTGGAGTAGTATGTTTACCATAGCTAACCTTTTTGTGTACTGTGCTGGCAGATCATCATTTTAAGTTGTAAACTAAATGCGTGCACTGCTCCATCCAAACAAGAGTTAAAGTTTTACTTAAAAAGTAAAGGCTGTTAACTTATAAAGTTAATGTTAGCAAATAAGGCAAATCCGTATCCATTTTGAATATCTAGTTAAGTGGTATCAAAAATACTAATTTTTTTATTTCCCTTGAACATGGTTGGGTATTTAAAGTAAGCATAGATTACTCGTATTTACCTACTTTTACTTTATTCACTGTGCTAGTTGAACAGCCTCTACTCGTTTTCTAAAACAACCCCATTGACGGTAAGCAATCTGTGCCATACTAGAGAAAAAGAGGGGAGAACAGTCCTAGACAAGGTCTTCAAGTGCCCAGGATGCCAAACTGCAACCCTTTCCCCCGGATGTGAATGCCAGATCATCTTCTGTAGCTGAGATTCCACTTCCAGCTTCCACCATGCTTGTTCTAGCAACACTGAGCAACCCCAGGTCCTCCAAATGTGATTCACATGTACTCAGAAGTATGCAGTGATGTTGGGGATCACACTGTGTGTTCCCTTCATCTGCTGTTCTCCTTGTGCCAATTGTGAATAGCGACAGACTAGAGGGAGGCTAAATGAAAGTCAGGGAACCAGCGCCATTGGTAAGATTGCGAAAAGATCTGGGGTGCTACTTATGCCACAGTGAGCAAATGGTGTGGCCAAACTGCACCAGACCATAGTTAAATCACCGGGGTGTTGGGGTAGATACTGCAAGGTACTTTATTTGCACATAGAATAAAAATAGGGTACTCGCAATTTTGTAACATCACTTCCGGTTCCGGTTATCGCTGGAACGCATTGCGTTCCGGAGACTCTTTTTATCGCTATGTATACATTACAAAATTGTGAGTACCCTACCCGGAGCCATACAGGGACAACCTGGTCCACACATCAGTATCTCCTGAGGGAACCAGGATCCATCAGAGGGATTGTACTACCATATTATATATACCGCTCTATACCCCTGTGTGTGGTGGGTATTTCTGGTGAGTGTGCTACCTACCTTAGGGATCACCAGCACTCCACCACTTTACCCACCACAGGGCAACTATTGGGATTACCGCATGAGAATTCACTATCTGTTTACACTGTTTATGGAAATGTTGCCTTTTTAATTATTTATCACCACTTGCACAGTGTCACTTTATCCTGTTTATACTTTGGGCCCAGCATCACTACATATTCTGCCCCTGATACGATTATTTATATATCATATTTATCCATCCACCCACCAGTGACATCATCACTACAATTTTTGTTACACACCATATTTGTTTACTTATTTTACTTGGATCATTTATTCCTTCTTTACTGCATTAGTCACTTTATATATATATCTGATATTTTGTGCAATATCAGACCATTTATTGTTTACATTTGTACGTGTGATATCATCAGTAGGGATGATCGAACGGTTCGGGTCCACCATCGGTTCGGCCCGAACATTGGGTGTTCGAGGTTCGGCCGAATTTAGAACTTTTTGCCCAAAAAGTTCGGAATTCGGCAACCAGAACCGCCCAAAATGCAATGCTTCAGGAAATGGGCTTTAAAAGCCCGTGATTGGACCAGAACCATTAGCAAAAGCCAATTGAGGGGGCAGGAGAATGCTAGGAATGTGATTGGAGTGACTAGGGGGTCCCTAGACCAATCATTAGTGAATACGCCCCCCAGTATATAAGATCGCCCCCGCCATATTCCCAGCATTGTTATACTGGACATGGAAGAGAGTGGAAGCAGTTCTGTTAATTTTACTTTAAAAGTGTCATTTAGCTATTTTTAGTGTGAGGAAAGGGATATCTAGTGTAGTTAGAGTGCTCCTTTACACTTAAGTTAGCTTCAAAAATTTAGTTTCTGTAGGGAAAGTGTTAAGTGTCAGGGGACCGTAGTGTAGTGTAGGGTTAACTGACAGTGACTGCTATGGCAGGGTGACAAAACCCTTCCATAGCAGGGTGACCGCTATAGAGAAATGATCATTTCTCTGCTTCGGGACAGGTATGTGGCTTCTCACCAGCAAGCATTTTTTAATGCTGCAGGGGCTGCCACTGCCAGTGCTTTTTTGAGGACATGTTTGATGTCAGACATGACATCTGAATATGTGTATAGGGGGAATATATAGACATATATGTCTGAATATATACCCCTAGACATATATAGGTGTGATAGTAGCAGAAATAAATGCTTGCGCTAATGAAATCATTTACAGTAATATATTTCTGCTACTATCACACCTATATATGTCTAGGGGTATATATTCAGACATATATGCCTATATATACCCCCTATACACATGTTCAGATGTTTTGCCTGCCTCAAAAGAACCCCAAAAAATGCCAAAAAAACGCTAGCGTCAAAAAAAAAAATGCCCAGGTGTGTTTTTGCTGGCATTTTTTGGGGGGTTTTGGAGGCAGGCAAAACATCAGAACTTGTGTACAGTACCACTATACACAAGTTCAGATGTTTTGCCTGCCTCAAAAGAACCCCAAAAAATGCCAAAAAAAACGCTAGCATCAAAAAAAAAATGCCCAGGTGTGTTTTTGCTGGCATTTTTTGGGGGGTTTTGGAGGCAGGCAAAACATCAGAACTTGTGCACAGTACCACTATACACAAGTTCAGATGTTTTTCCTGACTGCAAAGAACCCAAAAAAATGCCTGCTATTAAACCGGCAAGGTGTTACAGCAGAGAAGCCATATTCCTGTGCTTAAAGTTTTCTAATACAAACGATCTTTTTTTTTATGGTTCTGGACATGCTACAGAGCTGAAACTTCACAGGTACACCTTTTAGACCCCCCCAGACACAAAATCACACAAAAAAAGTTCTTAAAAATTGTCATTTTTGATAAAAAAGCCAATTATTGAAAAATTAAAAAAAAAAAAAAAAAAAAGAGATTTTTTGATTTTTACTTTGGATTTAGTATCTGGGGGGTCTAAAAAGTGTACATGTGAAGTTTCAGCTCTGTAGCATGTCCAGAACCCCCCAAAAATTAGCATTTTCTTATAATTTTTATTAGAACAGGAATACGGCTTCTCTACAGCGCTTTTTCTTGCATTTATCGGGCATTTTTGGAGGCAGGCATGACTTTTTTTGGATTTAGTGTCTGGGGGGTCTAAAAAGTGTACCTGTGAAGTTTCAGCTCTGTAGCATGTCCAGAACCAGAAAAAAGATAATTTTTCAGTAGAGCAGGGATGGTGGGACCCCTCTTTTACACTTATATGATCTTTTTTTGGGGTTCTGGACATGCTACAGAGCTGAAACTTCACAGGTACACCTTTTAGACCCCTCAGACACAAAATCACACAAAAAAAGTTCTTAAAAATTGTCATTTTTGATAAAAAAGCCAATTATTGAAAAATTAAAAAAAAAAAAAAAAAAAAGAGATTTTTTGATTTTTACTTTGGATTTAGTATCTGGGGGGTCTAAAAAGTGTACATGTGAAGTTTCAGCTCTGTAGCATGTCCAGAACCATAAAAAAAAAGATTGTTTGTATTAGAAAACTTTAAGCACAGGAATATGGCTTCTCTGCTGTAACACCTTGCCGGTTTAATAGCAGGCATTTTTTTGGGTTCTTTGCAGTCAGGAAAAACATCTGAACTTGTGTATAGTAGTACTGTGCACAAGTTCTGATGTTTTGCCTGCCTCCAAAATTCCCCAAAAAATGCCAGCAAAAACACACCTGGGCATTTTTTTTTTGACGCTAGCGTTTTTTTTGGCATTTTTTGGGGTTCTTTTGAGGCAGGCAAAACATCTGAACTTGTGTATAGTGGTACTGTGCACAAGTTCTGATGTTTTGCCTGCCTCCAAAACCCCCCAAAAAATGCCAGCAAAAACACACCTGGGCATTTTTTTTTTTTTGACGCTAGCGTTTTTTTGGCATTTTTTGGGGTTCTTTTGAGGCAGGCAAAACATCTGAACATGTGTATAGGGTGTATATATAGGCATATATGTCTGAATATATACCCCTAGACATATATAGGTGTGATAGTAGCAGAAATATATTACTGTAAATGATTTCATTAGCGCAAGCATTTATTTCTGCTACTATCACACCTATATATGTCTAGGGGTATATATTCAGACATATATGTCTATATATCCCCCCTATACACATGTTCAGATGTTTTGCCTGCCTCAAAAGAACCCCAAAAAATGCCAAAAAAACGCTAGCGTCAAAAAAAAAAATGCCCAGGTGTGTTTTTGCTGGCATTTTTTGGAGGGTTTTGGAGGCAGGCAAAACATCAGAACTTGTGCACAGTACCACTATACACAAGTTCAGATGTTTTTCCTGACTGCAAAGAACCCAAAAAAATGCCTGCTATTAAACCGGCAAGGTGTTACAGCAGAGAAGCCATATTCCTGTGCTTAAAGTTTTCTAATACAAAGGATCTTTTTTTTTCTGGTTCTGGACATGCTACAGACCTGAAACTTCACATGTACACTTTTTAGACCCCCCAGATACTAAATCCAAAGTAAAAATCAAAAAATCTCTTTTTTTTTTTTTTTTAATTTTTCAATAATTGGCTTTTTTTATCAAAAATGACAATTTTTAAGAACTTTTTTTTGTGTGATTTTGTGTCTGGGGGGTCTAAAAGGTGTACCTGTGAAGTTTCAGCTCTGTAGCATGTCCAGAACCAGAAAAAAAGATCATATAGGTGTTAAAGTTAAAGGAGGCTCCCGAACCACATCCCTGTTCTACTGAAAAATTATCTTTTTTTTTTCATGGTTCTGGACATGCTACAGAGCTGAAACTTCACACGCACACCTTTTAGACCCCCCAGATACTAAATCCAAAGTAAAAATCAAAAAAAATCTCTTTTTTTTTTTTTTTTTTTAATTTTTCAATAATTGGCTTTTTTATCAAAAATGACAATTTTTAAGAACTTTTTTTTGTGTGATTAATAGTAAATGGGGCATGACCCAGAACCCTAGGCACTTTTTAGGGGCATTTATTGGGTTTTAGGGCTTAAAAATGGTGTTTTTTGATTACAGAAGTTCGGGTCCCATTGATTTCAATGGGGTTCTGAAATCCGGGCCGAACTTTCGTGAAGTTCGGGTGTTCTGGTCGAACCGAACTTTTCAAAAGTTCGATCATCCCTAATCATCAGTACTAAATTTTTTTGCTGTACATATCTTACCATTTCAATCACCTTACATGTTTTACTACTTACACACTCCTCCTACTTGAGTTTATTCGATTTGTGATTTTCCATTCTCTTAGGCAGCGCCATTTCCCTCTTCCCCCTCTTTTTAACTCTTATATAGCCTTTGGGTTATATTTGAGGGAGACTGCAGCCTAGTACTATCATTTATTTTTCCATAGCACTGAGTATCTTCCTTTCATAGGTAAATCTTGTACCCACAAAATATGATTTAACCATTTCACTTTAATAGACCTAAAGCGGAGTTCCACCCAAAAGAGCTAATCTCGGAAGTTCTGTCCCCTTTCTCCTTCCCCCACCGCCGAGCCAATGAGAATGCACAGCGCGCTTCGCGCATGTGCAGTAGGGAACCGGCCTGAAGCCAGAAGGCTTCATTGCTGGTTTCTCTTAGAGTGAATGGCGGCGGCAGCACCCGGCAGCTGATCCAAAAATTGGCTGGGGTGCTGACATCGCGGGCTGTATTAAAAGTCAGCAGCTACAGTGTTTGTAGTTGCAGACTTTTAATGTTTTTTTCCACAGGTGGGACAATGCTTTAAGGCATACATTTGGAGCATCACAGAACAGATTCTTGACCACTATAAGAGCCAGGAGTTTGTTTAAGTTTTCAGAGCCAGCTGTCGGGTGCCTTTCCAGCTTATCGCCATGTGTCCAAGGCTCATCTGTCCATCCTGGGTACCCAGGACCACCATGGCAGGTGTCAGGATGAATCGCAAAGAAAGCTAAGTGAACATCTATTTGTTGATCTTCCCGATGAAGAATGACACTGGGAGCTCTGATCCATCTACGGCTGGCTTAACCAGTTCTGGACTGGAAGGATATGCCCCCTTAATGACCAGGCCATTTTTTGCGATTCGGCACTGCGTTACTTTAACGGAAAATTGTGCGGTCATGTAAAACTTTACCAAAATAAAATTGATGTGCTTTTTTTCCCATAAATGGAGCTTTCTTTTGGTGGTATTTGATCACCTGTGTGATTTTTATTTTTTGCGCTATAAACATAAAAAAAGAGCAACAATTCTGAAAAAAAAAAGAAAATAAAAACAATATTTTTCACATTCTGATATATAGCATTCCCAAAAAAAAATTAAAAAATCACAATTTTTTATCCTTTTAGGCCAATTTGTATTCTGTTACATATTTTTGGTAAAAAAAATTGCAATAAGCGTATTTTGATTGGATTGCGTAAAAGTTATCACGTCTACAAACTAGGTGAAAGATATATGTCATTTTTATTTATTTATATATTTTTTTACTAATAATGGTGGCGATCTGCGATTTTTAGCAGGACTGCGACATTGCGGAGGATAGATCTAACTTTAACTGACATTTTTGACACTTTTGGGGGGGGGACCAGTGACATTACTACAGTAATCAGTGCTAAAAATATGCACTGTTACTGTAATAATGACACTGGCAGGGAAGGGGTTAACCTAGTAGGTGATCAAAGGGTTAATTGTGAGCCTAGGGGAGTGTTTTCTAACTGTGGAAGGAGGTATTTGTGAAATGATCATAGAGACCTGTGATCCTATATAGAAGGATCACAGGTGCTCTGTGATCATTTTAGAGAGAACAATGTCAGCTGTGTTTACAACAGCTAACTGTCCTTTGCTCTAAGCTGGGAGCAATCGCGGGTGCCCAGACTGGGACATCCCCGTTGCCCAGTGCGCGCTCTCCCCCCAGCACCACTCCCACCTATGTCGATTCGCGCAGCCGAGCCAGCCTGCCATAGTAAAACTGCTGTCGGCAAGTGGTTAAAGTAGTTGTAAACTCTTTTTTTTGGAAAAAAATAACAAACATGCCTATACAATGGTTTTGCACAAAGCAAACCTGATCCTCTTTTTCTGAAGTCCCCCGCTGGTACTCCAGGCCCCTCCTTTTCATAGGGTTCCCCCCAGTAAAAGCCACTCCCGAGTCCCATTGAACCAGGAAGTGGGACTTAAGCCCGCCCCTCGCTCCCTTGATTTACAGCAGCTGGACCCAATCACTCCCTCTGCTATCAATCTGTCCGATGAGATGAGAGTCATCGGCGGAAGCCACTACACTGAGTCCTGAACATAACTGGATCGGCTGGGCTCAGGTAAGGAAAGGGAGGTGGCTGGGGGGGGGGAGCTGCAGCACAGAAGGTGCATAGAATTCATTAAAAGAGTTGTAAAGTCAGAAGATTTTTTTATCTTAATGCATTCTATCCATTAAGATTAAAGCCTTCTGTGTGCAGCAGCCCCCTCAGCCCTCCTGATACTTACCTAAGCCCCTTCTCTATCCAGCGATGCCCACGAGTGCCTCAGCCATCCTGGACTCTCTCTCCAGATTGGCTAAGACACAACAGCAGACCAATTAGCTTCCACTGCTGTCAATCAAACTCAGCCAATCAGGAGAGAGGGGGGATTGGGCCAAATGGCAGCTTCATGTCTGAATAGATACACAGAGCTGCAGCTCGGCTCGCGTGCCCCCATAGCAAGCTGCTTGCTGTGGGGGCACTCAACAGGAGGGAGGGGCCAGGAGCTTCAGCCAGGGACCCAAGAAGAGGAAGATCTCAGATGTCCTGTGCAAAACCAACTGCAGAGAGGAGGTAACATGTTTGTTATTTTAATAGAAAAAAAAAGAGATTTTACAATCACTTTAAGGTGAAAAAACTTTACACTTTAAGCTCACATATGATGCTGTTCCCCACACACATACATATATTGCAGGCCTTTCATCCTCACAAATACATATAATGCAGTACCTCCTGTTCTTCACACATACATACAATGCAACCCCACTTACTAGCACTTACAAACAATATAGATCCCCTTCCTTACACATACAGTACGTACAATGCAACCTCCTTCCTCACACATATGTACATTGAAGCCCTCTCCCTGACACACACACACGCACACACATTGCAACCCCCCTGTTGTCCCCCCTGCCCCCCTTACACATACATAGACTGAAGCCCTCTTCTAGTCCTCACAGATACAAAACAAAGCAGCCCTTGCTCTCCCTCCTATATACAAACAATGCAGCCCTCCTCCTCACACATGCGTACAACACAGCCACCTCTCCCTCACACGTACAATGCAGCCCCCCAACACAATCACTTACCTCAGTCCTCCTGAAGAGGCAGTCATAGGTGGGCATGGCTATGTGCTGTGCAAGAATAGGACATGTCCTTGTATAGGACTTCTATTCCCTACCGGAGAGATTGCACAGCTGTGGGCAACACACATTGAAGGCCAACTGGGCCAATGCTGCAGAGGCAGCTTGTAAGCTTGAAGAGAGCACAGTTTGGTTCCATGGATTTCAGACTACAGTAAAATAATAGATGGAAAACCAGTTTGCACTTTTTAAAAAAAAGAACACAAAGCTGAGAATAAACTAAAAGTAGTTAAATCTGTCAGAGCTGGAATAGAAGAAAGGCAGACTATTATACTGATGAAAGATGTTTGTATTTATACTGCTTTGATCACCACTTTTATTACACTTTCAAGTGCAATTCAAGAACAAGTTCATCATGAGCTTTTACTGTGGCGTGATTAGCAGTTCATCATTATCTGAGCCGTTACCTATGTTTTTCCTTCCAGTATTGTCTTTGAGCAGGAACACTGTATCATTTATAAAGAGTAGGGCTATTAAACTATAATTTCTACCAGACATTGGAAAAGACTTGTTTTGCTTAAAAAAAAAAAATGACAACTTGAAGAGACTAATGTAGTGTTTGGCAAATAGGTGTTATTCAGACCAAATATATACAAGTTTTGCTAAGCACCTCATCTACTAAGGTTATATTTTTTGTTTTTTTGTGGTTCAGGTTGAAGGGGTGAATGCCATTTGTGATGCTGTTATGGCAATAAGGGCTCATATTAGGGCCTCTGATGACGCTACCGGGGAGGAGCGAAATGCATTAGGTGGGACTTTCAATCCCATCACATCCAGTCCTTGGAACGCAATTGGAATGCAAACTGCGAGGACAGGTTTTTAAACCGGTGTTTGTTGCTTGTTATGAAATATGCGAGTGGATTACCTATGGATTTTAATATGATTTAACAATAAAATAATGGAATTATACTATGGACGCTATTTAATCTTTTAACATAAACCTTAAAATACACGCTGCCCTGCTGGAAAACATTGGGGAGGAAACCTTCTACCAAACATCCAGAATACTTGCCCATATACCAAATAGGCGGTTAACCGATCGGGAGTTGGTGAGTGGGGATGCATGAGGAGGGGAGCACGGAACAGCACATATCTTTTAATCGCCATTGGCACAAGTTTATGTCAAGCACAGATTGCACTTTATGAAGATTATTGCCACTTTATTTATATATGGACTTGAGTTGAACCACATACATTTTATGCTGCACTTGTTTTCCTATTTTTTTATAATTTTTTATGTTGCACTTGACTCAAGATAATTTATGGTATAATTTTACAGTTTGAGACAGCACTGTGGACACATACACTCATAAGGGCTTGGGAACACGGATGTAATAAAATACTGATATCCATGGAGGATCTTGCTGGCAAAATGGTGGCAAAAAGATCCTTAAAAAAAAAAAAACACGTCCAGAAAGTGCCTCCATTTACATACATTCAAACAGGGATATATCCATAAAACATTAACATCCATAACATTTTTCTTTCATTCTTACAGCTCAGTTTTCAATCCCATGTGTGTGCATAATTTATGCAGATACACTGACCATGAACATAGATGTGTACATGGGCCATTAATATACAATGCTGTTGAATTCAGACCGTAAAAAGAAAAAGAAAAACTATACAGTGTACATATCTGAATGCAGCATTTTTTATACCTGTATGAATAGGCCCTACAGGTATCTCCAAATTGGAAAATTAGGGGTGGGTATGATGCTCTAGACTAGATTAGTGGATGAAAGCATGAAAGAAGGAACTGGAACACAGAGGTGGTACACTGCAGTGATTTTTATTCTAGTTTATTCAATAAAAAAATGCATTCTGCTACTGACTTCTAAGTTTTGGTGGTGCTATACAGAACTCAAAACCAAAAAATTAAATACATATGGATATTCTTCCCACACATTTTCTACACAATTCATAGTGTTTTTTTTTCTATGTCAACACCTATTAGCTATACCTGGACGAAGGCTATGACTCGGGTTTACAGATCTCTCCAAATAGATACAGGGTAATACAGTTGACTCCAAAAACAGGGGTCCTAAACTATCATACCTTAAAGTGTTAAACCGAGGAGCCTGCATTCACTATATCTGGTCTCCCACAGTACAAAGAACACGGAAATGCATTTGTTTTAGTAAATATAAACTGCTAAATACTTTTTTCTCATCAGCAGTATATAGCAGTCCGTAGACTTCTATCAGTGTCTGGTTAAAGCTTGTAGGAGGCGTTTTTAACCTCTACAACATCTCTGGAATACGCCTCTTTTTAACCAACGACACCACCAAGCTTCTAATTCACGCCCTGGTTATCTCTCGTCTCGACTACTGCAACTCCCTCCTCATTGGATTACCTTTACATAGACTATCCCCCCTTCAGTCCATAATGAATGCTGCTGCAAGACTCAACCACCTTACCAACCGTTCAGTGTCCTCCACCCCTCTCTGCCAATCCCTTCACTGGCTTCCACTGACCCAATGAATAAAATTCAAAGTACTAACAATAGTTTACAAAGCCTCTCTGCCCACAGCTACATCCCTAACCTGATATCAAAATATCAACCAAGCCGCTCTCTTCGGTCCTCCCAAGACCTACTGCTCTCTAGCCCCCTTATCACCTCCTCCCATGTTCGCCTCCAGGATTTCTCCAGAGCTTGACCCATTCTTTGGGACTATCTACCCCAATCTGTCCGACTGTCCCCTAATCTATCCATCTTTAGACGAGCCGGGAAAACCCTTCTCTTTAACCACTTGCCAACCGCTCACGTTCAGGGTACTGCGGCAAAGTGGCTCATTATCGTCCAGCGACGTAGACCTCCCTGTCTGTATTCAGACACAGCGGGAGTCGGGCCAGGGGAGGAGAGGCGGTGATCACCGCCGCTCTTCCCCGATCGTCGGGGATCGAGTGAGGAAATCCGCCCACTTGTGTAAACAAAGCGGGCGGATCTCCTCTGTGACAGACAGTCACAGATTACAGGATTCGGCATAGCCTCCCCCCACACACGTCAGTAAGCATGAGGCATACATTTAACCCCTTGATCACCAATAAAGTTAACCCCTTCCCTACCAGTGTCATTATTACAGTAACAGTGCATATTTATAGCGTTGATTACTGTAGTAATGTCACTGGTCCCCCCAAAAGTGTCAAAAATTTCAGTTAGAGGTCTAACGATCTGTCCGCTGCAATGTCGCAGTCCTGCAAAAAAAATTGCAGATCGCCGCCATTACTAGTAAAAAAAAATAAACAATAAAAATGACAGATCTTTCCCGTAGTTAGTAAACATGATAACTTTTGCGCAAACCAATCAAAATACGCTTATTATGATTTTTTTTACCAAATTTACCAAAAATATGTAGCAGAAAACAAATTGGCCTAAAATGTTAAAAAATTTAGATTTTTTTTTTAAAAAATTTGGGAATGTCATATATCAGAATATAAAAAATATTGTTTTTTTTTTTTTTTTAAAAATTGTTGCTCTTTGTTTCAAAAAATAAAAATCACACAGGTGATCAAATACCACCAAAAGAAAGCTCTATTTGTGGGGGAAAAAAGGACATACATTTATTTTGGGTACAGCGTCGCATGACCGCGCAATTGTCTGTTAAAATAATGCAGTGCCGAATGACAAAATATAGCCTGGTCAGGAATGGGGTAAAATCTTCCGGTCTTAAAGCGGTTAAAAATCTGCTCATTGAGGATTTTTTTGTCAAAGACATGTAGCTAAATACATTTTAGCCTAAATATATGACAAAAATTGAATATATTGGATATTTATTAACTGTCAAAGTAGAAAATGTAAATTTTTTTGCAAAACTTATGTGCTGTTCTCATAGTTATTTTGTACATTGAATTATCTTTCTTTCTCAATATTGTTTTCTCTGCATTGTTGTACTGCTGCCATCTGCTGGCCAGAATTTGCATGCCGCACGCCTTGTTCTTTGTCCTTGCCAGTAAAGTTTTTGATATCATGGGCGTGGTTTTTCAGACTGTGTGTCTTGTCACAGCTAGCAGCCATGTCAGTTCCTTATGGCTGTGTGACTGAATACTCCACATTTTTGGACTCGTGAAAAGGCATCAGTTTTTGACCAGCAGTTAGCCTCAGGATAGACACCAACTGGACAGTATTGATACCACTACTACAGGACAGTATTGTATCACTGTTTATTGCTGTATCTGGATTGAATAAACCCCACATTTGATTTCATCTCCATGCCTAAGTCTGGATTCATCTAACCTGAGCATCTGCCGGTCCGGTCTGCCTCACTGCTTGGATACGAAGGTAGGAAGTCACACAGCTTTGATCAGTTATACCTTCATTCACCTTCATGTGGGGACAGAACAGTCAAAAACTGGCTTAATGTCCGCACCCCGGCCACAGATTCCCTCAGAGTCCAGTACCACACTCAGGAATCTCCCTTGCAACAGGCCCACATGCAGCAAATCTGCCCGGCTACAGTGAATGTTCCACAAGTCTTTGCTCGCATAGCAGAAGAATTGTTAACGCACGCGGGGTCCCTCTCCTATCAAACCCCGCAAATCGCTCAAAACACCTGAGGAACCTTGCCAGAGTGACCCAGCGCAGCCGCACTGCAATTTTCAGCCCCCAATTCAAAAGTTTATTTTCTTAAAGAGACAGCGCGCCTTAAATAAAATGTCAGAAAAGGACCTCGCACAGCTCCCCAGTGATGAAACAAAGCTAATGCAGCCTGATACTGATCATTATGAAGAACAGGAAGCAGAACCCACACTTCCAGCAGACCAAGTTGTGCGACCAAGACGCTCCCTCAAACCGACACTAAAGATCAGGGAAAACTATCAAACCACAAAAGACGAGCTATGTGATAACCTGGAAGAGCTATGGGAACGAGTTTCCTCCCTCATGTCAGGACTTAAATCCTTTGGTGATGTCACAAGCTTACAAGTCGCCATCAGGCAGCTGAACACAGCTCATGAAAGATACAAGAGACTGTCCATAAGGTATATAACCTTTCTTAAAGATGCTAATAATGATGAAGCCCTTTCAGAACTGAGCAAGGCAGAATCAACAGACAGACAAAGAGACGCCATGGTGCTGCGTGCTAAAGATAAAGCGGAACTCCGTATCTCCCATTTGCAACAAACTAGATCACACAGATCAAATTCATCTAAACATTCCTCTGGGTCACACAAATCATCATGCTCAAGAAGCTCAGCCCTAAGTGACAGAATACTAGAGGCCGGCATAAATGCAGCGCAATCCAAAGCCAGACGTTCCTTCACTGAAAAAGAAGCTCTTGCAAGAGCAGAGGCCAAGAAGGCTGAAGCAGAGGCAGATGCCAAGAGGGTAGAAGCAGAGGTGGAGGCCACGAGGGCAGAAGCAGAGGCTCGAATAAAGATTCTTGAATCAGAGATGGAAGAGGAAATTGCATTAGCTAAAGTAAGACTACTTGAGCAAGCATTGAGCCAAGGTCTAGATCCAGTCTGCTCGCCACCACAGGAGACAGAAGATCCAGCTGATCGCACCAGCGACTATGTACTGGAACAGTTATCTGCACCACCCCCAGTATGCAGTACCGTCCAAGCCAACAACACCGAAACCTCCGAGTCAACTCCACCTACAGCGCCAGTGCCCCTCACAGCGCCCAAGCAACCCGATGGCATTCACCCAGATGCGCCTTCTCAAGGACAGTTATTACAGCAAAAAGCCTATCAGGCATTTCCTGGCCTACCCCCACAGCTCAAGCAGCAGTCATCACAATCTACAGAGGCTAGATCACAGCTCAACCCTGCAGCAACATCATTCTACCCAGAAGCATCTAGCCCTTTCACGCCACGCAGCCTACATGCCCCGGCGGCATCACAAATTGTTGTGGCAACAAGCAGTGAGAAATCAGATATGTCTGAGTTTGCCAGGTTTATGGTGAGCAGAGAGCTAATTAATACAAGTCTCTCAAAATTTGATGACCGTGCAGAGAGCTATAGAGCTTGGAAGGCAACCTTCAAGGCCGCCATTGCCAACCTCAACTTAACAGCAGAGCAGGAGCTCGACCTCTTGATCAAATGGCTGTGCCCACGCTCCACAAATCGTATCAAGAGCCTCAGAACTGTCTATGTAGGACAAGCAGATGCAGGTCTCGCTGCCGCCTGGCAGAGACTCGAACGTACCTTCGGCAGTGCAGAAGCAATAGAGAAAGCCCTATTCAAGAGACTGCAGAACGTCCCAAAGATCAATCTTAAGGATGTCCATAAGCTTCAGGATTTGAGTGACCTACTCATGGAACTAGAGCTTGCCAAAAGAGACCCTGTGCTACCTGGATACAGCCCATGGAGTGAACCCAATTGTCGTGAAACTACCATACAGTCTGCAAGAAAAGTGGGCAGCATCAGTCTCAAGGTACAAAAGGGTGCATGACGTCACCTTTCCTCCATTTATCCATTTCTGCAGATTCATTGATGAACAGTCCCAGATGAGGAATGACCCCAGCCTCGATTTCCTGGAGTTCAACACTACAGCTTCAGCGACACCATCATCAAGGTATGAAAGTGTCATGCATAAACACAGAGACTTTAAGAGCAGCGTGAGTGTTAGAAAGATTAACCTACCGTCTTCTGCAGCACCCATGGGTAAACAGTACAATACCTCATCAGGAGACAAGTCCTTCAATCGTGAATGTCCCATTCATAAAAAACCACACTCACTGAACAAATGCAGGGGGTTTAGATCCAAAACCATACAGGAGCGCAAGAAAGTTCTCAGCGAGCTTGGGGTATGTTTCAGATGCTGCGATTCATTGGAGCACATGGCTAAGGACTGTAAATCCATCATCAAGTGTGAGGAGTGTCATAGTGAAAGACATGCCTCAGCTATGCACCCAGTTCCTCTCCCCAGAGACTCACCAGCTGCTGTCACCACCAGTCCTGCTCCAAGTCATGGCGGGGAGCCCCAGAACCACGCTAAGACAGCCGCCGCTGTTTCCTGCTCATGTTTGGAAGTATGTGGTGAGGGTCGGAGTGAAAAATGTTGTGCCCGCATATGCCTAATCAAGGTCTATCCAGAGGGACTGCCAGAAAAGGCAGTAAAAATGTATGCCATCATCGACGACCAAAGCAACCGGTCCCTAGCGGGACCTAAATTCTTTGAAGCCTTTGGGATAGAGGGACCATCAGAACCCTACATCTTGAACACCTGCTCAGGCCGCATAGAGACTAGCAGCAGGAGGGCGCAAGGATTCATTGCTTCTCCCATCAGTGGGAATACAGAAATACCCCTACCAACGCTGATTGAATGCGATCAAATACCCAACCATAGGGATGAGATTCCTACCCCAGAAGCTGCATTTCACCAACCACACCTAAGGCACCTAGCCAATGTTATCCCACCTATGGACAACAATGCTGAGATTCTACTCCTGCTTGGCAGAGACAATCTAAGGGTGCACAAGGTGCGTCAACAATGTAATGGTCCTGACTACGCGCCATATGCCCAGAGGCAGGACTTGGGATGGGTAGTCATAGGAAATGTATGCTTGGATCAATCAAGAATTGACTCCTTTAAAACGTACGTGCGTGCAGATGGACGCACAACTTGCATTAAGCCGTGTCCTCATCACTATGAAGTAAAGGAGAAGTCTCCAGAACTCATACAACCACCTGACATCATTTCTCCCCTCTTTGCTGACAATTTGGGGAGATCAGTCTTTCACACAACCAAGGATGATGATAAAGTAGCCTTATCAGTAGAGGACAGAGAGTTCATCAAGACAATGGACAGTGAATTCTTTAAAGACGAAACCGATTACTGGGTTTCTCCATTACCCTTTCGAACCACCAGGGTAAGGCTCCCGGACAATCGGGAGCAAGCGCTATCCAGATTTAAATCTCTTCAGCGTACCATGAACAGCAAGCCTGAGACAAGAGAACACATTGTTGCCTTTATGGATAAAATATTCCGTACCAATCCAGCAGATCACGCCACCAGGCCTATGTCTATAGGTTCTTTTACTAACTCTACTTGGCTTACAGGTCCAGAGTTTCTGCTAGGACGGGCAGACGAATGTGTACAGGAAGTTTTCAGCATCCAGGATCCGGATAATGATCCAGAAATCCGCGCCGAAGTTAGTGCATTAGTCACTCAAACAAGACAGACCTCCAGCCATGACTGTCATCGCTTCGAACATTTCTCCAGTTGGATGAGACTTGTCAGAACCATTGCAAGGTTAGTGCACATCGCTAGATGTTATCACAATACTCAGGATGATAAAGATTGTCATGGTTGGCATGTCTGCCATAAACCCTTCTCTGCTGAGGACATTTCTCATAGCGAGTCTCTCATAATACGTCATGTCCAGCAGGGAGAATTTAACGTAGAATGGAAGTGCTTGAACAACAGACAGCAGATTCCTATAAAAAGTCCTCTTGCTAACTTAAATCCAATTATGGACAGTTTTGGCCTGCTTAGAGTTGGTGGTCATTTGAATCAAGCCCACCTAGGAGTTGCGGAACAAAATCCTGTCATTATTCCCAGCAAACATCATATCACTACCTTGCTGATCCGGCACTACCACAAAAGGGCTGAACACCAGGGCAGACAAATCACTGAGGGCAAGTTAAGGTCTGCAGGTCTTTGGATTATACGTATGAAGAGACGTGTAGCCCAACTACTGCATGACTGTGTGCACTGTCGTAAAGCAAGAGGAAAACAGCTACACCAACAAATGGCCGACTTGCCTGCGGATAGACTATGTACAGAACCGCCCTTCACCTACACTGGTCTGGACGTCTTTGGACCATGGATGGTGTCCGCACGTAGAACCCGTGGCGATCATGCAAACAGTAAACGTTGGGCTGTGCTATTTACTTGCATGAGTGTGAGAGCCGTTCACATAGAGGTGATAGAATCTATGGACACATCCAGCCTCATTAATGCCTTAAGACATTTCTTTGCAATCAGAGGACCAGTGAAACAGTTGAGGTCAGTCCAAGGAAGTAACTTCATTGGAGCCTGTAGAGAACTGAATATCGACACTAAGCCTATTCAAGACCAGTTGGCGGAGAAAGGTTGCACCTGGATTTTTAATCCTCCTCATAGTTCCCATATGGGGGGCTCCTGGGAGAGAATAATCGGGATCTCACGCAACATCTTAAATTCTATGTTGATGGATGTAAACTCTTCAAGACTTACACACGAGACTCTTGTCACTCTTCTTGCTGAAGTTTCCGCTATTATCAATTCAAGACCCCTTGTGCCAGTGTCTATGGATCCTGAAACACCAGCCATACTGTCTCCAGCTATTCTACTTACCCAAAAAACAGACGATATGATAATGCCTAGTGGGGAATTTACTCATGGGAATATCTACCAAAAACACT
Organism: Pelophylax lessonae; assembly: GCF_965119305.1. NCBI lineage: Eukaryota > Metazoa > Chordata > Amphibia > Anura > Ranidae > Pelophylax > Pelophylax lessonae. Next base: position 490,551,959 of record NC_138769.1, on the reverse strand, counting down.
GGAAACGTGTACAACACCTGGCAGATTACTTCTGGAACAGATGGCGAAAAGAGTATCTCAATATTCTTCAAGGAAGGAGAAAATGGCAACATAAAAAACCAAACTTGAAAGAAGGAGACCTCGTATTGATGAAGGAGCAACAAACCGAAAGGTATGCCTGGCCTATGGGACTAATTACAAAGGTTTTTCCTAGCAAGGATGGCAAGGTCCGAAAGGTGGAGTTGAAGATCTTCAGGAAGGGTGAGCTTAAAAGGTTTGCAAGCCCAATTAACAAACTCATTTTAGTATTGCCCATCGAGAACGTTCCTGAAGGGTGAAAAGGACTGTACCTGAATTTCATGATCTACTCCCCTATGAGTCAGGGAACCCGACTATGTTATCTTTATTGCATTTTAACATGTTCTTTGTTGCAGGTTGTATCATATTTCTTGGACATTCGTCATAGTGAAATCTCCACAGGAAATTTCAGACGGGGAGTGTGCTGTTCTCATAGTTATTTTGTACATTGAATTATCTATCTTTCTTTCTCAATATTGTTTTCTATGCATTGTTGTACTGCTGCCATCTGCTGGCCAGAATTTGCATGCCGTATGCCTTGTTCTTTGTCCTTGCCAGTAAAGTTTTTGATATCATGGGCATGGTTTTTCAGACTGTGTGTCTTGTCACAGCTAGCAGCCATGTCAGTTCCTCATGGCTGTGTGACTGAACACTCCACATTTTTGGACTCGTGAAAAGGCATCAGTTTTTGACCAGCAGTTAGCCTCAGGATAGACACCAACTGGACAGTATTGATACCACTACTACAGGACAGTAATGTATCACCGTTTATTGCTGTATCTGGATTGAATAAACCCCACATTTGATTTCATCTCCATGCCTAAGTCTGGATTCATCTAACCTGAGCATCTGCCGGTCCGGTCTGCCCCACTGCTTGGATACGAAGGTAGGAAGTCACACAGCTTTTATCAGTTATACCTTCATTCGCCTTCATGTGGGGACAGAACAACTTTTGCTGTTTTTTAATAATATCGCAAAAAATGAAAAGCGCAGAGGTGATCAAATACCACCAAAAGGAAGCTCTGTTTGTGGGAAAAAAAGGACGTACATTTCGTTTGGGTACAGGGTTGCATGACCGCGCAATTGTCAGTTAAAGCCGCGCAGTGCCAAGTTGCAAAGAGTGGCCTGGACGTAAAGCAGGAAAATCCTCCGGTGGTAAAGTGGTTACAGAAGCCTATCCGGCTACTAACTAATGTTGCTAACTAAACGAAAATTTCACTTTCCCCATCACCTCATCCCCCACAGCTATTACCTTTTGTATCAATTGACCCTCCCTTTTAGATTGTAAGCTCTAACGAGCAGGGCCCTCTGATTCCTTTTGTACCAAATTGTATTGTAACTGTAATGTCTGCCTTCATTTTGTAAAGCGCTGCGCAAACTGTTGGCGCTATATAAGTCCTGTAAAATAATAATAATAATATACAGACAGATTTTACTGTTGGTGGTTTAAAGTTATCTTTGTTGCAAGACAGTAAAATCATTCTGCTGCTTCCTGTTTTAACATCACTGCTCCCTTACTTTCTCAATCCATGCTCAATATAGAGCATACATGATGCGAATTTACTGTCCAATGTAGAGATGAAAAGAGATGGCACACAAAGCAGAATTGCTAAAATAGGCATAAGAAATGCTTAAACGGGAACTATGTGTTTCACCTGTCTGGCTGTGCAGTATGTAAAATATAAATAAATTGCTAGACTGACAGTACAACATTTTTCATCCTTTTTTAAATATAGATATATTTCATCTATTTGTTTAGCAACTTGTCTGACATTTCCCTTTGAAGTGTATCTCTAGGGAAAACCTTTTAGTTCGTTTTTGATGGGGTGGGAAATAGATCTTGTCTCAAGTTTTATTGTTGTCCATGCTCACATTGAGGAGATTCAGGAGATACTTATACAAGAGGGGAATTCCCCTCACTTAGGGTGATTTCTGCAAACATCCTGTGGGGACAGGAAATAAAGGGGAATTTCCCCAACGGTACATCAACAACTGGTATGTTTTTTTTTTTTTTTTTAATTTCTTGTATTATGGCAAAGCTTCTCAGCTACAACATATCAAATTATCACAGTACATCTTCCTGTTAAAATAAGACTGTAGCGAATCAAGACGTTCGGCATATAAATCTGACAGGAAAACAAAAAAAAAGAAAACAAAAAAACAAGAAGACTTGAAGAAGAAGAAGGCATGAGACTAGAGTAGATACAAAATATAAAAAAAAAAACAAACAGAAAAGTCAGATAAACTGGCACATCTAGCACTTATGAATTATTTGTTTATCAATAAGTATTGTCAATTTTTTTTCCTCTTTTCTCCTTCCTTCTTTCTCTCTTCAGAGAAGTCTACCAGTAATCATTTTTCTTCTAAAAAGATAGAAAGCAATAAAAGGGCAAAATATAAGGGGAGACTAAGGAATGAAGGGGAAGACAAGTGCACAGGCTAACGAGGCATCCTCCGAAGGGTAACGAGGCAAAAGATCTTTCCTGATAATCTGGGCCTTTGCCCTATTCAGCTCAGTGTGGCCTCAGAACGAGCTACAAATAAGCTTCTGTACACGTAAAGTATCTCCAGGGCCTCCACTTGTCTCTGAATTGTGCTTCAGAATTGTGGACAGTGACTGTCAATTTCTTCATTAGGGGATATTGTTGATTTTAGAATACCACAGAACTCTGGTTAGCGGTCTGGACTGCCTCCACAAGGCAGGAATGCAAGCCTTTGCTGTGTTGAGTAACTGCATTGTAAGAGATTCTTTATACTTCCGGAGGGGTCTTTCTGTCAGGTGGAGTAGGCATGCAGCTGGAGTCCCCGCTTCCGAAGGGTTAGGCGGGAGAAGTCAGTAAAGAGTCGAAAGGTTACTCCATCAAAGTCCACTGGGCCCCTGGACCATGTACGGTGCACTATTTCTTCTTTGATGGTATAAAAATGGATCCTGGGAAGGACATCTCTCGGGTAAGGTGCATCAACCCCGCAAACTCCCTGCACCCTGTTCTCCCGATCCAGTTCCAACTCCTCCTATGTCCTATGTCCAGCAGATGAATAAAGATGGCGGTGACCGTTGCCTTGAGTTCTTCCACAGCTGTGGCCTCTGGTATACCCCACAGTCTAATGTTGTTTCTGCAATTACGATTCTCTCCATCATCAATCAGCAATTATAGCATAGTTATGCAGCGGTGGTATTGTACATGAGGCTCTTCAAGGGCCGTCACACGAGATTCTATTGCATTAGAGGAGGTTTTAACCGCAGATACTCGTGAGTTTACATTGTCAATCTGTTGTTTAAGGTCATGTGTTCCTTTGGAAAGGGTACTCACAATTGAAGCTGCCATTACTGTAAAGTCCTGCTTGGTGGGGAGAAGGGAGATGATGCTCCATTCAGCTGCCGAGGGCTGTTCCAGCGGGCTAGGAGCTATAGAAGCTGTAAGAGAATCTGCCATAGGGATCACTGGTGAGAGGATCTGTGAATCCAGGTTGTCTGACAGCTGAGGAGCCACAGGAGCAGGGGCTGAGTGTACTTTCCCTGCCTTCTTCTGACCAGCAGGACCAGCGGTAGCAGGGCGAAGCGGCGCCATCTTGGATTCCTAGGCTGGGACCGGAGTAGAGGAGTTCTGCAAGAAGTAAACGGATATGTCTGATCCTCTGTCGACAGCAGACATGTAGGGAAGTTGAGGTCGGTTTATTAAAACAAGGCTTTTTTCCCCGGGGGCAACACAGAGCTCCCTGATGTGTATCCTCACAGAGCCATTACCAAGCCATGCTCCTCCACTGGTAGGGTTTTTAACTCTTCCCTACTCCATCCAAAAAAAAAGTGTTGGTTATTCAAAAAATAGAAAACCTTACCCATTCTTTTTGTTTGTCTTGCAAAATAAATAATTTATTTGAATTAATTAAATGCCTAATAAATCACAGCAATAATCGTGCATGAATACACACAGTGTGTCTAAAAGATTTATTTTATAAATTAAAGGCAGAGTTGTTCTAGGGTTTTCAGCATGTTTTGTAGACTTTTTCAAAAGAACATTGAGGAGCATATGTCTATAACACATACATGTATAGTCAGCATCATGTGTACAAAAAAATGTATAAATTCACATAAATCTCTAATCGCTATCAACAACCAATGTCACATTTATTCTATATAAACAACTTACAAAAGAGAATACTATTAGAATAAGCTGCATAACATTTCATCAACTATGTCATCTCTGTGCAAGCCATCCCATGCATCCTAGACCTGGCAGAGAAACCAAAAGAGATACAGGAGGACATCAAGCACACCAGACAATGCTGTAAATATATATATATGATCAGTCGTATTACCAAAAATATACACTTTCCTGTTTTTATTTACACCATTGTGTAATGGGTAATAAAGCTTGCACTCAAAATTGTGTTTATGGCTATGTTTTATAATTTAAATACACTCATCAACAAAAGAACGTGGTCCAATAGTCTTTAAAATATACATATATTACAACCTTAGCATAGGGACTAGGGGAAATTAAAAGGGCTTAATACACTAAACCAGTATTATTATCCTCTCATACCACAAATTGTCAAGTGTGTGCTATTATATTCAGGTAATGGTACAGGTCCAAGTTTTCAGTCCTCAGTATACCCTGATCCCTTTATACGAATATGAACATAATAATTATTGGAATGTTGAAAAACAAATCTGACCCTCTTTGACAATGTTATAAAATGTATCTGAAATAATACTGTCCCCAACATCTAGACTATGGCTACACAAACATACATGAAACGTTTGCATTTAAAATAATGCACCCAGAACCTTAAAATCAGGCTAATATCATTTTTTTTCCTTTTTATTACTAAATTCTAATTTTAATCAAGGGGATCTTCATTTTTCAAAGCATGAATAAAGCCTAAAGGGATAGTTGACCTTTACCATAAAACTGCCTATGCAGATAATGGGCGTCTGAAAGGTAGTACCCCTTGGTAGGTACAGTTCTGCTGGCCAGCCTCCCTTCAACCTGTAAAGAATGTAACACTCGGAAATAAGACATCAGACTCAGATATGGTCTTTCAGTCTGTATTTGACAGCATTCAGGTCAGGACAGCTTATATACATATACAGTGCCTTGCAAAAGTATTCGGCCCCCTTGAACTTTTCAAACTTTTGCCACATTTCAGGCTTCAAACATAAAGATATAAAACTGTAAATGTTTGTGAAGAATCAACAACAAGTGGGACACAATCATGAAGTGGAACGAAATTTATTGGATATTTCAAACTTTGTTAACAAATAAAAAACTGAAAAATTGGGCGTGCAAAACTATTCAGCCCCTTTACTTTCAGTGCAGCAAACTCTCTCCAGAAGTTCAGTGAGGATCTCTGAATGATCCAATGTTGACCTAAATGACTAATGATGATAAATAGAATCCACCTGTGTGTAATCAAGTCTCCATATAAATGCACTTGCACTGTGATAGTCTCAGAGGTCCGTTTAAAGCGCAGAGAGAGTCTTGAAGAACAAGGAACACACCAGGCAGGTCTGAGATACTGTTGTGGAGAAGTTTAAAGCTGGATTTGGATACAAAAATATTTTCCAAGCTTTAAACATCCCAAGGAGCACTGTGCAAGCGATAATATTGAAATGGAAGGAGTATTAGACCACTGCAAATCTACGAAGACCTGGCCGTCCCTTTTCAGCTCATACAAGGAGAAGACTGATCAGAGATGCAGCCAAGAAGCCCATGATCACTCTGGATGAACTGCACAGATCTACAGCTGAGGTGGAAGACTCTGTCCATAGGACAACAATCAGTCGTATACTGCACAAATCTGGCCTTTATGGAAGAGTGGCAAGAAGAAAGCCATTTATTAAAGATATCCATAAAAAGTGTTGTTTAAAGTTTGCCACAAGCCACCTGGGAGACACACCAAACATGTGGAAGAAGATGCTCTGGTCAGATGAAACCAAAATCAAACTTTTTGGCAACAATGCAAAATGTTATGTTTGGCGTAAAAGCAACACAGCTCATCACCATGAACACACCATCCCCACTGTCAAACATGGTGGTGGCAGCATCATGGTTTGGGCCTGTTTTTCTTCAGCAGGGACAGGGAAGATGGTTAAAATTGATGGGAAGATGGATGGAGCCAAATACAAGACCATTCTGGAAGAAAACCTGATGGAGTCTGCAAAAGACCTGAGACTGGGGCGGAGATTTCTCTTCCAACAAGACAATGATCCAAAACATAAAGCAAAATCTACAATGGAATGGTTCAGAAATAAACATATCCAGGTGTTAGAATGGCCAAGTCAAAGTCCAGACCTGAATCCAATCGAGAATCTGTGGAAAGAACTGAAAACTGCTGTTCACAAACGCTCTCCATCCAACCTCACTGAGCTCAAGCTGTTTTGCAAGGAGGAATGGGCAAAAATTTCAGTCTCTTGATGTGCAAAACTGATAGAGACATACCCCAAGCGACTTACAGCTGTAATTGCAGCAAAAGGTGGCGCTACAAAGTATTAACTTAAGGGGGCTGAATAATTTTGCACGCTCAATTTTTCAGTTTGCTATTTGTTAAAAAAGTTTGAAATATCCAATAAATTTCGTTCAACTTCATGATTGTGTCCCACTTGTTGTTGATTCTTCACAAAAAATTACAGTTTTAAATCTTTATGTTTGAAGCCTGAAATGTGGCAAAAGGTCGCAAAGTTCAAGGGGGCCGAATACTTTCGCAAGGCACTGTATACAGTACAAGGGGATGTTACATTAGTTTCCCAGACTAACTAAATACAGACATATAATAGTTATTACCTCTTGTATCAATTGACCCTCCCTTTTAGATTGTAAGCTCTAACGAACAGGGCCCTCTGATTCCTTTTGTACCAAATTGTATTGTAACTGTAATGTCTGCCTTCATTTTGTTAAGCGCTGTGCAAACTGTTGGCGCTATATAAATCCTGTATAATAATAATAATAACATATACATAGTATAACATATACATATATTCCATGCTTGTATTATGAATCCATGTACAACACTCATAATCTTCTGTTACTTCACATAGACCAGTAAGTAGCGCTCCCATAGATTCAATTGCCAGCTCATGTAACATTAACTGTTTCCGTAAGGCCTTTTGTTCCTGATTAAGTAGAGCAATGTCACCTGACGTTTTATTTAATACCTTATCCATTATATTTGAATACTTGTTAAATGTTTAAATTAACTCAATTCCCCTTCCTGTCCATGATGGGAACCATGCCCCTTCCATGTCCCCTTTATTAAAGAGTTCTCTCCTATATACACGTTTAAGGGGATATTTTGGATGTTTACTTGCTTGTAATAAATGGCGAAGACCCCCACTCCCAATTATCTCTATAACTGGAACCAAAGAGGACAGATAGCGCCACCCTCTCTCTTGTATAGGGATCCATGGTTAACATACCTTACCACAACCGATAGAGTAAATAAACTATTACATAATATGAAAGGGCGCAAGCCCAGCGCCTTTTTTTATTTGGTCAGAATAGCTAGATAAAGTAAGTAATAGGGATGGGTGAATGGTTCAGCCCGAGCATGAGTTCGGGCCGAACATTGGCTGTTCACCCGTTAGACAAACACCCGAATTATTGGGGTGTTCGACCGTTTGTGCGCCACTGCACAGTGCAAACAAAGCCCTGATTGGCTGAAGCAATGAAAGCTTTGCCCAATCAGGGCACAGGGCACTGTCAGAGCCATAATTGGAGAAAGTAATGATGACTCTATCCAATCATGGCTCATTGCTCTTAGTCCCACCCCACACTATAAAAGTATTCTTACAATAGCGACCATTTGTAGTGTGATATCGGCGTGGAGAGAGATAGAACAAGGCTCTGTTCAGTGCTACTAGAGAGTTAGAGTGCTATAGTGTGCTATTCTGTTTCTATTGTCAGTGTAGAATATCAGTTTAGTGTGAATCTAATGATACTTAAGTCAGTGTGAGTGTAGGGACCATTCATTTTTACTTTAGTGTGAATCTAGTGATAGTTTAGTCAGTGTGAGTGAAGTAAACGTTAATTTTTATTTTAGTGTGAATCTAGTAAATAGTTCAGTGAGTGTAGTGAGTGACCATTCATTTTTTTTTTTTGTGTCAGTTTGTTTTTTCAGGGCAGGTTTACTGCATTAAAGTTCAGTGCGTTATTGCACATTTAAAACAATAGATTTCTGTGTGTTAGTGCACATTTAACACAGTATATTTCTGTGCTTTAGTGCATGTTTAATGCAGTATATTTCTGTGCTTTTAGTGCACTTTTAACGCAGTATATTTCAATGGGTTATGTGACATTTACCGCAGTATATTTCAGTGCGTTAGTGCACATTTAACACAGTACAATATATTTTTTTGTGTTACTGCACTTTTAACGCAGTATATTTCAGTGTGGTACATGCTGTTTATTGCAGTAGTTTCTGTGCGTTAGTGCACGTTCAACGCAGTACACTTCTGTGCGTTATTGCACATTTAACGCAGTATATTTTAATGCGTTACATGCCATTTACCACAGTATATTTCAGTGTATTAAAGCATGTTTTACACAGTAAATTTCTGTGGGTTACTGCAAGGTTAATGTAGTATATTTCAGTGCGTTACGTGCCATTTAACATAGTTTATTTCTGTGCATTAGTGCACATTTAATGCAGTATATTTCTTTGTGTTATTGCATGTTTAACGCAGTAAATTTTAGTGTGTTACATGCCATTTACTGCAGTAAATTTCAGTGCGTTAGTGCACGTTTACCACAGTATATTTTAGTGCGTTACTTGCGATTTAACACAGTATATTTCTGTGCGTTAGTGCGCATTTAACACAGTACATTCAGTGTGTTACATGCCATTTACTGCAGTATATTTCAGTGCATTAGTGCACGTTTACCACATTATATTTCAGTGCGTTACGTGCGATTTAACACAGTATATTTATGTGCATTAGTGCGCGTTTAACACAGTATATTTCAGTGTGTTACGTGCTGTTTAAAGCAGTATATTTCTGTGCGTTACTACACATTTAAGGCAGTATATTTCTGTGCGTTAGTGCACGTTTACCACAGTATATTTCAGTGCGTTATGTGCCCTTTAACGCAGTATATTTCTGTGCATTAGTGCAGTTTTACTACAGTATATTGTAGTGTGTCAGTGGAGTGTATCTGTGTAGTGAGTACTCAGGTTAAAGTGCACCAAACACCGCTTTCCATTAATAAAAGTGCATCCACATACACATTTCCAAATCTTCCAGTCCAGTATATTTCAGTGCGTTAGTGCACGTTTAACACAGTATATATCTGTGCATTACTGCACGTTTAACTAAGTATATTTCAGTGTGGTACAGCTGTTTATTGTAGTATTTTCTGTACATTAGTGCACGTGTAACGCAGTACATTTCTGTTCGCTATTGCACATTTAACGCAGTATATTTCAATGCGTTACGTGCCATTTACTGCAGTATATTTCAATGTTTTAATCCATATTTAACGCAGTAAATTTCTGTGCGTTACTGCAAGTTTAACGCAGCATATTTCAGTGCATTACATGCTGTTTAACACAGTCTATTTCTGTAAGTTAGTGCACATTTAACAATCTATATTTCTTTGCGTTATTGCTTTACTTGCCATTTACCACAGTATATTTTAGTGCATTAGTGCACATTTAACGCAGTATATTTCAGTGCGTTATGTGCTGTTTAAAGCGGTATATTTCTGTAAGTTAGTGCACATTTAACGATGTATATATTTTTGCGTTATTGCACACTTAACGTAGTTTATTTTTGTGATTTACTTGCCATTTACCACAGTATATTTCAGTGCGTTAGTGCACATTTAATGCAGCATATTTCAGTGCATTACGTGCTGTTTAACGCAGTATATTTCTGTAAGTTAGTGCACATTTAACGATGTATATTTCTTTGCATTATTGCACGCTTAATGCAGTTTATTTTAGTGCTTTACTTGCCATTTACCACAGTATATTTCTGTGCGTTAGTGTACGTTTAACACAATATTTTTCAGTGCGTTACGTGCTGTTTAAAACAGTATATTTCTACTGAATGTATAATGCAGTATATTTCAGTGCGTTACGTGCCATTTAATGCAGTATAGTTCTGTGCATTCAGTATATTTCCGTGCGTTAATGCACTTTTACTGCAGTATATTTCATTGCGTTACGTACCCCTTAGCGCAGTATATTTTTGCATGTTACTGCATGTTTAACTCAAAATATTTCTGTGCATTAGTACACATTTAACGCAATTTATTTCTGTGCATTGGTGTAGTTTTACTGCAGTATATTGTAGTATGTCGGTGGAGTGTGTCTGTGTAGTGATTATTCAGGTTAAAGTGCACCTAACACCACTTTTCATTGATTAAAGTGCATCCACATTTCCAAATTTTTATTACATTTTATTAATAAGTACCTTCCCACTATGTCTGGGAGGCAGAGGCAGATGCTCCATGGCACTGTGGGGCCAGCAGCATATGTGTCCACAGGCAAAGGTGGACATGGTCAGTCCTCAGGCAGGGCATCATTTCCTCTGTTTAGTGATGTTGCCGTGCTATCCAGCCACAGCATGCAGAGGAGGTGGTGGACTGGCTTCCTAAAACATCCTCATCCTTCTTATCCTCCGTCGCCTAAGCAGAAATTAGTGTGCGGTCCACTGCAGCTGCCAGAGTGGCTAAATCTGCCTCCTTTTCCACAGCTATTCCTGTCATAGCCCCAGCATCAGGCATGGAGGAGTCAGCTGAGTTATTTGAACACAGTGTCAGCCACTTGCTCCTTGATGATGTACAGCCATTACTTGATTCAGATGTTGGTTCTGAGGTTGAGGAAGGTAGGAACATGAGCTTACAGAGAGGGGAGAACACTGGTACACCAATTGGCAGTCATGTTCCCCCAGCTGCAGCGTATTGCCAAGTTATCTCCAGTGGTAATGAGGATGAAGGAGATGATGATGATGAGGTCACTGATGCAATTTGGGTGCCGGATAGAGCAACGGATGAAAATGAGGGTGAGGGACAACCCCAACAAGGCAGCCATTGTGGAAGAGTAGAGAGCAGCCACCCTATTCCATCACATTGTGGAGCTGTTATCTCCCGGCAACCTTCCCACAACTCAGCTGTCTGGGCCTTTTATAGCACATATGCAGCCGATTGCACTGATGTAATTTGCTAACTTTGTCCCTTGCACATCAAGCGTGGCAAAAACACCAGCCACATACTTGACAAAGCATTTAACCTCCCACCACTCAGCCCATTGGCAAGAGCACCTGAAAGCCACACAAAAGGGAAGCAATTCTACTCCTCCTCCTTACTTACCTCAGTCTACCACCACTATACCTCATGAACTCTCAGCAGCCTCCACTGACAGGTCCTTACAGCACATCTGCCAATAGCACACCACTAGCTGTAGACTATAGCCAGCAAATTTCTCTGCCCCATCTGTACCAGCAGAATAAAAATACAGTCACTGCAACCCACATGCCCAGTGTCTAAATGAAAGCTTGTCAAAGCTGCTGGCTTTACAACTGAATTCTGCCCCCTTCTGTGAATTTGCAGAATGTGCTGTACCACAGTGGCAGGTTTCCAGTCGGTATTTCTTTTCATGTAAGGCCATTCCAGCTCTGTACCATTACATGGAAGGCAATTTTGTGACATTGTTGGGCAAGGCAGTCACCCGCAAAGTCCAGGTTACTGCTGACACATGGTCCAGCAAGCATGGTCAGGAATGCTATATTTCATTCCCAGCACACTGCTTGCAAGTTGGAAGGATGCAGGACAGGGTTCAGTGCTGCACCTTGTTGTGCTGCCACATCTTCATATAGCTAGTGGTGATGATCTGAGATTTGTCAGCTCTACCCCCTCCTCCTCCTCCTCCATGCCCTCCCCTGCTGAATTGTCCTACGAACAACAAGTACCCCTTATGCATTCAAGGAGCTACTTATTGAGTCAGGCTAAAAGGTGCCATGCAGTGCTTCAGTTGGTGTGTCTAGGGGACAGGAACCACACCGGAGTAGAGATTCTTGCAGCTCTGCAGGGGCAGGTCCAGAGGTGGTTCACACCATGGCAGCTGGAGCCAGGAATGGTGGTGTGAGATAATGGCACAAATCTCCTGTCCAACCTTAGACAAGGAAAGTTGACACATGTACCATGCCTGGCACAAGTCCTCAATTTGGCAGTGCAGTGTTTTCTAAGTAGGTACCCAGGGTTGGAAGATCTGCTAAAGCAGGCCAGAAAAATCTGTAGCCATTTCAGGTGGTCATACACAGCCAGTGCTCAGTTTGCTGAAATTCTGCAGGAATTGCACCTGCCTGTAAACCGCCTGATTTGTCACATGCCCACCAGGTGAAATTCAACTTTGGCAATGCTGCAGCAGTTGCACGTGGAGCAGAGGGCCATCAACAAGTACCTGTGTAAGTATGGCACAACAACAGCCTCAGGCCAGCTCAGCTTTTTCTTCCCAAGCCAATGGCTGCTGATAAAGGATGCATGCACTATACTGTCACCGTTTCAGGAGGCACGAAGGATAGTGACCCGTGACAATGCATTTATTAGTGACACAATCCCTGTTGTGTTCTTGCTGGAGCAGACTCTGCATGGCATTATGGACAGTGCACTTGAGGCAGAGCAGTGGGAGGAAGAGGAGGACTTCCTTTCCTCTCAAGGCCCGCTAAATGCAGACTCTATTCTTCCTTTGCCACAGAACGCACAAGAGGAGAGGGAGGATGATTCTGGCCGTTTTGGAGGCATTGAAGCAAAGGAAGACATACGTCAACCATCAACAGATTCTTTTCCATCCTCAGAACCCTTGGGAGCAGTAGGTGGCTGGGAAAAGGCAATTCCAGATACTGTAATCTTCAGTGCCCCCGAGGAGTCTGCTTCTCATTCCTCTGCAAACTTGTGGTGCATGGACTCCCTCATTTTTCAAGGACCCAAGAATATGTGGCATCAATGAGAAGCATCACTATTGATTGGAAACCCTCCTTGACCACCATTAAAAGGGGAAAGTCTTAGAACTCATCCCGTCCCCACAGAGGGTGCAGAAGATGAAATCTCTTAAGGACACTTTAAAGAGGAGTTTATCGAAAGCTTTTCCAGACTCTGGTAGGTTACATTGTCAAGGAAAACGTAGTTTTGAGGCTTCTGTTGGTTAGGAAAGGAGCGGTGGAGAAGGGAGCCACCATAGTGATGCATTTCACAATTTTTTTAGTCCTCGCTGCCTCAGCTTCCACATCCCATCGGCAGCATCTGCATCATATGGTGGATGATTATCTAGGGGCGAAAAAAGAGATGAAGAGCTTTCCAGTTGATGATCCACTGGATTACTGGGTCAAGAGAACAGACTACTGGCCAGTCTTGCCCAGTATGCAAATGAGCTGCTGGGCTGCCCTGCATCAAACGTGCTTTCTGAACGGCATTCAGTGCTGCTGGAGGTTTTGTTACTGATAATAGAACGCATCTGTTCACAGACTCTGTGGATCGTCGGACATTTATCAAAATGAACCAGTCCTGAATTACCAGCAGCCCTGGGATTTTTGGGATGTGGAATCTCTGGAAGATTTCTAGGCTGCCTAGTGTTATGGTGTGAAGGCGCCTCAGACACTCAAAGACCAATTTTTCTGCACCTGTTCGACAGGTGCATATCATTTTAATTTTGGACAGCAGGGCCAATTCTTGCTTTAATCAAGAGTACCTCTCTAGGGTTATGGTGTGAAGGCACCACAGATACCTAAAGACAAATTTTTCCACACCTCTTTGACAGGTGCATATCATTTCAATTTTTGACAGCAAGGTCAATTCTTGCTTTCATCAAGAATGCCTCTATAAGGTTATGGTGTGAAGCCGCCACAGACACCCAAAGAACAATTTTTCTGCACCTGTTTGACAGGTGCATATCGTTTCAATTTTGAAAGAAAGGCAATTCTTGTTTTCATCAAGAGTACCTCCATAGCGTTATGGTGGGAAGGCACCTCCGACACCCAAAAAACAATTTTTCTGCACCTGTTACTTCTAACCAAAGTCTGCAGAGGAGACACCAGAATTTACCCAAAAAAATCTCTAATCTTGTTCTTAGTGCACTACATTGTGTCCTCATCATACAGACTGGCTCCCCAAACAGTTGTTTACAAAATAAAGAAAGCTTGCCGGGGGAAAGGGTCTTCCCATCAAAATTTCAAAAGGAGACATTTTAGTAGTTTTGTTAGGAGTCATCTTTATTTCTGCCAGTACTGCTGGCAAGTATGCCTCCCACCTAACATAAATGTCTCCTGTAGCTTTTCACAATTTTTCTTTAATTGTACGGTTCATTCTTTCCCCCACCCCTGAATTCTGAGGATGGTATGGAATGTAAATCTTCCAAATAATCACCATTAATTTAGCAATATGAAAAATAAAAAGTGTGCCGCACTATGGATAAATATAATGTGCTGTACCTAAATGCAGCTGTTCAAAAAATAAGGTGGTGACCAAATTTCTAAAAATGCAGTGCCAAATTCCAGCGCAAAGAGGTATTCAATAATAAATAATAAATACCACTAATAAGTAAATAATATTAAAGTGCAACGTGCAATTCATGTGCAAATAATTTTCTGTGGTATCCCCACTAAGGGGTTATATAAATAATTGAACGAGTGAAAAATACAATAAATAAATAAATAGTGCCAGTCCAATGTATATGCAAATATATGCAGTGATAGTCCAATAAATAAGTAAAAACAAAAAAGGTCCAAAGAAGTCCCAAAAGTGCTTGAGTGCCAAGAGGAAAGTGCAAAATCATGCCATCAATCCAGTGCTGTGAATAGTGCCGATCCTCCCCCTTTAGATGTTCAACTTACCGGACTAAGATGACCCCTGAGCTATATAGCTAGAAGGGTCGACAAGGCTTGTGTCCCAGTAAGGAACCTGGTATAGAAATCCTTAAGGATAAGGTATCTGTGGCTTTCAGTAACTCTCAATGACCAGATGTACATAAGTGGAGAAAAGAAGCTCACAATAGTGTAACTCCAATATGACTTTTAACAGGTATAAATAAAGAATTAAACTCACATTTGGTAGCATAA
This sequence comes from Pelophylax lessonae, assembly GCF_965119305.1. Lineage (NCBI taxonomy): Eukaryota > Metazoa > Chordata > Amphibia > Anura > Ranidae > Pelophylax > Pelophylax lessonae. Next base: position 490,536,850 of record NC_138769.1, on the reverse strand, counting down.
ATTCAGGCAGATAAAAATATGGCAAGTCTGGAAACCTTCCTGACCGTGGTGTGCGCTCGGGATAGCTCCTTGGTCCCGGCGTGCGTTCCACCGTACCGGAAGTGACGTTTCGATGACCATAAACCGGGAATTGCACTTTCCTCTTGGCACTCAAGCACTTTTGGGACTTCTTTGGACCTTTTTTGTTTTTACTTATTTATTGGACTATCACTGCATATATTTGCATATACATTGGACTGGCACTATTTATTTATTTATTGTATTTTTCACTCATTCAATTATTTATATAACCCCTTAGTGGGGATACCACAGAAAATTATTTGCACATGAATTGCACGTTGCACTTTAATATTATTTAATTATTAGTGGTATTTATTATTTATTATTGAATACCTCTTTGCGCTGGAATTTGGCACTGAATTTAGCAATATGTTACAAAATTTTAGAAGTGAATGCAGGACTTTTGTCCGAATCAATAGTTAATGGCCAACCCCACCTTTGAATTATTTCTTTACACAAAATTTTGACTACTGTAGGTGCGTCCTCTATGCGGTTCAAAAGCTTCTGGCCACTTAGTAAATGTATCTACTATAACTAGAAGATACTTTGTTCTATTCCTACTACCTTTAGGCATGTGTGTGAATTGTGAAATCAATCTGCAATTCTTGAAATGGACCTTGGGGGTGGCTGCAAATTATCATGTTTCCCATGTTGAGCACCCTTTGTATTGTTCCTAATACATGTTATGCATCTACTAAACTGGTCCTGGACTCTGTGTTTGATATTTTTAATGCAAAACCTTTTCTTCAATTCTTGTATTGTTAAACTGTTGTCCTCTGTGTCCTATACCATGAAACTGCGCTATAATGATAGGCGCAATATGTTAAGGTATGCCTATGATCCCCTCTTTTGTCATAAAACCATTTTGGTGTAAGGACAAACCTTTCTTTTTCCAGTATTCTACATCTTCCTCAGTGGCTTTATACTGTAGTTCTTTCAACAACTGGTGTTCTGGAATTTTGGGTGGCTCTAGAATCACAAAGGTAGGATTTCTTGGGGCAAGGGAACCTGCATGGGCAACAAAAGCAACTTGTTTGGCGATTTTGTCAGCCAAAGCATTTCCGAGGGCAACAGGGTCATTAGATTTAGTATGTGCCTTACATTTTATCACTGCAAGTACGGGGTTTGTGAATGGCCTCTAACAAATCATTCACCAATGAAGTGTGTGAAATTCCCTTACCATCAGCTGCTACAAACCCTCTTCTTTGCCATATTTTGGCAAAATCATGTACCACCCGAAAGCATATTTAGAATCCGTGTAAATGTTTACATCTTTTCCCTCAAATAACTGACATGCATGGGTTTAAGCAATCAACTCTGTGGCTTGTGCTGAACAATGGTGAATGGCTTTGGCTTCCCACACAATATCTGGGAGTTGTACTACAGCATACCCAGTTAAGTATGTGTTATCATTTGTTCTAGTACACTAGCCATATACAAAAATGTCTATACTACCTGGCTGGGGATCTTGCATCAGGTCTGCTCTAGGTGTGGTATCCTCATGAATAACCTGTACACAGTCGTGTTCTTCTGGTGGGAATCTTCTTCACCCTTAACAGCTAGCATTCCATTAAGAATGGCTATGGGGCCTGAAGTTGGGGAAGCATATTTCATACACAATTTACCAGTCAAAGTCAAAATAACTTCATAACCAGATGCTGGTTGGGCCGTCATGTGTTGAGTAGTCAAACTTCTTAATACATGTAGTACATGATGAGTAGTATGTCAAATAGTTTTAATGTCCCCAGTGTTACTGAAATTGACGTTTTTTTCCACCCACATCGTGCAAACAGCAAGTGCGCGTAGACGCTCCGGTATGCCTTGTGTAGAGGAACTAGCCTGGAAAAATATCACAGGTCTCACAGCCCCCCCCCCCTCCCCCCCGTGTTCCTGGGCGACCACCACTGCCATGGTTGTACATTTTTTCTCGAGCATACATGAAAAGGTGACGTATAACAAAGTAAGCCCAGGTCAGGAGAGGAAACTAAAGAGGACTTCAAGGTTTTAAAGGCATCTGTCATCTCTTGGGTCCACTCAATTCAGTCGGGTGCTTTGATGCCTTGACCTTAGTTGCTGCTCTGAATATGTGATCATAGTAAGAACAGTGCCTGCAGTATTTTATCATGCCAAGAAAGGATAGCATGTCTTTCTTAGTAGTTGAGCGGGGCAGGGTGGGGCAGACCCAGAATGGCTTGGATCCTAGACTGACTAACTTTGCGTGTGCCTTTTGTTAATGTGAAACCCAGATACTGAACAGATTCCTGGCAATATTGCATTTAAGTGTTTTGCTAACTTGTATCCTTTATTACCCAGGTATTCTAACAGAGATCTTCTATCCTGCCTACATGCCTCTCTGCTTGGGCTGCACAAAAGAATATCATCCACATACTGGAGCAACACAGAACCATGGGGTGGGGACCAACCCTGTAAGGATGCACAAAGGACCATAGAGTACACCACAGGTGAGTCTATGTAACCTTGAGGCATTCTCTGCCAGGTAAGTTGGTGGCCATCAAACCTGAAACTCAGTAATAATTGTGTCTCTTCGTCCACTGGAACAGAAAAAAAGGTATTTGACAAGTTCAGGATAGTGTAATACTGAGTGGTACAGGGAATAGAGGTAATCAAGGACGGTACATCTGGGACAATCAGCGCAACTGGGACTATCAAGTTATTAATAGTCCTAAGGTTTTGGGTAAATCTATAAGAGCCATCAGACTTCTTCACTAGATTTATTGGTGTATTGTAGGGAGATATTACAGGCCTTAATATACCTTCTTTTAAAAAGGATTCATTTATTTATTGGCCTAATTTCCTCTATTTTCTCCTGTGACAGAGAGTATTGTTTCTGGTATACAGGATTAGTGTGGGGCTTCAGTGTAGCTTTATAAGATGTGCATAGAATGAACCCTATGTCTAAATTGTCCTTTGCCCATACCTGTGGATTGATATCATCAAGTTCACCAGCTGCTAGGAAGCAATACGGTGATTTCATGTGTATGCCACCATTAGGGTCTACCTCCATTGTGCTCTCTAATTTGCCTAAAAGGTCCCTTCCAAGTAAATGTGTGCTCCATTTATTCCCACAGAAGGTTGCACTCTAACAGGTACCACCTTTCAAATAATTCTGATCGTATGGTGGACCAAGTCGCCCCTGTGTCTATTATAAAATGGAGAATTATGCTATCTACCATTGAAGGTATTGTTGGCTTATCAGAATATTGAGAGGATATCTGATGGGACTACCTTCCGGGCAACCCTATTGTTGTTTTCCCTGCCATTGTAATGGGTATTTAATGGTTTGCTAATCAATATTACCCTGGAGTTGTTGTCTTTGTTGGGGGTAGTTTCCAGGATTATATCCTGAAGTACCACCCTTGGATTGTGGGCATTGGTTCTTCCAGTGACCTAATTCCCCACAATTGAAGCATCTCTCATTTCTCTCTCCTGAACCTCCTCTTCTATTTCCTCTGTATCCCCCCCAACCTCTGTATCCCCTTCTATTTCCATATTGGGCATTATCAAATTTTGCTGGGCTATGCTGAATTTGTGTGCCGTTAATGAGGTTTTGGCAATATCAAAACAATCCGCTGAATCCTTTAACATAACTTATTTTTCAAAACCCTTTGTAACCAGCTCAGTCCATTTAGCAGCTAGCTGCCTAATCAAGGGGACACTTCTGGTTTAAATGGCTGCATTACAGTCTGTGTGTATATCATGCCCATATCACCTTCAGTGGTCATTCCCACTTCTTCCTTCCACACCTTTTTAAACCTTTTAATAAAATCAGTTACTGACTCTTTAGGACCTTGTTTCCAGGCTATGGCTGTGGAAATTGATTTCTTATCCTGCCATCATTTTTTAATTTTTGCCTCAACTTGCTTCCACATTTCTTCTACATCAGTATCTGTTAACAAAGGATAATCTGCTGCCTTACCACCTGGTGGTATTAAGCCTAATTTATCCACATTATCCCAAATCCATCCTGATTCCATGTCATATCTCTATATGCCATCTATAATTAGTCTATAGTCTTCTATAGAACACTGCCTACCCTTTGTAGCTCTTTTTAAATAGTTTATGGTAGCTGAAGGATTTTTTCTAGGATCTGGGGAACTCTTGATAACGTCTATGCAGTATTGCATGCCCATTGGTTTAACCATAACATCATTTCCAACTATGATATACTGTAAGGTGCTATTAAATCTGCAGATGGGAAGCCGCATGCAATGGGGGCAAGTGGTACTGGACCCAGTGATGGGAGTGGAGACACTGGGCTTAATTAAAGTACCACTTCTCAAAGTACCAGGGGAGGTTAAGGAAACCTGACTAACAAATCTCCCTTCTGTGTTAGCTTCCGCTCCGCCCTCCTTGGTAGAGGATGTTACTATACCTCCTTGGGCTCCCCCTCTTTATTCATCCCATACCTTAGGGGCAGTGGCTCCTGCAGAACTACCTAAACTTGAACTGATTGCTGGGGAACCTTATCCCTGTCTAGAGGTGTACCGAACTGTTCGCCGGCGGACAGTTCCCGGCGAACTTAGCATGTTCGCGTTCGCCGCTGTGGGCGAACATATGCGATGTTCGGTCCGCCCCCTATAATACATCATTGAGGCAAACTTTGACCCTGAACTTCACAGTCAGCAGGCACATTTCCAGCCAATCAGCATACCTCCCTCCCACACCCTCCCACCTCCTATAAATAAGCAAGGGCAGCATCCATCTTAGATCATTCTGAAGCAGTGTGTGTTAATGAGAGCAGGGAGAGCTGCTGCTGCTGCTGTTAAGCTAGGGACAGTTAGTCAGTGTTCCTGGTCTTGCAGTGTTCTTGGTCCACTACTGCTGTAAGGACAGCATCCTGACAGCACCCCAAAAAGCCCTTTTAAGGGCTGGTAATTGAGTTTTTTCTTCTTTTATATATATATATATATATATATATATATATCTAGTGTCCCCAAAAGCCCTTTTAAGGGCTGGTAATTGAGGATTTTTTTTTATTTATATATATATATCTATTGTACACTGCAGTTGCCTGCCCGCTGTGTGTGAGAGGCCACAGACCCACCACAGACTGTACTGTGTGCACACCACACTCATTTCGGGTGGCACAGGCACAGTACCTTGCATTTTAAAAAATATTTTTTTTTTCCTCTGTCATAATTGCAGTGAGTGCTGTGTCAGGTCCACAGAGTGCACTGTACCCACTGCAGTGCACTGCCCACCACTGATATATATACGGTGGCACAGCATCTTGTTGCAATTTGAAAAAAATATTTTTTATTATTGCAGTTGCCTGGGCTGCCAGTGACTGTCAGGTCCACAGAGTGTACTGTGCCCACTGCAGTGCCACTGCGTGCCCACCCACCACTGATATATAAGGTGGCACAGCAGCTTGCAAAGTAAAAAAATATATATTTTTTTTATAATTGCAGTTGCCTGGGTGCCAGTGACTATCAGGTCCACAGAGAGTGTACTGTGCCACTGCCCACCCACCACTGATATATAAGGTGGCACAGCAGCTTGCAAAGTAAAAAAATATATATTTTTTTATAATTGCAGTTGCCTGGGTGCCAGTGACTGTCAGGCCCACAGAGTGTACTGTACCCACTGCCCAACACTCCTATAGGGTGGCACAGCACCTTGCACTCATAGTACAACACATTAAAAAAAAAAATGACAGGCAGAGGCAGGCCACCCCGCAAGGGCCGTCATGGTCGTGGTGCTGTGATTTCCTTAGGCCGTAGAATAATGCCCAGTGTTCAGAGACCACCACAGACCCTGAACTCAAAAAATTCTGAGGACATAGTTGACTGGCTTACACAGGACACCCAATCGTCTACAGCTTCCGCTCGGAACCTTAATGCACCATCCTCCTCCAGCTCAGCTTCGGGCACCTCTCAATTTACCACTCGCCAGCCCGCCGGCACCACCACCAACACTAGCACCACAGTCGCTTCACTTGATCCGTCAGAGGAGTTATTTTCACATCAGTTGGAAGAAATAAGTGATGCGCAAATATTAGTGCCAGAGGATGTAGATAACGGGGATATGTCTCAGTCAGGCAGCATTATACACATGGACGTACATTGTGATGATGATGATGATGTTGTACCTGCTGCTGCTGCCTTTGCTGAGTTGTCAAGTGAAGCGGCTGATGATGACGATGTGTCTGTGGATGTCACCTGGGTGCCTGCTCGAAGAGCAGAAGAAGAGGGGGAAAGTTCAGATGGGGAGACAGAAAGGAGGAGGAGGAGACGAGTTGGAAGCAGGGGGAGGAGGTCATCGCAAGGAGCTAGTGGCGCAGTCAGACAGCATGTAGATTCAGCACCCGGGGTCAGCCAGACAGCACGCCAATCAACGCAAGCTGTTGCCACCACCAGAATGCAGTCCTTGCAAAGCTCAGCAGTGTGGCATTTTTTTTGTGTGTCTGCCTCTGATATCAGCGATGCCATTTGTAACCTGTGCCAAAAGAAACTGAGTCGTGGGAAGTCCAACACCCACCTAGGTACAACTGCTTTGCGAAGGCACATGATCTCACATCACAAACGCCTTACGGGATCAACACATGAGTAAAAGCAGCACACAAACTGAAAGCCACCATCCTCCTCCTGGTCCAGCATCTTCAGCCACGTCAACCACTGCTGTCCTCCATGCCCCCTATCAACAACCCGCCCCTCCGCCTCTCACCTTCAGCAGTTCCTGCTCACCTGCACACAGTCAGGTGTCTGTCAAGGAAATGTTTGAGCGTAAGAAGCCAATCTCACAGAGTCACCCCCTTGCCCGGCGTCTGACAGCTGGCTTGTCGGAACTCTTAGCCCGCCAGCTTTTACCATACAAGCTGGTGGAGTCTGAGGCCTTCAAAAAATTTGTCACTATTGGGACACCGCAGTGGAAGGTACCCGGCCGAAATTATTTTTCACAAAAGGCAATCCCCAACCTGTACTCTATTGTGGAAAAGGAAATCATGTCACGTCTGGCACACAGTGTTGGGGCAAGGGTCCATCTGACCACTGATAGCTGGTCTGCAAAGCACGGTCAGGGCAGGTATATCACTTACACTGCGCATTGGGTAAACCTGCTGACGGCTGCCAAGCATGGAATGCGTGGCTCTGCTGCAGAGGAGTTGGTGACACTGCCACGACTTGCAGGCAGGCCTGCTGCCACCTCCTCTACTCCTCCTACTCCATCCTCTTTGCTAACCTCCTCGGCTGAGTCCTCTTCTGCTGTTGCGTCTTGCTCCACACCAACTGCACCCCCCCCCAGCTCCCCAGGGGCTATTCCACATGCCGGATACGACAGTGTCACGCTGTCTTGGGGTTGACTTGCCTGAAAGCAGAGAGTCACACCGAACCAGCACTACTGTCCGCCCTGAACGCACAGGTGGATCAGTGGCTGACCCCGCACCAACTGGAGATCGGCAAAGTGGTGTGTGACAACGGAAGCAATTTGTTGGCGGCATTGAATTTGGGCAAGTTGACACATGTGCCGTGCATGGCACATGTGTTGAATCTGATTGTGCAACGCTTTGTGCAGAAGTACCCAGGCTTACAGGACGTCCTCAAGCAGGCCAGGAAGGTGTGTGGCCATTTCAGGCATTCCTACACGGCCATGGTGCACTTTGCAGATATTCAGCGGCGAAACAACATGCCAGTGAGGCGCTTGATTTGCGACAGCCCGACATGTTGGAATTCAACACTGCTAATTTTCGACCGCCTGCTCCAACAAGAAAAAGCGGTCAACGAGTATTTGTATGACCGGGGTGCTAGGACAGCCTCTGTGGAGCTGGGTATTTTTTTGCCACGTTACTGGACGCTCATGCGCAATGCCTGTAGGCTCATGCGTCCTTTTGAGGAGGTGACAAACCTAGTCAGTCGCACCGAAGGCACCATCAGCGACATCATCCCATATGTTTTTTTCCTGGAGCGTGCCCTGCGAAGAGTGCTAGATCAGGCCGTAGATGAGCGTGAAGAGGAAGAGTTGTGGTCACCATCACCACCACCAGAAACAACCTTACCATCGCTTGCTGGACCTGCGGCAACACTGGAAGAGGAGTCTGAGGAAGAGGAGTCAGAGGAGGAATGTGGCTTTGAGGAGGAGGAACACCAACCACAGCAGGCATCCCAGGGTGCTCGTTGTCACCTATCTGGTACCCGTGGTGTTGTACGTGGCTGGGGGGAAGAACACACCTTCAATGACATCAGTGAGGACGAGGAATTGGACATGAGTAGCTCGGCATCCAACCTTGTGCAAATGGGGTCTTTCATGCTGTCATGCCTGTTGAGGGACCCTCGTATAAAAAGGCTGAAGGAGAACGACCTGTACTGGGTGGCCACGCTACTAGACCCCCGGTATAAGCAGAAAGTCTCTGATATGTTACCCAATTACCGGCAGTCGCAAAGGATGCAGCAGCTACAAAATAAGTTGAAAAGTATGCTTTACACAGCATATAAGGGTGATGTCACAGCACAACGGAAATCCAACAGGGGAAGAGGTGAAAGTAATCCTCCTCCTACCACCACAACCACGCCGGCAAGGACAGGACGCTTTACAGACGTCTTGTTGATGGAGGACATGCGGAGCTTTTTTAGTCCTACGCATCGCCACAGCCCTTCGGGGTCCACCCTCAGAGAACGACTCGACCGACAGGTAGCAGACTACCTTGCCTTAACTGCAGATATCGACACTCTGAGGAGCGATGAACCCCTTGACTACTGGGTGTGCAGGCTTGACCTGTGGCCTGAGCTATCCCAATTTGCCATTGAACTTCTGGCCTGCCCCGCTTCAAGTGTGCTGTCAGAAAGGACCTTCAGCGCAGCAGGAGGTATTGTCACTGAGAAGAGAAGTCGCCTAGGTCAAAAAAGTCTTGATTACCTCACGTTTATTAAGATGAATGAGGCATGGATCCCGAAGGGACTGACAGTGGGGGATGCATTTGACTAAAAAAGGCCTGGTGATGACTGAGATGCCTTGGGCTAAAAATGGTCCACACGCTGCTGTATTTAATCATTCTCTGCATGCCGGATGACTTACGTGACGTCTCCGCCACCAACTACGGTTCAAGCCGCAATGTTTTAGTGCACTTTCTGCCTTGAAAACCTCAATTTTTCAGGCCACTGCTACAGCAGCGGCTGCAACAATACCTACTTTTTCATGCATGTGTACATGCCTAATTTGTCTGGCCTCTGGTGCTACACTGTGGCTGCAAAAAAACAAAAAACAAAAAAAAGGCACATACATGTGTCAATTCCCCTTCGTGATCGTTACCTTGTCGTGGTGAAGGGGCTTGCGTATCACAATGAAGCGATCACCTCTAGGAGTGTGTTGGCACACCCCAGATGATAAGGTCGTTGCTTCATTGTGAACAGACCAAAAGCGATCCGCGGGATAATTTTTCATAGAAAAAACATTCATTTTCTTTCATTCTTTCTGCGGAGCTGGGTATTTTTTGGCCGCGTTACTGAATGCTCATGAACAATGGCTGTAGGCTCATGCGTCCTTTTGTGGAGGTGACAAACCTGGTGGTCAGTCGAACCCAAGGCAACATCATAGACCTCATCCCATATGCGTTTTTTCTGGAGCGTGTCCTGCGAAGAGTACTGGATCAGGCTGTAGATGAGCATGAAGAGGAAGAGTTGTGGTCCCCATCACCACCAGAAGCAGCCTTGTCGTTGTCAATTGCTGGACCTGTGGCAACGCAGAGAGAGGAGTCTGAAGAAGAGAAGTCAGAGGAGGAAGGTGGCTTTGAGGAGGTGGAATACCAGCCACAGCAGGCGTCCCAGGGGGCTTGTTCTCACCTTTCGTGGACCCTTGGTGTTGTACGTGGCTGGGTGGAGGAAGAGACCTTCAATGATGTCAGTGAGGACAAGGAATGGGACATGGCTAGCTTGGTATCCAACCTTGTGCAAATGGGGAGTTTGCGGTTGTGCAAATGGACTGACTGACTGTTAAACGGGGAGTTTGGTCTGTCAGAGTTTGGTCTGTCACTGTGAAGCGGGCGACGGGCGTAACCCTTACACTACTTGACCGATAAAACATCATACCTGATCGTATTCACACACTGGATGTTTTAAAGCACGTTATTCCAAACAATTTAGGAATGTTAGGTGATTTATGCCCTTTATGGATCAAAACCCGACTCTGCGTCAACTACGTAATTTTCCATGGGAGTTTTGCCATGGATCCCCCTCCGGCATGCCACAGTCCAGGTGTTAGTCCCCTTGAAACAACTTTTCCATCACTATTGTGGCCAGAAAGAGTCCCTGTGTGTTTTAAAATTCGCCTGCCTATTGAAGTCTATGGCGGTTCGCCCGGTTCGCCAGTTCGCGAACATTTGCCGATGTTCGCGTTCGCCGTTCGCGAACGGCGAATTTTAGGTTCGCGACATCACTATCCCTGTCATGCCGCTGTACGGGCGGGGTCCTGAGATGCTGAAGCTGAGGATGATTTGCACGTAGTCTAAAAATTGCTGCATTCTGATCCACTGCTATTAACTGTGATGTTAGAGATAATTACGGGTATATTTGTGTATAATTAGGGGGCCCCAGGGGGTGGAGCAGTAGGCTCCATTGTATCTAAAAGGAAAGGACTTTTAGATTTTACATATGCCTGGGATGGTTCTGAAGGTACATATCCCAGTGCATATTTTAACAAGTTTAACTACTTCTGGATTTAAAGGATTTACCCCCTTAATGACCAGGCCATTTTTTGTGATACAGCAATGTGTTACTTTAACTGACAATTGTGCGGACGTACAACACCATACCCAAATAAAATTTATGTCCTTTTTTTCCCACAAATAGAGCTTTGGTGGTATTTGATCACCTCTCCAATTTTTTATATTTTTTGCACTATAAACAAAAAAAGAGCGACAATTCTGAAAAAAAAAAAAATGATTTTTTACTTTCTGCTATATAACATTCCCAATGAAAAAAAATGTAAAAATCAAATTTTTTCATGATTTTAGGCCAATTCGTATTCTACTACATATTTTTGGTAAAAAAAAAATCCCAATAAGTGCATATTGATTGGTTTGTACAAAAGTTACGGCGTCTACAAGCTAGGGGAAAGATTTTATCTGATTTTTATTTATTTATTATTTTTACTAACTAATGGCAGCAATCAGTGATTTTTAGCAGGACTGCAACATTGCGGCGGACAGATCAGACACCTAACTGACATTTTGACACTTTTGGGGGGACCAGTGACATTACTACAGTAATCAGTGTTAAAAATATGCAATGTTACTGTACTAATGACACTGGCAGGGAAGGCATTAACTCCAGGAGTGATCAAAGGGTTAAATGTTTCCCTAGGGGGTGCTTTCTAACTGTGGGGGGGGGGATGGGCTTGCTGCATGAACACAGAGACCTGTGTTCCTAAATAAGAGGAACACAGGATCCCTGTGTTTATAACTGACAGAACAGATATTCTGTTTCCACCGGGAGTGATCGCGGGTGCCCCGTGGCAATCGCAGCCGCCGGACCCGCTGATTGGCTCCCCCTGTGGCCAATAGGTGTGCGTGCATGCGCCCCCGCTAACGGTCCCTCGAAGTGACGTACAGTCATGTTGTTTCGGGGGACAGAGCCAACCCACCGCAGTAAAACTACGGTGGCTAGTCGGCAAGCCGGTAATCCTCCTGCCTTTATAAACTTTTTATCCCATTTTGGATCAGGGTCAAACCATGGGAAAGCTTCCCTGTCTCCCAGGCACGGATGTGGCAGCGGTGGGTCTCTAGATCTCCGGGTGTAAGCACAGATTTCTCTGCCCTCTTGGGGTCAGGGGAAGACCGATAGGAAAACTGTGTAAAGAGCAAAAAGAGGGCGCACTGACCTTGTGCATTACCCAAATGGAGTTTATTAAAATGAATAAGAAGAAATATACTCACAAACATAAAAATGTAAAAAGCATCAGGGCAGTGTCCAGCACGCTGGAGTACCTTCCAATGGAAAAGAGGGACCCCCTGTGGGTGGGACTATGTAGGCTACCACACATCCAGTGAATAAAAATTATTTTTATTTAGTATATTAAAAATAATAAATAGTATAACATTCTTTGTTACAAATGGATACAATACAATTAGTGCCGGTTCACACTACCACAGCACGACTTCGGGGGCGACCTGTGAAGTCGCGTGCACCGCGACTTCGGTGCGACTTGCATGGACTTCATATAATGAATGTCAATGAAAGTCACTCCGATGTCGCCCCGAAGTAGTACAGGAACTATTTTCTAAGTCGGAGCAACTTGAGTCGCTCCTATTAGAACGGTTCCCATAGCACTGCATGGACCGCGACTTGTCAGGCTGACCAGGCGCCTGACAAGTCGCGGTAGTGTGAATGGGCACCTAGACAGAAAGATGAATACATGCTATATACATAGTTAAATGGATAAAAACAAACAATGGCCTGTAAATTGTGTTGATCATAGAAGTGAACACAACATAGTGGAAATCTCAAATTGATATAACAGAGGATTTCCTCAATATTATTAATCTTTCAGAATATACACTCTTCAGGACCAACTAGCTGCGAAAGGTCTAAGCTTTCAGATACTGATAGATCTGAATTGATCAAAGACCTGCAACTTTTTGCTATAGAAAACTGCTTCGCAGAAGTCTTAAAGCCCCGTACACACGTACCGATGGTCGGCTTACAAATGTTCCTCTTTTCTCCCCGGGATGTCGGTGTCTGCTGAAAAGTGCAAAGACAGCACAAGGACAGCACAAGAATTTTGTCCGCCGACTGCAGAAGTGATGTCATGTAATGGTTAACTTTCCCTGTGTTTTCTATTTTCTGAGCATGCCCAGTCTTGCAAATCTGCGGTCTGTCGGCCGAATTGTGTACTGACAGGCGAACAATCGTCCGTTCTGGTGTCGGCATACAAATATTTTCATGTTTGCACGAAAGACTTTTGTCCGCGGATTGTGCGCAGACATCTGTCGGAGGCACCATACTAACACGCGTACAATCGGCAGATCCTTCGTCCACCGACGTTTGTATGCCGACGATCGGTACGTGTGTACGGGCCTTTATACAAAATCTTCAGGCACCAGACAGACACAACCCCCCTCCTTGGAAAACACAGCCCTGGATGCACTCATTACATTATTGGAGGAACAAGAGGGTATGGATTTAATAGACAAAATTGAGTCTTTATTAAATTCACACATTGATGTTTCAAATGTAAAACAATTAGAAAACACCAGCTTTAAAAAGAAATCTGATAAATTCCTTTCGCCTAGCCTTAATCCCAATTTAAACACCTTTCTCACCATGACTACTCAAGAGATAAAGGAACTAAAATTTTCCTCAGCAACCCGCAATTTATCTATTAACCACTTACCAACTACCCGCCGTCATTATACCTCGGTCCTTTAACGCTAAATATCGGAGTTAGGCAGCAAATAGCTGCCATAACCTCAGTATTTTTTTAAACGGCGGGCAGTGGGCTTTCAGATAAGGGTGCTCCCAGTGGCAGGATCACCCTTACGGTGCGGCAGAAGAGGTACCCCCCGCCGCATCCCGGCCGTTTACGCCGCTTACCGGACCCGCCGGCAGCGGGGAAAACGATCCTGTTCCCGCTCTTCACAGACAAGAAGTAGAGTGAGGTCAAGATGGCCCACACTCGACTCTATGGTCTTGGAGGACCGGAGCGACGTCAAACGTTGCCTAGCAACCAGTTTAAAGGGCCGATTTTTTTTTCAGCAATTTTTTTTTTCTTTTTTAGTGTAGTTGTGAGATCTGAGGTCTTTTTGACCCCAGATCTCACAATAAAGAGGTCTTGCCATGCCTATTTCTATTACAAGGGATGTTTACATTCCTTGTAATAGGAATAAAAATGATCAAAATTTTTTTAATTGTAAAACTGTGCAAAAATAAAAAAAATAATTCATAAAATAAATAGGAAAAAAATTAAAGTTCCCTGTCCCCTTTAGCTTGTGCGCAGAAGCGAACGCATACGCAAGTCCTGCCCACATATGTAAACGGTTTTCAAACCAGGAGAACAGGAGAACAGCCCTCCATTGGTATGACAGTATATGCACAGGGATGTATTGCTTTCACTCAGTGCTCCGCCCCGCCTCCTCTCAGTGAACTCTCCGATCACGGGACTCTCCGATGGATCGAGAGCATCTTCTGGGCATGCGCAATGACGCGGCAATGACGCGGAACCAGCTGTGGGATGACTCCCCTGCACCGTAAGTGACAGGGGTATAGCATTCTGACAGGGTATAGCAATCTGTCAGAACACCGGCACACACAGAGGCGTACACATTCCAGTGCCGCCCCTGTCTCTGTGTCTCCTCCCACTGACGTGAGCCTGCCGCGTACTGATGGGCTCTGTCTTGTTGGGTAGGAGTCACATTCCTACAGCGGCGCCCCTGGAACGCATGACGCACTTCCGCATTGTCCGTGCGCCATTCTTCAGAGCCAGTCTAAAATGATGCATTGACTCAAATAATATAGAGGAAGGGCTTGTTCCATGGTCTCAAAGCCCCTCCAGAAAGTGGGTGGACATATAAGTGATGTCAAGGCAACACCTAATAACATATATTAAAATGATACAAATCAAGATGATAGTCATTTTAACACTAAAAAAGAAAAAAGGCAAAACATTTTCCCCCAATTTCATAACTGACACTTGGACAAATGTAAGCACCAATGCGGAAAAAAAAAAAAAAAGTGTATGTGCTGATAAAAAAAAAAAGAAAGGCACGGGATCTGATGGAATTGTGTAGTAGTGAAAACAATAATAATAATGTTGTAGACAATAGTGGGGAGAAGGCTTGATAATGGTATGAACTTGAAAGGGACAGACACTGTATGTCTGAAAAATACGGTCATGGTGGACTCCAGAAACTCCCTTCCCACTGGAGCTGCCATATTTAAAATTTGCCTGGGCTAATAATCTGTCTGGGAGCTACCTCAGCTCAAAAAGAACTTTCTCCTGTGCTCCTGCAGCACTATAGATGAACATAAACTGTGCAGCTTTGACTAAAATTGAATAAAGCACTTGCTATAGGTGTAGGCAGGGCCGGACTAACCATTGGGCACAGCGGGCATTGTCCCGGTGGGCCGCGGCACCGCAAGTCATCCACGGTAAAAGTAAGTTCCCTCACTGCGGCCGCCGGCCGATGTACTTGCCAGTTTCCAGCTTACCGGCTCCGCGGCCAATCAGCCTTCTGCTCAGGGGTGGTGTGAGTCACACCCCCCTGAGCAGAAGGCTGATTGGCAGCGGAGACGGAAGTCAAGTAGTTCAGCGTGTGTTACTTTACTTCCCGCCGGCCGCCGGTGTCCTGCCCGGCGCGGCCAGCCCAGCCCTGCCAGTATCGGACGGCATCTCAAGCAGCTGCAGCCTGCAGATGGCAGCTCCTTCAGTCCAACTCCGGGCTGCTCGCGGGGGGCGGCGGGGAGAGAAGAGCAGAGAAGGTTAGTGCCTGCCTGCAGACAGTGCTGTGCAGCCCCGGCCGTGTGTGACTGCTCAATAGGAGGGGGATGGATGGGGCGGCTGCAGCCTGCATATAGAGGATTATTGATGTTTACCTATTCCTCCTGCTGCCGCTGGATGGATGCCTGATTCTCCTCTCTGCAGGCATTCTGCGGCTGCAGGAGAAATATGGAAATATAATCAATTTCTCTATATGCAGCTATCCCATCCCCCTCCTATACAACTTCTTTTACTGCCCCCCCACTCCCCCAGTGATCTTAGCGCCCCCCCCCTGTGCTCTTCAAGTCCCCATAGTACTTTTCAATCCCCCCCTATGCACTCTGGCTCCCCCAGTGCTCTCCACCCCCTGTGCTCCCTGGCTCCCCCCTAAGTGATTTCCAGTCCCCCCAGTGCTCTCCAGTCTCCCCCCCATGCTCTCCATCCCCCTGGTTTTCCCCGCCTGCCCCCCCCCAGTGCTATCCACGCCCTGCGCCTTCCAACCCCCCTGCAATGCTTTCCAACCCCCCCCTTAATTCTCTCCAGTCCCCCCCCCTTGCCCTTCAGCTCCTCCAGTGCTATCTGCTTTCCCTGTGCTCTCCGGCCCCCCTAGTGTTCTTCTATCTTCTATTATGTCTGCAGTCTCTTGACCATCTCCTGTAGTATGTCTGCAGACTCCGACTTTCTCCTGTACTATTTCTGCAGTCTCCGACTTTCTCCTGTAGTATGTCTGCAGTCTCTACCAATATCCTGTACTATGTCTGCAGACTCTGACATCTCTTGTATCACGTCTGCAGTCTCTGACCGTCTCTTGTATCACGTCTGCAGTCTCTGCCCATCTCTTGTATCACGTCTGCAGTCTCTGACCATCTCTTGTATCACGTCTGCAGTCTCTGACCATCTCCTGTATCACGTCTGCAGTCTCTGACCATCTCCTGTATCACGTCCGCAGTCTCTGACCATCTCCTGTATCACGTCCGCAGTCTCTGACCATCTCCTGTATCACGTCCGCAGTCTCTGACCATCTCCTGTATCACGTCCGCAGTCTCTGACCATCTCCTGTATCACGTCCGCAGTCTCTGACCATCTCCTGTATCACGTCCGCAGTCTCTGACCATCTCCTGTATCACGTCCTCAGTCTCTGACCATCTCCTGTATCACGTCCTCAGTCTCTGACCATCTCCTGTATCACGTCCTCAGTCTCTGACCATCTCCTGTATCACGTCCTCAGTCTCTTACCATCTCCTGTATCACGTCCTCAGTCTCTGACCATCTCCTGTATCACGTCCTCAGTCTCTGACCATCTCCTGTATCACGTCCTCAGTCTCTGACCATCTCCTGTATCACGTCCTCAGTCTCTGACCATCTCCTGTATCACGTCCTCAGTCTCTGACCATCTCCTGTATCACGTCCTCAGTCTCTGACCATCTCCTGTATCACGTCCTCAGTCTCTGACCATCTCCTGTATCACGTCCTCGGTCTCTGACCATCTCCTGTATCACGTCCTCGGTCTCTGACCATCTCCTGTATCACGTCCTCGGTCTCTGACCATCTCCTGTATCATGTCCTCAGTCTCTGACCATCTCCTGTATCATGTCCTCAGTCTCTGACCATCTCCTGTATCATGTCCTCAGTCTCTGACCATCTCCTGTATCATGTCCTCAGTCTCTGACCATCTCTTGTATCATGTCCTCAGTCTCTGACCATCTCTTGTATCATGTCCTCAGTCTCTGACCATCTCTTGTATCATGTCCTCAGTCTCTGACCATCTCTTGTATCATGTTTGCAGTCTCTGACCATCTCCTGTACTATGTCCAGCGGGAACACTCTGCAGCCGCACCGCACAGCACACCCAAGGTAAGTGGAGGTCTGGAGAGAGGAGTGACTTCTACTTAGGGATTTCTTTTGCAGATAGGCTGGGCTGGCACTGGCAGCAACAATTTTATTCAAAGAAATCAGGATTTCTTCTGCAAATAGGCTGGCACTGGCAGTAACAATTTAATTCAAATCAGGATTTCTTCTGCAAATAGGCTGGCCTGGCACTGGCAGCCAGGCATAGTACTAGTCTAGTACTATGCCTGCCAGTGCCAGGTCAGCCTATTTGCAGAAGAAATCCTGATTTGAATTGGTCATGTCATGTGTCTGATGAGATTGGTTTTTGTTAATTGTCTGATCTGATGCCACTGCCAGCCTATTTGCAGAAGAAAACCTTATTTTTCCTAATGTTTTGATCATGTGTCATGATGACATTGATTTTGGTAATTATCTGACTCTGATGCCAGCCTATTTGCAGAAGAAATCCTGATTTGAATAAAATATTTGCTGCCAGTGCCAGCCTGCCAGGTGATCTGAGGTGTGAAGGTGCAGGAATTGGGGTGATCTGAGGTGTGAAGGTGCAGGAATTGGGGTTATCTGAGGTGTGATAGTGCAGGAATTGGAGGTGATCTGAGGTGTGATAGTGCAGGAATTGGGGTGATCTGAGGTGTGATAGTGCAGGAATTGAGCTGATCTAAGGTGAGAAGGTGCAGGAATTGGGGTGATCTGAGGTGGGAATGTGCAGGAATTGGGGTGATCTGAGGTGTGAAGGTGCAGGAATTGGGGTGATCTGAGGTGTGATAGTGCAGGAATTGGGGTGATCTGAGGTGTGAAGGTGCAGGAATTGGGGTGATCTGAGGTGTGATAGTGCAGGAATTGGTGTGATCTGATGTGTGAAGGTGCAAAGCTCACTTGATTTCTTACTATTATTCAAGCGGCTTACAGCAGTTACTTTATATGAAGTTGACAGTTGTTTTTTTATGTATCTGGCACTCCCAATTTCTTTTAAAACATTTTTCGGCACACTGTGCCCAAAAAGGTGGTCTACCCCTTGATTAGAGTAACCCTCATTTTGTGCTGCTTCATACTATTTTTAGGACTCAACCATCAAAACAGGATTTAAAGTAAGACAAAAGAAACAGAATCATATGGGAGTTCTGATCTAAATTGGACCCAGTCTGTCAGATTAAACTAAAAAAGGTACCGTAATCGAATCCACACATCCTGGAACATTAAATCCTGTCATCAACCATCCAGACGAACGCCCCTCCCCGCCACGCCCCCCCCCTCGCGGGCTGCTCAGTCCAAAATGCCCGGGCCTATTTTTTGTCCCAGTCCGGGCCTGGGTGTAGGCCATTTACATACCTTATGAAGCCTGACTGGAATACTCCCAGGACATTTCTAAGTACTCCCACGACATTGCTAAGTGAGGCCTAATCATCAATGCTCATCTCCACCATCACAGGAGTGAGGTCTCAAATGCTGAGCTCAGAGCTACTGCATCAGGGGGAGAGAAAGAGCATGTGAGGGGGTTTGAATCAGAGAAAGAGCTCCTTCCTGTGATGGTGGAGATGAGCAGTGACTACTAGGCCTTGCTTATCAACATCCTGGGAGTATTCCAGTCAGGCTTCATAAGGTATTGAAAGTGGCCTTCTCCTTTAGCAAGGGTATTATTCATCTATAGTCAGAGCTGCACATTTTGTTTTATTCTACAAACATCCCTTATCTGCAATGGCGGGTTTTTGTAAAGGTGAAATTTAATTTTAAACATCGTGACAATGGTTTCATGATGCAAAAAAATGGTCCTTTCATTAGAACCGTAGGCAGAACAAAATTCACCCTATAAAATATTTAAAACAGCTGGACCTACGCTTGTGGATTAATAGGCCGCTGCCTTTTATTATATCTTTAAAATATTTATCTTGAAAGCTTAACCAAGATTTTATTTTAATATACACTGCAAACATATTTTATTAAATCCATAACAAAATATCAACTTAGCTCAGCTATTGTAAGCTTGAGCTAATAACATACACTCAAAATATATTCCCACAAGCCGGACTCATCCACAATGAGTTTGGCACCCTACCCTGGACACGGCCAACTCCACACAAGTTTGTAAGTCCAGGTTGAATATATCTAGTGCTATGTCTGGTAAGTGAACCTTGTCACGTCTGTATAGACCCGGCAAACCATCTTCCAAATTATCACGCTTGAAGGATTAGCCATTTAAAAAAGGCATGAGTTTACCTTAGCAAATGAGGAACTACCTCAGAGAAAACTAAGATACAATTTTGCAAAACCTTATGAAGGCACAACAAATCTAACAAGTTATGAGATAATGTCCAAAGTTCTTCTAAAACCTAAATCAAAATATAATAACATTTGGAGATTGTCAAGACCTGTGCAATAAGGATAAAGTTGAATGTAAATTACTCCATTTCATCCACCTCCTACCATACCAAAAACATTGAAATGGGAAGATGGTAGTCCAAGTAAAAGACCAAAGCTCCTGCTTGCAGCTCTATGATGATCCCAAAATACATAAGAATGGCCAATAATCCATACAGTAAATGATAGATCCATGATACATTCGCCCCCGAAGAAGTGATGATGATCACGAAACGCGTAGGGCCTTATGATGCATCTGAATTTTATCATACCATACTAGCTTTTACTACGATGGCACACTGTTATGCTTTATGATATGCATGTATAAACAGCATTAAATGTCAACTTTGGAATATGCTATGTCTCTGTTATTACTCAATGGGCTCTCACTATGTATCCCTTTGATTATACAACGTGCTATTCTACCCTGATTGTCTATTGTACTGCTGTGTGCTATGCATGTGTTATTGCATATGGATGTTACCATCATTATATGTTTCGTACCTGTTATTATTTAATAAACATATGGTTTCTAACCATGACCTATTTTTCACATGCCATCTTGCCTCAATTAAAGTCCCAATTTTTTTCCCTTTGTTTTCATACAGTAAATGAGTCTGAAAGTTAAAAACAAGAATTAGGTCTAATATAAGAACTTTATCAACTAGATCTCCACCCTCCAAAATTCATAATACCGAGGCAGAAAAACACACTTTAACCACCTCTGCAGCAGCCCCTATGCAAAATGAATGTGAGGAGCTGGGAAGTTGGCCAGGTTGCAAAAAGGATAAACATTTTTTTAATACTGCATTCAATGGAAATATTGGTAATGGAGATCCATTGTGATGAATAAGAAGATGTGTATTCAAGTGTGGTCTACAGGACATTAATCGATTAACAAGTGAAAAAACTCAAATAGGAGAATGAAAGATAAGACGAAGAGTTATCCATTGTCCATAACCAATCTGATCAGTTTTGCTTTTATGCAGCTGTAGCACCCTACAAGGTAGGTGCTAGGCAAAAGTATAGTGGGCCTTGGCTACCTAACAGCAGGGCAATGATTTTCAGCTGGACTGTCATGTCTCCCAGGTGTGGCTGCTGAAAGGGGAGTCTCCCCACTGGCTCCATGAGAGGATTCTCATTGGGCAGTGGAGGAAACCCAATCAGTGGCTCATTCAGGCTTGTATCTGCCCCAGAAGGCAGAATTTGCCGCAGAGGATTCTGGGAGTGGGTATAAGTTTGAGGGGAACGCATGACGCAGTGTCTTTGGCGGGAAGCAGAGTCCAAGGAGGGAGAGTACAGCTGTCTCTCCTCCTGTCAGAAGGATCAGTTGCCTCGGGTGGCTGTCTGAGAGTACAGAGAGAGCTGAGCTGCAGAGAAGATCCGATGTGCAGAGGACCAGCGGAGATAGAGGGGTTCAGTTCCAGTAAATCATTCCAAATTCATGAGTACTGTGAATTTCCCCTGAGGGTCTGCCTAGTGTAGAGGGGACCACTCCGGTGAAGGTCCCAGGGATCCAGGAGCCAGCTAGTGAAAAGGGGGTGCCTAGTGAGAAGACCCTGAAGTGTCAGAGGGTGTGCCTAGTGAGAGGACCCTGAAGTCTCAGAGGGGGTGCCTAGTGAGAGGACCCTGAAGTGTCAGAGGGGGTGCCAGCGGTTGGGCCCTGAAGAGTCAAGTGTACAGTGTGCAGTGTACAGTGTTAAGGGTTGCAGCAGCACAAGCAGTTACAAGGAGCTACCTCAGTCAGTGAAGGGCTGGAGGGAGCCATTCGCAGGACTTTTGAGCTAGACAGAGTGCCAAGAGTCAAGTGTTACTACAGTCATGGATCTTCTGAGTTAACCAATGAGTTAAAGTCAAAGTTTCAGCACAGTTCAGCAAAACAGTATTGTCAAGCGCCAGGAAGCGTTGGTCGGCATTCAGCTGGCATCAGGACAGTGCTAACAGGCATTTTTCTACAAAGTCTCCCAGTTAAACCTAGTTGAGCCAGAGGAGTATCCCACTTATTCCCTTCTCCCATCCCCATTACAAAATAAACAAAACAAACCAAAGATGCCAGAATGGTCATTGTCTCAGCTCTCGCACTTGGGTTTTCAACTTAAATGCATTGAAAGTGTTACCGATAGCAATGGCAGACCCACAGAATTGTGAAGCCCCACAATTCCAAGGCAACAAGAAATGGAAATATTTGTAAAAGCACAATATTACTAGTAAAACCTTGTTCACACCACCTAGGATGCCAAGTTCCCATGGACCAGTGTACTTGCCAAAAAGCCCCATAACCGCAGCCCCCAGAGCCATAAACAGATTGAGGGCACTAGGTTCATTAAACGGAGTTGCCATAAGAAACGCCTATTGAATGAAGATAGAAAGCAATGTCAAACAACTAAATCCTCACGAACACCTGATGTTATTCACAGTTACAAAATGAAACAAAAAATAAACACAAGATATGCAATGGTAAAGATGTTTTGAAAATACGTGGCCCATAGGCATAACCCTAGAAGCGAATGCCAGAAGGCCCAACAATGACTAAATGGTCTTTAACTGTACTTTCTTAGAATGAAATTCAGTAAAAAATACATGTTTTTAAATGTTTCTGGAAGTGCGCAGAATTCTGTTTTGGCTGTGTCGATTGTGACACCTAAAAAATCCAAACAGGTAGTGGGATATACTGACTTTTCAGGTGCAAAAGATACTCCAAATGAACAGCAAATAACCTGAAATTCAGATACAAACAATCAGCAGAAGCAGCCTCACCAATAAAAAGGAAGTCATCCAAATAATGCAATAAATTGCAGGAGCCACTTTGATAACTCACTATTCATTCAATAAAGGTTGAAAATAATTCAAAATATTTACAAGACAGCAAGGGAAAGGCTGATTTAACTTCAGCCTTTGCTGAAAGAGCAGAAGGTCTCACATGTCTGATCTTAAGAAACGCATCATCAAAGGATGCATAGGAAACAGAACACATTAGGGCCAATTTCATCATTGAGTGACAATCCATCTAGAAAGCACAGATGATGAATTAGCTGCAATGATTTTGGTTCTTTTTTGGGAATAACTTTAAGAGGGGATAGCTGGAAGTTTTCAAACTGAGTGAATGTTAAAAGGCCAGCAATCCTACCCTCTTGTATTTCTTTTAGAATTTTTTCTTGGACAATATCAGGTTGTGCTTTATCTGAAGGCAAATTTTCAACAATAACACAACCTGAATCTGAGAAGGAGGGAAACCTGAAGCCTGATGAGAAGCCTTCAGAAAAGAGGACCTCCATCTGTTGGCATGGATACAGATGAAGCCATGGAAACATGTTTTCCACTTTCACCGGAGTGGCTGCTTTTAAGAAAAAAATCTTTGGACACAGAATTGCCATTGGAATTCATTTTCTCAAAGGAACATGAAGTAGGGTGCACCCCAGAACAATAAGCATATTCTGGTTTATATTTGCAAGTGTGTGGCCACTTGCACTGCCCTTCATTAAAACTAAAACATAAACTGCGTTTGAAGGACCCTGTGTTGACCTCAAGATGCCTAGGAAACAGTTTCTGTGGTAGTAGCAAATTTAGCCACCAACCAACGTCCTTCATTCCCCATTTTTAAGAACGATGCACGGACAGTTTTCGACAAAATGACTCATCATAAAAAAACTAAGATAACCCAGGGAAATTCTTGTATGCCTCGAGAATTATCTCAAATTAACTCATCTCCAGGCACCGTTCATCCATCACACTGGTGTAAATGCAAAACTATTGCAACCAGTTGTTGAAACTGCCAGGCACATTTTTGCGTCTCTCATCCTCAACTTTTTCCATTCTCTATAGCCTGTTATGTTTCGCTAAAGGAAGAGGGGACAGAATATCAATGTATTCTCCTCTCCATTTCTTTTCTTTCACTGTACCTTATAGGTGAAAGCCTAAAGGCAAACGTTCACAATAAAGGACTTCTTTTAAGCATGAATCTGGTACTACAGAAGTAGGAACCGGAGATGATACTGCATTCATAGCAGAATTATTAGTAATATCAAGAAAATATTGCAATTTTCCTAGAAGAATCTAAATTGACAGAAACCGAATCCTGATATGCTCCTGAAATACTTGGTACAACAAGTTGAGATGAAGAAGGATTAGGCCCACATTTTGATAAAAATAAAGAAAAAGAAACTCAAATTCTTTTAACAATGACGTATCAATAGACTCAAATGAATTAGATTGTGTAGCTGTTACAGAAGGTACAGGAGGTTGCTGGAGTAGGAACAGGCGTAATAGGAACCTCATCATTACTCGCAGCTTGCATCCCACTGGTAATCAGATTGCCAGCTTCTGAGCTCAGGGGATTTTGACCAAAAGAAACCCCAGCTATGTTATCTTGCAGGCTAGATGGATTGAAATCCAACTCCAAGAGGTAATGGAGGTTTTTTTTACAGTTTGTATGCATATTTTTACCTTTTTTATATTTTTAGGCTGTACTCTATTCCCTCATCCATTGGCAGGGACTGGGATTTGAACCGACACGGCTGCTTGCTTCTTCTCATAGGTGGCTCTGTGCATGTGCCCACCGGAAAGACCAATGGAAGCTCCATCATAGGATGGGCAAAGGGAGGAAGGGCAAAGGGAGTATCCCTCACCTCTTGAAGATGTACCTCTGACCCAGAGAAGGAAGCTGTGAAGAGGGGAATCTCTGGTAAACACTGCCGTGGTCTGGATGAGCCAGTCCCATCAATGCCCCTCAGTAGCCTGGGCGGAACAGTAGGAATAGGGAGAGCGGGACCCACAAATGAGGAAGCCAGCAGCAAGGATAGACATCGCTGCCTCCATTCTTCATCATCGGTCGCTTCTGATATAGAAAGGATTTCATCTTAGGAGATACAGCCGCAGATGTGCCTTCCTCGTCTTTCCCATGCCGACTGCAACTGCAACAGCATTTTTTTCTTTTTTATATGTGGCAGCTCATGCCCCAGCTGTTTAAAGACACCATCAACCAATTAAAGGTAAGTATGCAAATTAAAACCACTAGAACAGGGGTCTTCAAACTATGGCCCTCCAGTTGTTCAGGAACTACAATTCCCATCATGCCTAGTCATGTCTGTGAATTTCAGAGTTTTACAATGCCTCATGGGTTGTGTAGTTCTGCAACAGCTGGAGGGTCGTAGTTTGATGATCCCTGCACTAGAACATCCTTTTAGTCTGCCACTGCCTCATAGGTGTGGGGGTGGGGACAATTTTACCCCATTCCACAACCTTTCATTCTTACCTGCCTTTTTCCAACCTGAATTTCAAAATGACAGCTAGAAAATAAACGGTTGCTATCAGCAACATTTCCAGTTTTTATGCATCAGCAATAAACATTCTAAGGAAATTTTTTTGAACTCTGCTTTTATAGGTTTACCTCTAAGTAAGCAACAATTATTATGTAATTAAATCTAAGTTATTACAGTCTACAAACAGAAAATGTGATGAGCCTTTTTCTTGTCATGCTAACTGCAGCATACTTTTGTTCTTTGCTTCCAGCCCAAAGCATATGAATACATCTGTTTCACATTGACAATTATCTTCAATTACTGACTCATACAATAAAAGCTTTTCAAGGCAAAAACTTTTTTTTCTTATTAGCAAGTTACATTCTATAAATAATAAAAGTAAGAACAAAACTTCTGACTGGTAATTTACTGACACATTTTAACAGAAAATCATAAATTATATGGGAAATATATGTGAACTTTCACCTGGTGAAACAACCCATTCAGTACAACCCATTTAGTTAAAAAAAAAAAAAAAATATATATATATACATATATATATATATATATATATATATATATATATATATATATATATATATATATATATATATATATATATATATACACAGTATATATATATATATATATATATACACATATTGCACCCTACAAGGTAGGTGCTAGGCAAAGTATAGTGATTTTCAGCTGGGCTGTCATGTCTCCCAGGTGTTGCTATTGAGACTAGGGAGTCTCACCACTGGCTCCATGAGAAGGGTTCTCATTGGGCAGTGGAGGAGACCCAATCAGTGGCACACATTCAGGCTTGTATCTACCCCAAAAAGGCAGATTCTGCCGCACAGGATTCTGGGAGTGGGTATAAGTTTGAGGGGAGCGCATGACGCAGCTTCATTGGCGGGAAGCAGAGTCCCAGGAGGGAGAGTACGGCTGTCTCTCCTCCTGTCAGCAGGATCAGGTGTCCCGGGCGGCTTGCCTGAGGTGACAGAGAGCTGAGCTGAGCGGCAGAGGGGATCCGGTGTGCCGAGGACCAGCGGAGTTGAGGGGGTCCAGTTCCAGGAAAGCATTCCCAGTTCGTGAGTACTGTAACTGCCCCTGGTGGTCTGCCTAGCTGAGAGGAGACCACTCGGGTGAAGGTCCAGGGGATTCAGAAGCAAGCTAGCAGTAAAGGGGGTGCCAGTGTTGACCCTCAAGATTAGAGGGGGAGCCTAGTGAGAGAACCCTGAAGTGTAGAGGGGGTGCCTAGTGAGAGGATCCTGAAGTGTAGAGGGGGTGCCTGGAGAGAGGACCCTGAAGTGTAAAGAGGGCGCCAGTGGTTGGGCCCTGAAGAGTTAAAGCGTACAGCGTGCAGTGCGCAGTGTACAGAGTTAGGAGTTGCAGATGCACAAGCAGTTACAAAGAGCTACTTCAGTCAGTGAAGGGCTGGAGGGAGCTGTTTACAGGACTTTTAAACTAACCAGAGTGTCAAGAGTCAAGTATCAGCCTAGTCCAGGACTTTTAAGCTAACCAGAGTGTTAAAAGTCAAGTTCAAGCACAAGTTCAGCAAGTCAGTATTTTTCAAGCGCCAGCATTCAGCTGGCGTCAAGACATCGCTAACAGGCATTTTTCTGCAAAGTGTCCCAGTTGTACCTAGTTGAGCCAGAGTAGTATCTCACTCATTCGTTTCTCCCATCCCCATTATCAAATAAACAAAACAAACCAAAGATGATGGAAGGGTCATTGACTCAAATCTCACACTTGGGTATTCAGCTTAAATGGGCTGAAAGTGTTACCGGTAACAATGGCAGACCCACATCAGGCCCAATGCCTGGAAAACCTGCTACATACAGTATATATATTTATACTTTATATACACAGTATCTCACAAAAGTGAGTACACCCCTCACATTTTTGTAAATATTTTATTATATCTTTTCATGTGACAACACTGAAGAAACGACACTTTGCTACAATGGTAGTGAGCGTACAGCTTGTACAGTATAACAGTGTAAATTTGCTGTCCCCTCAATAGAACTCAACGCACAGCCATTATTGTCTAAACCGCTGGCAACAAAATTGAGTACACTCCTAAGTGAAAATGTCCAAATTGGGCCCAATTACCCATTTTCCCTTACAGGTGACATGTGTTACAAGGTCCCAGGTGTGAATGAGGAGCAGGTGTGTTAAATTTGGTGTTATCACTCTCACTCTTTCATACTGGTCACTGGAAGTTCAGCATGGCACCTCATGGCAAAGAACTCTCTGAGAATCTGAAAAAAAGAATTCTTACTCTACATAAAGATGGCCTAGGCTAAAGGAAGATTGCCAAGACCGGACAGGTTCCACTCAGAACAGGCCTGCCCATGGTTGACCTTGAGTTGAGTTAAGTTGAGTTCACATACTCAGCGTCATATCCAGAGGTTGTCTTTGGGAAATAGAAGTATGAGTGCTGCCAGCATTGCTGCAGAGGTTGAAGGGGTGAGGATTCAGCCTGTCAGAGCTCAGACCATACACAGCACACTGCATCAATTTGCTCAGCATGGCTGTCATCCCAGAAGGAAGCCTCTTCTAAAGATGATGCATAAGAAAGCCCACAAACAGTTTGCTGAAGACAAGCAGACTAAGGACATGGATTACTGGAACCATGTCCTGTGGTCTGATGAGACCAAGATAAACGTATTTAGTTCAGATGGTGTCAAGCGTGAGTGGCGGCAACCAAGTGAGGAGTACAATGACAATTGTGTCTTGCCTACAGTCAAGCATGGTGGTGGGAGGGTCATGGTCTGGGCTGCTTGAGTACTGCCGATACTGGGGGGCTACAGTTCACTGGGGGAATCATGAATGCCAACATTTACTGTTACATACTGAAACAGAGCATGATCCCCTCCCTTCAGAGACTGGGCCGCAGGGCAGTATTCCAACATGATAACGACCCCAAACACACCTACAAGATGTCCACTGCCTCGCTAAAGAAGCTGAGGGTAAAGGCAATTGACTGGCCAAGCATGTCTCTAGACTTAAACCTTATTATGCATCTGTGCGGCATCCTCTAACAGAAGGTGGAGGAGCGCAAGGTCTCTAACATCCACCAGCTCTGTGATGTTGTCATGAAGGAGTGGGAGAGGACTCCACTGGCAACCTGTGAAGCTCTGGTGAACTCCATGCCCAAGAGGGTTAAGGCAGTGCTGGAAAATAATGTTGGCCACACAAAATATTGGCAATTTGGGCCTAATTTGAACATTTGCACCTAGGGGCATACTAACTTTTGTTGCCAGCGGTTTTGACATTAATGGCTGTGTGTAACGCTCCTGCGTTTCATGTATGGTGTGGATTTTCAGCTGCAGAAATATTCCACTTCAGTAGTCATGTAAGAGAGATGCTGAGATACCATTCCCAACCTCAATGACTCATCATGTGTGGAAGGTCTTAATTCAGCTAGTAAATACACACACTCAACAAGCTGGTTCCTAGAGTGACTTTATGTATGTAGTAACACAGCGATGAAGATTTAAGAGACAGGTTGAGTGGAGGTGGTAGGTGACAGACACTTGAAGGTAAGACAGTAGCAGATGGATGCAGGTAGGTTTAGCAATCATGTATGGTAGCAGATGACAGAGTAGCAGGTGGACATACAAGAGAGATCAACCCAGTGCAGGAATAAGTAGCAGTAGTCTTAAGAGCTAGCAATCTAGATATGCAGATGTGATAAATAGTCTTTACTATGCAGAGCTAGATAGTGTAAGCTTAGTATAAGTTTATAGAGGGTTCCCCTGCGGGGTACTTAGCACTAATAGCAATACAGCCGAAGGTTGGTTCAGGAGGAGCTGATTAAACCCGGAAGCGGGATGCAGGGATCAGCGCAGCGAGGTTCCGTCAGCGAGGTATGCTTGCAAGCACGAAAGCTTCAAGCCAAGTTAGCATCCAGGTAAGGGTGTTTGAACGAACACATGTGAGTGAGAACCGGCGATTTAAATAGCCATCTAGTCCGGCGCTGAGTGATGACAGCTTCAGTCTTAAAGGTGTATGCGCACCTTTCCAAAAGAGAATGGTGGGGCGCATACACTTGTGAAAAGAGTAATTTAGGGTACCAAAGGTACCGGAACATTACAATACCCCCCCCTTAAGGCCGGCTCCTGAAGGCCTCTGGAGCTGGTTTGTCTGGGTATCTCGCATGAAAATTGCGGATTAATCTAGGGGCATGTATTTCAGAGGTGTTTAGCCAGGTGTCGTCTTGGGGCCCATAGTTCTTCCATCTAACCAAGTACTGAAGTCTTCTTCTGTAGATACGAGAATCCAGAATCTCTTTTATCTCGTATTCTTCTCCACCTTCAACTTGTACAGGAGGCGGAGGTGGAATATTAGGCCTTATTCCTTGGTCCGGAACATGGGGCTTCAGTAGCGACACATGGAAAATGGGATGGATTTTTAGGTCTATTGGCAATGTAAGCTGTACTGCAGCTTTTCCAATAAGTTTTTTGATTGGGAAAGGTCCCAAGAACAGAGGTCCAAGCTTTTTGCTAGGGATCTTCAGTCTTAAATTTTTTGTTGAGAGCCAAACGAGGTCCCCGATAGTGTACTGTGGAGAAGGTCTTCTGCGAAGATCATAGTACTTCTTTTGTTGACTGTGAGCGTGTGCAATGGTAGTATTTAATAAACCCAGAGAATCCTTTATTTGGGTAAGATAGTCTGAGGCTACTGGGTTGTTTGAAGGAAGGATGCGTGGTGGAAGAATAGAGGGATGAAACCCATAGTTCAAGTAGAACGGACTCTGCTTGGTTGTACTGTGGGTTGCGTTGTTGTAGGCAAATTCGGCCAGAGGGAGAAGATCCACCCAATCATCCTGTTGGTAAGAAGTGTAACAACGTAAATACTGCTCGATGTATTGGTTGACTCTTTCAGTCTGTCCGTTGGTCTGCGGATGGTAAGGAGAAGTGAGCTTCCGCTCGATCCGTAGTATGTGACATAGTTCTTGCCAGAACTTAGAAATAAATTGGGATCCACGGTCAGACAGAAGAGTTTTTGGGATACCATGTAATCTAAAGACATGTTTCATCAGGAGTTCTGCCGTTTGTTTGGACGAAGGTAGTCTGCGAATAGCAATGAAATGTGCCATCTTTGTCAGATGGTCCACTGACACCAAGATGGTATTAAATCCTTTGGAAAGAGGCAATTCTACGATGAAGTCCAAGGACAAAACTTCCCATGGAGTTTGGGGTATTGGTAGACTGCATAGTAGACCGGATGGTCTCGTAGTGTCAATTTTGGACCTGGCACAGACATTGCATGAAGAGACGAATTTTAGTATAGATGTTTTCATGTCAGGCCACCAGAATTGCCGGGAAATCAAATTAAGAGTCTTTGTCATACCCATATGTCCTGCCATAGGCACATCATGAGATAATTCCAAGATCTTGGTGCGTAGGGTAGGTGGTATGTAAAGTTTGTCGTTGTAGTAGAGGAAGCCTTCTGCATCAGTATTTAGTTGTGGTGGGGGTGAATCCAAACTTATACCATGCAAAACCTCTTCCTTCAAGGAACGGACAACTCCAATAATGCGTTTGTGAGGTATTATAGGAACGGAAGGGATTTCAAAGTAGTTTTCTTCAGTTAGTCGTGATAGTGCATCCGCCTTTTTGTTCTTATCTGCAGGTGTGTAAGTCACTAGGAAGTTAAACCATAGAAAGAATAGTGACCATCGTACCTGTCGGTGCGAGAGAGTTTTGCTAGTCTGAAGATATTGGAGGTTTTTATGGTCCGTGTATATAATTATTGGTAATTGGGTGCCTTCGAGTAAATGTCGCCAATTCTCCAGAGCCAATTTTATAGCAAGCAGTTCCTTTTCACCCACGGGGTAATTTATCTCGGGACTGCTTAGGGATTTAGAAAAAAAGGCGACTGGATGAAGTGGTGAAGTGTGGGTTGGTCGTTGGGAGAGTATTGCTCCTACTGCCATGTTTGACGCATCTACCTCCAGAATGTATTGGAGGGATGGGTCTGGATGGCGTAATATGGGAGCGGAAGTAAACCTTGTCTTTAACAAGTGAAAAGCTTTATTGGCTTCTTCTGACCATTTGAATGTTTTTTTTATGCTAGTGAGCTGTGTGAGGGGTCTCACGCAGAAAAGTTTTTAATGAACTTCCTGTAGAAATTTGAAAATCCCAGGAATCGCTGTAGCGCCTTGCGTGTGGTTGGTGTAGGCCAATCCTGAATGCAGGATATTTTACTCATGTCCATCTCGATTCCTGTTTTGGATATGATGTAGCCTAGAAAGAGTACCTCGTCTTTATGAAACAAGCATTTCTTCAGTTTCACATAAAGGTTATGTGCAAGCAATCTCGATAGTACAAGTCTTACTTGTCTTATGTGTTCAGACAGGGATCGTGAATATATAAGTATATCGTCCAGATATACCACAACACAGACATCTAGTAAGTCTTTAAAAATATCGTTTATAAATCGTTGGAAAACTGCAGGGGCGTTGCATAGCCCGAATGGCATCACAAGATATTCGAACAATCCGTATCTGGTTCTGAATGCAGTCTTCCACTCGTGTCCATCACGGATTCGAATGAGATTGTATGCTCCTTTCAGGTCCAATTTTGAAAAATAGGTAGCTCCACGCACCTGCTCAATGAGCTCAGGGATAAGCGGTAGAGGATAGCGATCTTTTATTGTGATAGCATTCAATTTCCTGTAGTCGATGATAGGTCTAAGACTTGAGTCCTTATTGCGAACAAAAAAGAGTCCTGCTGCTGTGGAAGGAGTGGAAGGTCTAATAAAACCTTTTTCCAAATTCTCATCCAAATAGGTTTTGAGATGGGAAAGTTCATCCTGTGAAAGAGGATAAACATGACCGAACGGCAATTTGCTATTTGGGAGTAGATCAATGCTACAATCATAGTCTCGATGAGGAGGTAATGCTTGAGCATTTTTCTCAAGAAAAACCTCAGAAAGATCCTGATAACATAGTGGTGCAATCTCATCTGTCACCATAGACAGAATCTTCCCGGAAGACGGGAGGTTACACGTATCCTCGCAATAGCAAGAGAGGAAGGCCAAGGACCGTTCCTTCCAATCTATGGTTGGTTGGTGTGTGTGTAACCAGGGAAGTCCCAACACAATGGGAAAGTGGGGTGAAGGTATTAAATCGAAGGTAGTAGTCTCCCTATGAGACTCGTTAATAGTGACTAGAAGTGCTTGTGTCTGATCGGTGATCGGACCAGAGGATAACGGAACACCGGTAATAAGACTTACTGAGACAGGTTTAAGTTTAGAAATAATAGGAATTTTATTTGAAGCAGCAAAACATATATCAATATAATTTCCACAAGATCCTGTGTCAATCATGGCCTTAGTAGTAATCCTGTTCTGGTCCCACTGTAATGTCAAACAAACAAAAATGTAAGGGTTAGTGAATGAAGTTGTCAATCCCCCTAGGAGGACATGTGAACACTCACCCTTCTTTTTGTTGACTAGGGGACAGACATTTATCTTGTGATCCGGGGATGCACAGTACAAGCAGAGATTTTCATATCGTCTTTTGGCTTTTTCCATAGTTGATAGCGGTGGGTGTATGGTTCCTACCTCCATAGGAACGGGGTTAACGGCCGGAATCCGAGAGGAAACGGATAATGGCATTCCCATTTTCTCAGCCTTTCTTTCTCGTAGTCTTCTATCTATGGTAATACTGAGTTGTATTAATGCATCCAGGGTTTTTGGTAGATCCGCTCGGGCGAGCTCGTCCTTAACGGCTTCTGATAGGCCAAGCCTAAATTGGGTTTTCAGAGATGCATCATTCCATTCTGAATCAAGGGTCCATCTCTTGAATTCCGCGACAAAGTCTTCTACAGGCCTCCTTCCTTGTTTCAAGGATCTTAATTGAAGATCGGCAGTACTCTGCCTATTGGGGTCATCATATAGGCTAGTGAGTTCTGCTAGGAACAAGGCATAGGAGTTGAGAAGCTGGTCGTTTTTCTCAAAAAGAGAGTCTGCCCAGGCTCGAGGATCGCCTGTTAGGTAAGAAATAATAGTACAAACCTTAATGTGATCAGTAAGGTAGGTACGAGGTTTTAGCAAAAAAAGTAACTCACATGCGTTTTTAAATTCGCAAAATTTTTTGCGATCGCCTGTAAATACCAAAGGGGGATTTATCTTGGGTTCAGGGGACTGAGCAGAGGTAAGTTGTGTCAGTCTAATTACCTGCTGCAACAGAGCCTGATTGTCTTCTTTTAATTCAGCAAGTGCGTGTATTAACGCAGTTACTTGCTGTTTTAATTGTGTCACCTGAGTGGTTATTTCTGCTGAATCCATTTGTGGGTTCGTTCAATCTGTAACGCTCCTGCGTTTCATGTATGGTGTGGATTTTCAGCTGCAGAAATATTCCACTTCAGTAGTCATGTAAGAGAGATGCTGAGATACCATTCCCAACCTCAATGACTCATCATGTGTGGAAGGTCTTAATTCAGCTAGTAAATACACACACTCAACAAGCT
Organism: Pelophylax lessonae; assembly: GCF_965119305.1. NCBI lineage: Eukaryota > Metazoa > Chordata > Amphibia > Anura > Ranidae > Pelophylax > Pelophylax lessonae. The sequence goes on along the minus strand of NC_138769.1, from coordinate 490,503,438 downwards.
GGTTCCTAGAGTGACTTTATGTATGTAGTAACACAGTGATGAAGATTTAAGAGACAGGTTGAGTGGAGGTGGTAGGTGACAGACACTTGAAGGTAAGACAGTAGCAGATGGATGCAGGTAGGTTTAGCAATCATGTATGGTAGCAGATGACAGAGTAGCAGGTGGACATACAAGAGAGATCAACCCAGTGCAGGAATAAGTAGCAGTAGTCTTAAGAGCTAGCAATCTAGATATGCAGATGTGATAAATAGTCTTTACTATGCAGAGCTAGATAGTGTAAGCTTAGTATAAGTTTATAGAGGGTTCCCCTGCGGGGTACTTAGCACTAATAGCAATACAGCCGAAGGTTGGTTCAGGAGGAGCGGATGATCCGGAAGCGGGATGCAGGGATCAGCGCAGCGAGGTTCCGTCAGCGAGGTATGCTTGCAAGCATGAAAGCTTCAAGCCAAGTTAGCATCCAGGTAAGGGTGTTTGAACGAACACATGTGAGTGAGAACCGGCGATTTAAATAGCCATCTAGTCCGGCGCTGAGTGATGACAGCTTCAGTCTTAAAGGTGTATGCGCACCTTTCCAAAAGAGAATGGTGGGGCGCATACACTTGTAAAAGAGTAATTTAGGGTACCAAAGGTACCGGAACATTACACTGTGTAAACAAAACCTTGAAAAGTCATTTCTGACGAAACGTACGTCGGGTCGCGGCGTGCTGACGTCATCTCTGCGTTCCAGGAAGCGAGGAAGGGCGGAGGAGCCAACCGGCCGGCGGCTTATCTGTTTATCTGCGCTTTACTCTGCATCTTTTTTGTATTCAAATAAATCCTATGGTTTACGCTATGTAACAGTTGTATTTCTTTTCCATGGTGGAGACATATGAGAGTCTTTGAGGGCAGCTTCCTGAGTGTCCCCTGAAATTTAATTGGCTATTAGTCCCTGTCCAGCATCTGTGCTTGAGGTCAAGAGGATTTTTTTCTGGATATCTCATTGGTGGTCACCCTGCTTTGGAAATTACAGGCTTGATTTACCATTTATCTGGTAAGGAGGTTAACTTACTGGTGGAGGATACAGCACAGCGTAGTGTCACCATATTTAGTATTCTTTTTCTTCACGGATTGGGATTTATTGGACTTTTTATACAATTTTTTTGTATTCATTACACACTTTTATATTTATATATATTTTCATATTATATATATATAATTTTTGTACTAATTTACTTGTTTCGGGTTCACCTTTATGATTATACTGTTATTTGTATGTTTTCACTCAGCGCAGCTTGTTTTTTGTTTACTTGGTTTTGGTGCTATCACAGTGGAAGCTGCAGCTATTTATTACAAATTTTTCACTTGAGCGCGGTTATACCCTTATTTGTTTTATTAATGGCTGTGTGTTGAGTTATTTTGAGGGGACAGCAAATTTACACCGTCATACAAGCTGTGCACTCACCGCTTTGCATTGTAGCAAAGTGTAATTTCTTGTGTTGTCACATAAAAAGATATAATAAAATATTTACAAAAATGTGAGGGGTGCACTCACTTTTGTGAGATACTGTATATATATATATATATATATATATATTTATATACACACACACACTGCTCAAAAAAATTAAAGGAACACTTACTGTGTCTGATATGGACGGGGTAATGTGTTAGGAACAAAAGGATGCCACATCGTTTAATGGAAATTATCAACCTACAGAGGGCTAAACTCAAAGACAATAAATCAAAGTGAAAAATTTATGCAGCAGGCTAGTCCATTTTGCTGAAATTTCATTGCAGCAACTCAAAATGGTACTCAGTAGTTTGTATGGCCCTCATGTGCTTTTATGCATACCTGACAACATCATGGCATGCTCCTTTTGAGATGACGAATAGTGTCCTGGGGTATTTCCTCCCCGATCTGGACCATGGCATCACTGAGCTCCTGAACAGACTGAGGTGCTCTGGTACACCTGGTGGCATCAAATGGATGAAAACATGTGTCCCAGAAGTGTTCTATTGGATTTAGGTCAGGCGAACGTGGGGGGGGGGGGCTATTTAATGGTATCAATTCCTTCATCCTTCAGGAACTGGTTGCATATTCCCGCCACATAAGGCCGGGCATTGTTGTTCCCCAAAAGGAACCTAGGACCCACTGCACCAGCGTAGGGTCTGACAATGGTTCCAAAGATTTCATCCCAATACCTAATGACAGTCAGGTTGCCATTGTCTTGCTCAGTGATAGCGAAACTTGGCACCCAAGATGTTTTGGAACTACATTTCCCATAATGCTGAACTACACTGCAGAGTACAGGAACATCATGGGAACCATAGTTCCAAAACATCTGGGGTGCCAAGGTTTGCCATCACTGGTCTAGGATATGCATCCCCAGACCATTGCTGACCCACCACCAAACCAGTCGAGCTGAATAATGTTACGGGCAGCATAATGTTCTCCACGGGTTCTCCAGACCCTTTCACACTTTCACATCTGTCACATGTACTCAGGGTGAACCAGCCCTCATCTGTAAAAAAAAGCTCAGGGTGGCAGTGGCGGACCTGCCAATTCAGGTGTTCAATGGCAAATGCCAAACGAGCTCCACGGTACTGGGCAGTGAGCACAGGGCCCACTAGAGGACATCAGGCCACCCTCATGAAATCTGTTTCTGATTGTTTGGTCAGAGACATTCACACCAGTGGCCTGCTGGAAGTCAATTTGTAGGGCTCTGGCAGTGCTCATCCTGTTCCTCCTTGCACAAAGGAGCAGATACCAGTCCTTCTGATGGCTTAAGGACCTTCTACAGCCCTGTCCAGCTCTCCTAAAATAACTGCCTGTCTCCTGAAATCTTCTCCATGCTCTTTGTTGCAGGGTGCGATTACTGGGTGAGTCGATTCAGATCAGATGTTGTGAAGTAACAGGAACTGGCTTCTTTATTGGAAAATAACCACAAATAGCAAAGATGTCACCTCACATGGTAAGAAGACACAGACAGGAAAAAGTAACCAACGAGTACAGTACAATGTACAGGAAATACAACATGCCATAGAAAAATGCATAGCATATCACTGAGCATTAGCGACACCTAGTGTCCTATTTGTGAACTGCAGTTAATAGGCTAAGCTGAAAGTTGTTGTATCTCCAACACTCCTTCTCAACATCTAAGGCTTAGTCTATTAAACCCATCTTCTTTGTAAGCCTTGAGTGTCTTTAAGCGGTCAGGGGCTTTGTAAGGATATCTGCTGTCATATCCTCAGTTTGGGCAATAAAGTAACTCAAGAAGACCTTGCTCTTGAAGATCCCTAAGAAAGTGGAACTTCACATCAATGTGCTTGGTTCTTGAATTAACTCCTTCAATTAGCGCAAGTACAAGGCATCCTTGATTGTCCTCATAGATTTCTGTTGGTCCCAACTGTGGTTGACCCAAAGCTGTTAATGGCTGTCTCAGCCATATAACTTCTTGGCTTGCCTGCGCTGCAGCAACGTATTCTGCTTCAGTAGACGACAGTGAAACAGAGTTGCTTTTTACTAGTCCAACTGATGGCACCTCCTGACAAAAAAAATAAGTAGCCACTGGTAGATTTCCTGTTGCTGGTGTCTCCTGCCCAGTCAGCATCCAGATTTCCTGTTAAGGTGCTTTCATCACTTGCTGGTAACTATAACTTGTAGTGCGAAGTCCCTTTAAGATAGCGAATGATTCGCTTTACAGCATTCCAGTCCTTTTGATTTGGCATCAAACCTTTCTGCATAGGATTCCAACACTTGCTGCAATGTCCGACCTTGTAGCAGTGGTAAGATACAGCAATTTCCCTATTGCCTTCCTGTATTGAGTATTAGCGGGTAATGGGTTATCTTGGCAATTCATCTCCTTTAGGTAGTTGGTTTCCATGGGAGACTTTACTGGTTTGGTGTCTTCCATTCCAAATGTTTCAATTATTTCTTGTATTTTGTGTCTTTGGTTCAGAAGGCGGCTATTGCATGTAAATTTCTTCTGTTAGCTCACCATGTAGAAATGCGGTTTTCACATCAAAATGTTTCACTTGCATTTTCCTTGTGATGGCTACTGTCAGTAGGTGGCTAAGTCCGTATTGTAGTGTGCTTGACTACTGGTGCAAATGTCTCGTCATAGTCCTCTCCATATTTTTGAGAATAGCCCTTGGCTACTAGTCTTGCTTTGTATCGTTCAATTGTGCCATCTCCATTGTATTTCACTTTAAAAGTCCATTTACAGCCTATAGCTTTCCTTCCGGGTGGTAGTTCTGTAAGTGTCCATGTTTTAGTGTCATGCATGGATTTTACCTCTTCTTCAGCAGCCTTTATCCATTTACTTGCTTCTTGTTCTGAAAGCTGAGCTATGTCTTCCCAGGTTGCAAGTTCATTGATACTGGCAGTACTTGCTTTGCATGAGAGACGTACAGGTGGTTTACCTTCATTTTCTTTTGTTGAATGTCTCGGTTTTGTGTCTGAGCCTTCTTGTGTCTGCTCTTCAGCAATGGTAGAGTCTGCACTCACTTCAACTGTTTGTTCAGAAGTTATAGATATAGGCTGGTTAATGTCAGTTTTCTCCTCTATTCTTGCTTTTACTGTTGTCATTACATTGTCTCTTGAATCTTCAACAAAAATTATGCTGTTGCTAATGGTAACCTTATCTGTTTTGGGATTTAGCATTCTGTAACCCTTGACATTGTCACTGTATCCAAGAAAGATACCTGCAAATGCTCTGTTTTGGAGTTTGGTGCGTTTTTCTTCAGGTTTGTAGATGAATGCTTTGCATCCAAAAACTCTTAGGTGTTTTACATTTGGCTTCTCATTGTGCCATAGTTCATATGGAGTTTTCTCTACTGTTCTGGAAAGAAGTCTGTTCTGCAAATATGTAGCTGTCATAGCTGCCTCACCCCTAGTATTTTTGTGGTAGTCCAGAGTCAGTCAGCATACATCTGATCATTTCAGTCAGAGTTCTGTTCTTTCTTTCAGCTACTCCATTTTGTTCTGGTGTATATGGGACTGTCTTTTGACGTTTTATTCTATTCTGTTTTAAGTACCCTTGTATCTTACATCCTGTGAATTCACCTCAATTATCGCTCCGAAGAATGAGAAGCTTCCTCTGAAACTTACGGTTACTGGTCTTTATTATATAATCTTGTAATTTGTCAAAAACCTCACTCTTGTGTTGCATTAGGTAGGTGACTGTGTATCTTGAATAGTTGTCTATGAAAGTCACTATGTACCTTTTGCCTCCAGGTGTAGGTGGGTTTAGGGGACCACAAACGTCACTGTGAACTAAGTCAAGTGGTCTTGAAGCTCCCTTCTGACTGACTTTGGGAAGTGTTGCTCTTGTAGCTTTGGATTTAATGCAACATTCACACTTAACAGTAACTGGACAAGGGGATATTGTTAGATCCCTTGTCAGATTCCTCCTCTGTAGTTCCTGTATGCATTCTGGGTGTCTGTGACCTAGATGTCTGTGCCATATATGTATACAGTCATTGTGCTTGTGTGTACATAGTCTCACCTTTTCCTTCACTGTGTTGAAGTGATATAAATGATCATCCAGCTTGGCACCTGCAATTGTCTGTTTGCCGTTTAGAATAGAACACTTGTCACCTTGGAATTTTACAGTGAGTCCTCTGGCTGTTAGACGCTTCACAGATCAGAGTCCTCCTTCTTGATTAGGAACATAAAGCACATCTTTCATTGGTATGGCTAGATTGTGTCCCTCATCATCAGGGCATACAAGGGTGCCGTGCCCATATACTTCTGCATGTACTTTGCTTCCAGATAAATAGTTTCTTTGTTGTTCAGATCAAGTTCTGTGAAAAAACTTCTATCACTTGTCATGTGACTGGTTGCCCCCGAATCGATGCATCAGTCTTGATATCTATGGTTGCCTGTCGCTTTAAATGTGGCATTCCAGTTTCCTTCCCATGGATCATTGATTGTGGCTTTGCCCTTTTGTTTAGCATAAGAGGGACACGGTCTTATTTGCTCTGCTTTCCATATAGTACAGTCTTTCTTTATGTGTCCCTGTTTGTGGCATCTGAAACACACTTTGGTCTCTTTCCTGTGTAACTTTAAGAGCGGTTCTGGTGTCGGTTTCTGTGGAGTCATGCACTAATTCCTTTCTTCTGTGATACTCATCTATGAGCCTGGTTTTTACAAATGCTAGCGTCAGATCGGTCTTAGGTCGTGTCTCCAGTACATTGATCAGTGCAGTATATGTATCGGGAAAACTGCATAACAACATGGCTACAGCATGGCTGTCTGTTATATTCTACCCGTTTGATCTGAATTGCGCAATCACTTCCAGCATTGCGTTTATATGCTCCTGCATGTCCTGTTCTCTGCTAAGTCTCCTTTTGTTAAGTTTCCGCAGCAGAAACAGTTTGCTGTTTAAACTGGATCTTTCATGCAGTCTTTTCAGTACGTCCCACATGCCTTTCACTGTGCCCTCATGGCGTATATGTCCCAGTCCTGATTATTGTCCTGTGGCCTCTCTGTGGTGGTAACCTCCCACAAGTCGTCTCTAGATAATAGCATTTCCACTTTAAACTTCCATAACTGATAATTGTCATTGTTCAGCTTGGCCACTGAGTGTTTAAGCTCAGAGTTTCTGGCCATTTTTCCCTCCTTTATATATGAACAGTCTTACTTGTCTATAGGAGATGTCACTGGAAACCTTCCTTATGTCGATCTCCGCATCAGTCACACTGTCTCCCGTTCGAAGCTTTGTTCTGCCTGGGCCGCACCTGGTCATAAGACTTTATCCGGACACTGGGCCCATAACCTGTTGCAGAATGCAATTGCTGGGTGCAGTGGAGTCGATTCAGATCAGACGTTGTGGAGTAACAGGAACTGGCTTCTTTATTGGAACATAACCACAAATAGCAAAGATGTCACCTCACATGGTAAGAAGACATAGACAGGAAAAAGTAACCAACGAGTACAGTACAATATACAGGAAATACAACATGTCATAGAAAAATGCATAGCATATCACTGAGCATTAGCGACATCTAGTGTCCTATTTGTGAACTGCAGTTAATAGGCTAAGCTGAAAGTTGTTGTATCTCCCACACTCTTGAGGCTGTGGTGGGAGACACAGCAAACCTTCTGGCAATGGCATGTATTGATGTGCCATCCTGGAGGTTTTGGTTGCCTGTTCAACCTCTATAGGGTCCAGGTATCGCCTTATACTACCAGTAGTGACACAGACCCTAGCCAAATGCACAACTAGTTATAAACAGTGAGAAAAGATGACTAGGGAAAAACATTTCAGTGGCCTCCACCTGTAAAACCATTCTGTTTTGGAGGTTGTCTCGTTGTTGCCCATCTAGTGCCCCTGTTGTTAATTTCATTAGCAGCTGAAATTGATTAACAACCCCCTCTGCTACTTTGCTACTTAACTGAACAGATCAGTATCCCAGGAGTTGTATTGACTTTTATTTACTAAAGTGTTCCTTTAATTTTTTTGAGCAGTATATATATATATATATATATATATATATATATATACATACAGGTGCATGCCATAAAATTATAATGTCATTAAAAAGTTAAATTATTTCAGTCATTCCATTCAAAAAGTGAAACTCATATATTTTATATAGATGTGTTACACACAGAGTGATATATTTCAAGCATTTCTTTCTTTTAATTCTGATGATTATAGCTTACAGCTAGTGAAAACCCAAAATTCAATATATATCTAGAATATTACATAAGACCAATAAAAAAAGGATTTTTAATTGAGAAATGTTGGCTTACTGAAAAGTATATCCATGTACAGTATAGTATGCACTCAATACTTGGTCGGGGCTTCTTTTGCATAAATTACTGCATCAGTGCAGCGTGGCATGGAGGCGATCAGCCTGTGGCACTGCTGAGGTATTATGGAAGCTCAGGTCAGTGGCGTTGCTATGGGGTATGGGGTTGCGGGCCACACCCAGGTGACACCCACTAGATGGGTGACACCCGAGGCCGGTCGCCAGATTGCCTTTGCTTCCGCCACAATCCAATCACCTGCTGGTTAACTTGGAAAGGTAACTATGGCAGCTCCCACTGTCTATTCAGCGCTGCTGTTTCTCTTTCCTGTTCTGCCTCCTGCTCCATGCTCCGCTGTGCTGTGACTCCCACTCTGCATGTTTTAAAAAGTGGGAGGGGTGTAGGGGCTGTATAATGTAAAGGGGTCTAGAGGTGTGAGGGAACTGTGTAATGAAAAGGGGCCCAGAGGTGTGGGGGGGCTGTGTACTATAAAGGGGTTCAGAAGTGTGGGGGGGGCTGTGTAATGCAAAGGGGTCCAGAGGTGTGGGGGGATGTGTAATGTAAAGGGGTCCAGAGGTGTGGGGGTCTGTGTAATGTAAAGAAATCCAGAGGTGTGTGGGGGGGCTGTGTAATGTAAAGAGGTCCAGAGGTGTGGGGGGCTGTGTAATGTAAAGGGGCCAGAGGTGTGGGGGGCAGTATAGTTTAAAGGGGTCCAAAGGTGTGGGGGGCTGTTTAATGTAAAGGGTCCAAAGGTGTGGGGGGGACTTTGTAATGTAAAGGAATCCAGAGGTGTGGGTAGGCTGTGTAATGTAAAGGGGTACAGAGGTGTAGGGGGGCTCTGTAATGTAAGGGGGTCCAGAGGTGTATGGGGGGCTGTATAATGTAAAGGGGTCCAGAGGTGTGGGGGCTGTGTAAGGAAAAGGGGTCCAGAGGTGCAGGGGCTGCGTAATCTAAAGGGGTCCAGAGGTGCGGGGGCTGTGTAATGTAAAGGTAACCAGAGGTACAGGGGCTGTGTAATGTAAAGGGGATTCTCCAACATTTCGCTCGCAGTTAAGGCCCGTACACACGTACCGATCGTCGGCATACAAACGTCGGCGGACAAAAGATCTGCCGATTGTACGCGTGTTAGTATGGTGCCTCCGACAGATGTCTGCGCACAATCCGCGGACAAAAGTCTTTCGTGCAAACATGAAAATTTTTGTCTGCGGACACCAGAACGGACGATTGTTCGCCTGTCAGTACAGAATTCGGCCGACAGACCGCAGATTTGCAAGACTGGGCATGCTCAGAAAATTAAAAACACAGGGAAAGTTAACCATTACATGACATCACTTCTGCAGTCAGCTGAAGTCTGCAGACAAAATTCTTGTGCTGTCCTTGTGCTGTCTTTGCACTTTTCAACAGACACCGACATCCCGGGGAGAAAAGAGGAACATTTGTATGCCGACGATCGGTACGTGTGTACGGGGCTTTATAGCTTCAGTGCTATTGATTTCTGTACAACATTAGGTTGTACATTTGTATCTGCATTTTCTGAAAACTTAAGCCCCGTACACACGTACCGATGGTCGGCTTACAAATGTTCCTCTTTTCTCCCCGGGATGTCGGTGTCTGCTGAAAAGTGCAAAGACAGCACAAGGACAGCACAAGAATTTTGTCCGCCGACTGCAGAAGTGATGTCATGTAATGGTTAACTTTCCCTGTGTTTTCTATTTTCTGAGCATGCCCAGTCTTGCAAATCTGCGGTCTGTCGGCCGAATTGTGTACTGACAGGCGAACAATCGTCCGTTCTGGTGTCGGCATACAAATATTTTCATGTTTGCACGAAAGACTTTTGTCCGCGGATTGTGCGCAGACATCTGTCGGAGGCACCATACTAACACGCGTACAATCGGCAGATCCTTCGTCCACCGACGTTTGTATGCCGACGATCGGTACGTGTGTACGGGCCTTTACCAAAAGTCCCGTATGCTGCATCTCTGGCACACTTTCAGAAAACAGGGAAATATTTTTTTTTTTTTTTTTGGGGGGTGACACAATTTTTTACTGCACCGGGTGACACCAACCCTAGTAACAACTCAGGCCCAGGTTGCTTTGATAGCGACCTTTGCTCATCTGCTTTGTTGTGTATGGTGTTTCTCATCTTCCTCTTGACAATAATCCACAGATTCTCTATGGGGTTTAGATCAGGCGAGTTTGCTGGCCAATCAAGCACAGTGATACCATGATCATTAAACCAGGTATTGGTACTTTTGGCAGTGTGGGCAGGTGCAGAGTCCTGCTGAAAAATAAAATCAGCATCTCCATAAAGCTGGTCAGCAGAGGGAAGCATGAAGTACTCTACAATTTTTTTGCAGAGGGCTGCACTGATTTCATAAAACATGCTATGCAATCCCATGGTCACAATGTCAACAAAGCTGTTATGAATTAATTAATTCATAATAGCTGTGTTTCCTATGCTGTGATTGGCCCACAGCTATCACATGGTACCTGGGTCCAATCACAGCACCCTGTACCATGCTGCATGTACATAAAAAAAAAAATCCTGATCATCCCCCAGAGTAGTACAGTATTACTATGGAGACACTGACACTGATAGAAGTATGTAAAAAAAATTTAAAAAATGTAAAAAAAAAGAAAAAGAAATGTTTAAAAATTGATTATTATTTTTTTAACATACTGTCACTAGTCAGTGTCCCTGATCACTGCCACATTATTCAAATATTGACGCTGTCGTGCTCTGCTGACAGTATGTACAAAACAAAATTTGTGAAAAAAAATGAAAAAAAAGGATTCAACTTCTTTATTTTCAAATTAAAACTCGTCATGCCTCTAAATAAATGCCTCAGACTGTCTATTATCCATACAGAGCTTACTTCTAGTGGTATTTATTTACCACTGGGGGGTTACAATATAAGGGGAAAAGACTGCAAATTTTGAGTAAAAAAATGTTTCCCTTTTGTTACAAAACTTTGTAAGCAAAAATTCTTTCTTCATAAATTTAGACCAAATGTATTCTGCTACATTTCTTTGTTAAAAAGACAAAAAACAAAAGGTACAGTATAATATTTAAACTGTGTAAAAGTTATAGAGTATACAAATTATGGTTTATACATTTGAAATGTATAAACCCTCTATGTTCTGAGTGCCTATCTCATTTATTGAGGCTCTAAAATGCAAGACAGTACAAACACCCCTAAAATGAACCTTTTTTTTAAACTAGGCATTCGAGGGATTTTAGTAAAAGGCAAGGTGACTTCTTTCAAGTTGTAATTTTTGAAACAATTTTTTGAGAAAAGAATTTAAATAAAATGTGATTTTTTTTCTCCACCAAGTTGTCATTTAAAAGTGATTGTAAAGGCTAAAGTTACTGTAAAACAACCCATTCAGTTTAAAATAGAAATGAAAGGTAAACAATTTGCATATAGATATACAAAAAAACATAAATAACTTTTTTCTCTTTTTTAAAAGTGATCATATTCTCTCTGTTCTCAGTTGCATAAGAGCTGGGGGAGGAGAAGCAAAAGTACATGGATCTTCCCAGTGAAAGGCTGTTCAGGGGGAAGGGGGCAGCAGGATAAGTCTGATCATTGAAGGAGAGCAGACTGAGTTCCCAGCTAAGTTAGAGAACTGATCACGGTTTGTTCTCCTGCCTAGTGTGGTCAGTATTTGTTACGAAAGCGGAGGGGCTGGAAGGGACATCAGGGATTTCAAACAAAGGAAGCAATACAAAGAGAACAGGATACTTTTCAAACAAGTATATGGTACAGCAGGCACATATCAGGAATATGAAATGTTGGGGTAACAAACACTTTAACAAGTTATTTTCCACACACTGAATAGACATACTTACAAGTATACCCCAACACACATTGTTCTACTCGTTTGAGTGAGGTGATATCACATATGCGAGACTTTTTCACTGTCTAGGTGCATAGAGGGCCCTAAAATTCAGGTAGCACCTTCAAGCTTTCAAGGGGCATAAATTACGCATCTGATTTCCTGATTACTTGTCTTGAGGCCCTGAAGTGCCAGGACAATAGAAGCATTCATAAAAAGACCACACTTTTTTTTTAAATCATTCACTCACTTATGGTGCCGTCTGGCCAGGAATCATAGCATTGTGTTCCAAGACCCGGGGGCAACCAAGTACATGTAGACCTGCTTCCCCTAAGGGAAAGGGAACTTCTGTAGGCAGAAGAAACACCAGCCAGCTATAGTTCTTGATCTACGGCATGAGGCTGTTCATTATACAGTGTAAAGACTGCCTTTATACTGCATGCCAATGTGAAGAGGTATTTTTACTTACCACCTATAAGAAACTAGAGCACTTGCTAGTGGCACTGTGGTCACTGGACCTAAACGTTGTAGTTCCAATAACCACCAGCAGGTGCCCCCAGCAGCCAGCATGTCTTAGCAATTAGTCTCTACTTGATGCTGGCAGCTGTGAGGATATTTAGCCCCATCTGGGGAGTTAGAAAGGTAGTTTGCACTTGTCTATAGCTTAGCTAGTTTAGTAGTGAAGTAATTGTTCACTTCTTCACATGTTTATTGGTGATTGTAATAGGTTGCTGTATTTATGTTGTCTGTCATTTGTATTATGTATTTAATTAATCATATTTTTCCACTTGGTTTGAGTCCAGTTTTCTCTGTGTAGCTCCACATATTTGGTCACACCAGCTCTGCAAGATAATAGGCACATGGTGTCCTAATACAATGCTGAGATTAGCAATCCCCAGACTGACTGCATAGGTGTCTGTTTATTGTTTAATTGTATATTCATGCTATATTGTTGTTTTGAGATGAGTTATTATATTATGTGTTGCTTTCATCAGATAAAAGAGAATGTTTCCACCAGACAATACAGTATTTAAAGTGAAACTTTACCCATAACAGTTTGATAATAATTAATGTTCTTTAACAAAAGAACATACTGTACATTCCACATTAATAATTATGTTGCCAAAATGAGTGTGTGCTGTAAATTGCCCCCAGAATTGCTCCTGGTTCATCTTGTTGGAGGCCACCATTTTGTTGATGTCCAGAACAGTCACTTCCTCATTGAGAACTCTCCCATTCACCTTATTCTCAAAAACTATATATCACTTTCCATAATTAAAATATGTATGCTTCCAGCCTTGATTGTACATCTTGGCTCAGTTAGAAAGGAAGGCTGACAGAAGCTTAACAGTACTGAAGTTCACAGGCTGAGGGGCAAAGGGAAGAGAATCGGTCAGAGAGGGTAAGACACTATTCTTGTAAATTTAACTCTTTGTGTCTCCCTAGCAGCAGAGTTTGTACTATCACCTCTCCTGCTTTTCTTTTCTCCCAACATAGGCTGTGTTCCCTCTGCACAGTCTGTGTCATTCTTGTTACTTTCTTCCCCCTTCAGCAATAGTAAATCCTAAAGCTGTCAGCTGATCGGCCCCTAGTGGCTCTGATTTTAGATACTTTGCCAAGAATAGAGAGAAACTAAGCATGTGCAGAGCAGGGCGAGAAGGCGCTTTACTGGATTTTAAACAGTATAGGCACTTTTTTTATGTTTTACATAGCTACAGTATGCCTGCATAAAGGGCTAGACTGAATTGATCCATTAGGACTTTCTGACTAAAGTTCCACTTTAAAGCAGACCAATTGTCAAAACCTTTTTTTTGGGGGGGAATAAAGCAAGGGTCATACCCCTGTCAGATTTTTTTTCACCATCTTTATCTTATTTTGGAGATTTCCCTTGACTTCCTGTCCCATAACCAAACAGAAAGTGAAAGGAAATCCCTGCAAATGAAGGGAATCCCTTGGTTATATTAAACAAGACAAATAGAGAGGATGAATCTCCTTAACGGGGGGCACAGACAAAAATAAAAACTGACAGGAGTTCTAATCCCTTTTAAATCTATCCCAAAAAAAAATAAAAAATTGCCTTTAGTTATACTTTTATGAACATGTAGGCAGGTTGCCTACAGCTGCATTAGTTAGTCAGTGCTTGGCCCAGGCTGAAGGGGGAAAGAGTGAATGTGAATACTTCAGTTCCAGATCCAGCCTACTCACCAGTAATATAAATATGGGAGAAGGCTGGGTTTGAGGCTCACTCGCTTGCTCTTGGCTGCTCTTCGCACACATGCTGTGATTGCATCGGCAGAGGACTGCTGCACCTTGCAGTCCGACGGAGGCACTGTGATTCTAGAGAACATCTAAGCATGGGAAACACCAAGATGAACTTCTACCTATCAGAGGTATGCCTTGGCAGCCACTCAGTTGTAGTTAGTGATCAGAAAAGGACTTTATATGTATTGGACTGTATTGCTAAAGGACTTTTAAGTAAAGTTGTATCAACTGTTCTGACCCTGCTCTGAAGTTATTCAAAGAAGTGCAGTTCAGCCACTGAAATTATGTTCTGAGCAGGCATTGTGTGGTAAAATTAGTAATGATTTTTCAGTGTGTCTCTGGTCATGTCTTTGGTATGGATATTGCAAAATGATGAAGCCTGTTTTTTTAACAATATTCAGTATACTCTTAAAGGGCCCTGTTAGATCGTATCAATGTGATGAATTATCTCATTAGATAGATGAATTGTAGTTAACTACTTTATGTCCATTTTAACTTAATGGCTGTACATCTCCCCTCCTAGGACAGATGGACATACCTCCCTAAATATTTCTAAAAGTAGCATCCATCTCTGGAACAGACTCATTCATTTAATAAGTAGGGTTTTCAACCTGTCCTCAAGGCCATTCTTCACCCTGCTTCTACTTTAAGGGTTCAGTACCTTTACACTGTTCCAAAGACTTTAGACTTTGGCCCCACTCCACAGGTCATGAACCCAGCCCTTTGTCTTGAGAGTCTATACCCTGGCTCTGCTTTCAAGTCTTTGTACCTCACATTGCTCCTGTAGCCTGACCCCAATAATTCTCCACCTGTGGCCCAGCTGGATTCCACTGATCTTTCACCTGCTTTCCAACATGACTCCGCTAATCCTCTGCCTGCTGCCCAGCTTGGCTTCACTAATCCTCTACCTGCTGCCCAGCTTGGCTCCACTGATCTTCTGCCTACTGTTCTGTTTGCCTCCACTGATTCCCTGCCTGCTGTCCTGCCAGACACCACTGATTCTCGGCATACTGCCCAGCCTGACTTCACTGCACTAGCTGACCAGCCTCAGTTCAGCGACTCTCTGCCTGATGCCTTGTCCTACCCTGATCCTAACCTGTTACTGACCCTGACGATGGTGAGCCTTCTCGGTGAGAATGTTCAAAGACCATGATTTCCCAGAAAATTCCTGTTACTACAGAAATATGGTGTCTTTCCTTTCCATACGGACATGAGTTTAACTGATTTTATGTGAATCACTTCGGAAGAACTGTCTGTATTGTTGATATTACTGTGTTGGAGTACCAGCAAGCAAAAAAGACTTTCTCAGCTGGAGTTGGTTGGGGCATTCTGAGGCCACGCCTTGAAGAGGGGAACTGTTAGTTAGAAGAGCAACCTAGACCTGATCGGAGCAGTTCCAGTATCTCTCAGTGGGTGTCTCACAGCAGCTGGCAGTCCCAAAAATTAGTCTCCACCTCATGATTGTTGCTGGAGGAGCATCATCCCCCACCTGAGGTTTCCAACAGTTCCTCAGCATCTTACCTGTATGCCCATACTCTCCGTTCTGCAGGTCCTTGCACCAGTTGTCCTCCTCCTGCTGTCTGTACCTTCTTCTCATGTACCTGACCTGTTCTCTTAACTCTGTTGTCTGCACCTGCTTCTGGTATCCCCGATCCTCATTTTTCTAATCCTGCTGCCTACACTGCTGCTTGTGTTGTTGACTCACTTCCTGGCTCTTGTTTCTCACTAGGGTTGCCACCTCATCCTTTTAAACCCAAACAAATATTATTTACACAGGTTCTGAGGCTAATTTATTGCAGATAAGGCACTAAGTGAGTTTAATTACCACATTAACCACCTCCCACCCGGGCCATTGTAGATATACGGCCGGGCGGGAGTCTCGTCCTTCTGAATGGACGTTCCGGAACGTCCTTCAGAAGGAGAGAGATCGCGCCGCCGCGCGCGCGCGCAGCGGCGTGATCTCGATGTGCCTGTGTCCCTAGGACACAGAGCAACAAGACTCGGCAGGAGGGCCCTGTGATTGGCCCTCCTGATCACATGATGGCTGTGTCCAATCACAGCCGTCATGTAATGTCAATACAGCCGTTGTAACGGCTTCGATCTCTTCTCCTCCTGACAGATCCTGTCAGTGAGGAGAAGAGCAGAGGATCGATTCTGCATCCGGGGGGATCAGTGAGTATTTCTGATTACTCACTGATCACAGGGGGGGTCTGTGCTGGTAATCAGATGATTGATTACCAGTGCAGCCCTGGGGGGAGGGGGTGCCACTAGAGCCACCAGGGATGCCCACCCATGACCACCAGGGATGCCCACCATGGCCACCAGGGATGGCAAACAGTGCTCAGAGAGCCTGCCAGTGGTGCCCCCCTATCAGTGCTGCCCACCAATGCCATCTATCAGTGCTGCCCACCAGTGGCCCCGTTATTGCCATCTATCAGTGCCGCCCACCAGTGCCCATTATTGCCCACCAGTGCTGCCTATCAGTGCCTATCAGTGCCCCCCATCAGTGCCGATCAGTCCCGACCCTTAAGTGCCACCTATCAGTGCCCATCAGTGCCGCCTACCAGTGCCCATCAGTGTCCATCAGTGCCGCCGATCAGTCCCCATCAGTGCTGCCTATCAGTGCCCATCAGCGCTGCCTATCAGTGCCCACCAATGCTGCATATCAGTGCTATCTATCAGTGCCACATATCAGTGCCCATCAGTGCTGCATATCAGTGCTACCTATCAGTGCCCATCAGTGCTGCATATCAGTGCCACCCCATCAGTGCCACCCCATCAGTGTCTCCTCATCAGTGCCTGTCAGTGTGGCGTCATCAGTGCTCATCAGTGCAGGAAAAAATGTATCCATTTACAAAATTTTATAACCTAAACAAAAAACTTTTTTTTTTTTTCAAACTTTTCGGTCTTTTTTTATTTGTGCACCAAAAAAGAAAAAACCTGGTGGTGATCAAATACCACCAAAAGAAAGCTCTATTTGTGGGGGGAAAATGACACAAATTTGGTTTAGGTACAGTGTTGCATGACCGCGCAATTGTCATTCAAAATGCAACAGCGCTAAAAGCTGAAAATTGGTCTGGGAAGGAAGGGGGTTTAAGTGCCCAGTATTGAGGTGGTTAATCAGCCACAGAACCTGTGTAATTAATAAGTGTTTGGGTTTAAAGTGATGAAGTGGCAACCCTATTTCTCACCCATCTTATCTTTTCCTGGTACCCCCATAAACCCTTCTTTACATGATCTCTCCTGTTGCTTTGGGTATAGCTTAGTTAGTTAGTTTGCACTTGAATATACTGTAACTTAGCTAGTTTATCAGTCTAGACAGTTAGGCAGCTGTTCACATTTTCACATGTGTTCAGTGGTGTTTGTAATAGATTGCCGTGTTTATGTTGTTTGTTTTCAGTCTAGTTCTCTCTTTCTATTCCACTTATCTGGTCATACTAGCTTTGCAGGATACCGGTACATGGTGTCCTAATGACACTAATTTAAAAGGGCATATTATTGACTGCCATCGTAAAGGAGGCTTGAGGAAATATTATATTCTACAAAAAAGGAGGGCAGCTTCACTGAACACAAATGTAAAAGGTGGTTTTCACTGACCACCAATGTAAATGAAAACCCATAAAAAAGGGCATGTAAGGGGGAAAATTTAACTAACCACCAACGAAATTGGCGCCATAGTGGGGAAATTTCATATCTGCATTTTTGTTTTCTCCTTTCTTTTATGAGGTGCTAATACACTATTGCCTTCTTATACAGTATATTTTCTATGGGCAGTTATTTCTTTTTTCTGTGCATTTAAAGCAAATTATCACAGTTTTCCAAACTTTAAATAAAATAGTTGCTTTTAAAAGGAGATTCAAGAACACATATTTAGTTGTTCTTTATAGCAATGATGGATGGGTTATGTCTGTGACTTTTCTTTGTGTCTTTGAACCAGTAAAACTCAAAAGAATACAGCACAACAATGGGGAAAATTCACAGCCGGTGAAAGAAAGTATTGTCGCATTGAACTTTTAGAACTGATGTTTAATGACTGTTTTCACCATAGAAAAATGTACCTTTTTATACCATTTATCATCACAATAAATCAAGGTTAATAAGATTTGCAGGATCCAGCATATCTTGGAACTAAATGTAACACACAATGTGTAAAGAAGAAACAGAGGCCACAGCAAAGCACTATTCAGGCTACCCCACCTTTCAGAAAAAATAAGGACCTCAGGATCCTCCCGTGCATTCCCACTAAGGATCAAAACCTCCATGCTCTGAACACCGATGAGGCCAGCAACAAAGCTTAGCAATACTTTCAACAGTAATACAGTTTTCAATTTACCAGTTATACTTATTCAAACACTGAAAGGCTCTTGCTTATTTGTGGAAGTCTTTTTAAATGTATCCAGGACAGCAATCGGGTTAACACCAACCTTGCATTTGATATACTTTGAGTATACTGGGTTACTCTTGAACACATCGCCATATGGTGTGTAGAGATAGTCCGAACACCCCCCGGTTTGGGAAAGATCATTTGAACATCGCAAAAGTTCAGAGCGGAACAACAAACCCCATTAAAGTATATGGAACCGGCACTGGAAAAATCAAAAGTGCTCATTTGGAAGGTTTATTTGCAAGGTATTGGGGATACAAAGGGTATGGGGGTAAGGGTACTGCCCTGGGGACATATATCAACGAAACGTTGACACAATAAAAATGAAAAATTCCTTTAAATATATTGCCTGGGGGTCCCCTTAGTCTGCCTGTAAAGTAGCGCATCTGTACCATGTATAGAACCTGATGCAGCAAAACATAATATTTATGAAGAAAAAAAATGACATTTTCCCTGCAAGCTTTCTTTATTTTGCAAACAACGGCTTAGGGAACCAGTCTGTGTGATGAGGCCACAATTTAGTGCACTCGGAACAAGAATTAGGGATTTTTTAGATAAATTATGGTGTCTGTTTCACAGACTTTGGATAGAAGTAACAAGTGCAGAAAAATTGGGCTTTGAGTTTTTGTGGTGTTGTAACCCTATAGAGGTACTCTTGATGAAAGCAAGAATTGGTCTTGCCATAAAATATTGAAATAATATGCACCTGTCAAACAGGGGTGGAAAAATTGGTCCTTTGGTTTTAATTGTGCCTATACAATTTTTTTTGTCCAAATAAAATCAACACTCACAAAGCTAGGCAACCTAGACAGTCTTGCAGAGATTCCACACACTTAATCGGCGACATCGTCATCAGGTGCTTGATAGCTGCTGCTAATCCAGGAATGATGAATTTTGATAATTGTCAGCTGGCCAATGGAGTCTGTGGACAGACAAGCTCTTTAGTCTGTCACAAAACCTCCTGCAGCACTAAATGCCCATTCGGAAAGCTCACTGGATGCAGGGTAGCCCAACAGCTCAAGTGCACACTGTGCATGTTTTGCCCAGTGGTCTATTTTCATGACCCAGTAACCCAGTGGATTCTCGACTGGAAAGCTCTCCATGTCTGTTTTCGCCCCTAGATAATCTTCCACCATATGATGCAGACACTGCTGATAGGATGTGGAAGCTGACAGCCCTGAGTGTCGAGGACTAAAAAATTTTGAAATGCATCACTGAGGTGGCCCCCTTCTCCACTGCTCCTTTGACCAACATAGGCCGTTAAAACTAGCTTTTCCATGAGACTGTAACCTACCAGAGTCTGGAAAGGCTTTATAAAAATTCCTCTTTAAGGTGTCCTCAAGATATTTCATCCTCTGCTCCCTCTGTGGGGAGGGGATGAGTTCTGAGACTTTCCCCTTATAATGGTGGTTGCTAACCAGTAATAATCCTTCTCCTTGATGCCACAAATCTTGGGATCCTTTCCCAGGCTTTGAAGAATAAGGGAGCTCATGCACCACAAGTTTGCGGAGGCATGAGAAGCATGAGTCCCCATGGTCACTGAGGATTACAGTATCTGCAATTGCTTCCTCCCAACCACATACTACTCCCAAGGGTTCTGAGAATGAAAAACCATCTCTTAAGGTTTGACGTATGTCTTCATCTCTGCTTCAGTTCCTCCAAAAAAACTGCCATAATCCTCCTCTTCCTCCCTCTCCACTTGTGTGTTATGTGGCGTAACAAGAATGGTGTCTGCATAAAGCGGGCCTGGAGAGGAAAGAAAGTCCTTCTCTTCCTCCCACTGCTCTCCCTTGAGTGCTCTATACATAATGCCACACGGAGTCTGCCTCAGCAGGAACACCATCCTTGTCGCCTCCTCAAATGGTGACAGCACAGTTCATGCATCTTTCATCAGCCGCCATTGGCGGAGCCGCCCTGAGCCTGTCATTGTGCCATACTAACACAGGTACTTTTTGACAGCCCTCTGCTGCAGCTGCTGCAGCATTGCCAAAAGTTGAGTTCCCCCTGGTGGGCATAGCACAAATCAGGCAGTTTGCAGGCAGGAGGAATTCCCGCTGAATTTCAGCCAGCCCAACACTGGTTGTGTATGACTGCCTGAAATAGCTACAGACTTTTCTGGGCTGCTTCAGAAGCTCTTGCAACCCTGTGTACCTGTTTTAACCCCTTCAGGACGAGAAGGTTCCCCCCCTTAATAATAAAAAAATGTGACCAGCGCTACGGACTATATGTTGGGAGAGATGGTAACAAAATTAGAGGTGTAAGCTGCCCCAATCAAACCTTAAGTGTAAGGTGCAAGTGTATAAAAGAATGTGAGGATTGGTGATGGCGCTACCTATAAAATAAAAACAACCATGTATAGTGCCCTTAGTGACATGAAAGGGGGGTATACTGGTAGAGTGACCCACAAATAGTGCGATATCATAGATAAAAAATATATAATAAATGAAAAGTGGGATCAAAGATTTATTCAAATCAACCAATAAATACAAGAAATATAGTGAACTTATATCGTGACAGAATACCCACAACCACAGGTATGTGAATAGTTTTCAAATAAACTATAAATGTGCCACATACATGTGTGTAAACATTGGTGAAAAAAAGAAAAAAAGTGGATGGGTGAAATTCCACAAGTGGCCACTAAGTGGCGTTTGAAAGTTCGTACAACCTGTATGCTGTTATATGGGGAGAATCCTCTTCGTAATGGGCGAGCAGTCGAGCGCTCCAGTTGACGTCATTGTGACGAAACGCGTAGGGCGGAGTCTCCGACGTCAAACGTCACTTCCGGTTGTCGGCCGTGGAACGCGGAAGCTTCCCGGCGTGCACGATTCTTCTGATCCTGATCTACTGAACGAGTGAGTTTACTACGCCGCTATTGAATGACTGTATCATTCTATTATTCATCATGGGGTATGCTTCTTTTTTTCGTGTGAGCATTCAGGGCATCCGCCGCTGACCCTTTGACTGCTCGCCCATTACGAAGAGGATTCTCCCCATATAACAGCATACAGGTTGTACGAACTTTCAAACGCCACTTAGTGGCCACTTGTGGAATTTCACCCATCCACTTTTTTTCTTTTTTTCTTTTTTTCACCAATGTTTACACACATGTATGTGGCACATTTATAGTTTATTTGAAAACTATTCACATACCTGTGGTTGTGGGTATTCTGTCACGATATAAGTTCACTATATTTCTTGTATTTATTGGTTGATTTGAATAAATCTTTGATCCCACTTTTCATTTATTATATATTTTTTATCTATGATATCGCACTATTTGTGGGTCACTCTACCAGTATACCCCCCTTTCACATCACTAAGGGCACTATACATGGTTGTTTTTATTTTATAGGTAGCGCCATCACCAATCCTCACATTCTTTTATTCCCCCCCTTAATGACCAGGCAATTA